>NC_081409.1:779045662-779360162 GCF_030272615.1 Cryptomeria japonica | reverse complement strand
GACTTCTATTGTGTGCATGGTAATCCATAAATTGTGCCGAGATAGTGCACTTGAATAATTGTTGCATACGTGAAATAATGGGAATATAGTGAAGAACCTTGTGAGGAACCCTTTTTGTTATTTGATCTGTTCTATATCTAGTGATATGACATTCAGGGCATTTAGTTCAAAATTCATGTTGTTTGTGATATATAATATGATCATTGGGACAAGCATCTATTGCTTCATACTCCATTCCAATATCTTTCATAACGACAGATAATTCTCGGTATGAGCGAGGTAGAATATTTGATGGTGGTAACAAAAACTCACTTATCAATCTATAGCAAAAAAATATAATTTGTTAATATAAAAAATATTAATGGTACAACATAATTCACACTTTATTGTGACATATATGACATACCTTAACATACGTGACATTGTTATGTTGCATAAACCATTCATAACCTTCAAGTTCACCAACAACAATACAACGAAGGGAAGAGTTGTTTGCGAGCCTTCATAAAGGGCCTTAGATGCCTTGTCAGGTAGAGGGACATCATGAACAACATCAAGGTCATCTTCATCATCATGATCAGCTGCGCAAGTACTAAAAGTGTCATGGATCAATGTATTTGTACCATCATCTTCAATTGTGTTTTTTGGCTCATGATTGTCATCTTCCATGGGATCATTATCTTCAGCTTCAATATTCATACCTCCATGTTCGTCCACTTCAAAAACCATATTCTCCAGGTTGTGTTGATCCATACCATGTGCTCCGGGGTGCTCGACCTATATAAAATTGATAAACATAAATAAACCATGATCACAATCTCATCATCATTCGATTTATTATGTATATAAATTGTTAAAATGATATAATGAAAAAATTACCAATGGATGATAATCATGTCCACCTTCAATGCGACCATGCAGCCTACAATGTTTCTTTGTTGTTTTGATTAGAAGTCTTCTAGTCTTTAACCCCTTACAAATTTTGTAGGGACAATAACATTTTCCATCACCTTTTTTTTTCATGTTAGACCACAATCTAGCGATTGTCTCCTTATTTTGTTGTTCACTGATATTTTTTGACATGATCTTTCTTCACAGGCAAGAAAATCGGGCTATAGAACTAGTTATATAGAAGTTGAAATGTTAGTTATGAAATCATGTTTCAGTATAATATACCAAATTAAATTACTTGAAAATAGAAATTATCATCATTGAACCAAAACCATTTAACTCTTATTTTTCATCTCAAAACATATCTAATGGCTTTGTGTTATGCAATCCTTGTATAATATATTAAGTTGACTAATGTCTAATTGGGGTAATCCATGAGTGTCTAATGTGAATTCAGTATCCTAAACATTGGAGGGACCTTATCTAACTTGCCTAATCAATGTGGTTTCTGTCCTAATATGAAATACTGAGTTCTACCCTTGCCTCTACATCAAACTTCTCACATCATGTTTCTTCAACAAAACACACTAATATGAACTGAGGGAACACCATGAGGATAGGGTCAAGTATCATGGCAACTAATCATAATATGTGAAGACGGGGTTCAAACATAAGTGTTGGCTGTCAACAATGCCACACTTCCAACAAGGCCAAATCAATGTATGTAGGCTTCGAACTCCTAACTCTAGGCTAGGAGGACCCTACAGAAGGTCTATGAACACTCACTTGGTATTACAATAGAAAGAGCCTTCCTCTAGAACTTTTTTTACAACACACACATCAATATTGGTAATAATTGTTATGATGGATGGTTTATTAGGATGGTAAATAAAATGCTTATTCTTTTTCCACCCTTTGAAACTACAACAAGGTATTTGACTTGGCAGGGTCCCCACACATCACTTCAACAACAAACATTAGGCAATTCAACCTTTTTCCTTCTCAATGCATTTTTTTTTGTCTTTCACTGGTTTTCTTAATTCGATACATAAGGATATAAGACTTTCATGGCATCATCACACACGCCTTCCAATATGTAGTCCTTTCATATTTTAGGTGCCTACACACTATGTTGTTGTTAAGTATTGATGTAGTCTTAAGACATCTCATGACTCCATTACATGTCCACACTTGGGTTTACAAACACAACTCTATCAAAAAAAATAAAATATCAGTAGTAAAAATATGACCGTGACAATCAATACCCTTAGGAAAATCATAGAAATTTAATCTATTTCATTTGGTTTTGATTGACAAACCCTTCCGAAGGTTGCATAGGGTCCCCTCACCCCTCTCTATCATCAACCACTTCAAAATACCAATCTCTTGGTCTTCGCACCAAATTCTTCCCTGATATGATACATAGCATGAAATAAGGTCTTCCCACACATATGGGTGAATTTATATGCATGGGAGACCAAACTATATATTATTTACTCCTCTCGGTAAACACTAGCTAGGCAGGGTTTTGACATTTTTTGGAAAAACTATGATATCCAGTTTAAAACACAATGAAAATAAATGCCACAAAAAGAAAAAATCAAGTTAATTCATTTCTCTACCAAATCCAATCAACTTCTCATCAAATTATGATGATTTTCACAATGAAAAATGAAGAGAATCAGACTGAAATGTCAAAAAATGCACATAAAACCCCAATTTCATTAAGCAAAACTCTTGGATGGCATGCCAAAGGCCTATTTATTCCCCTAAAAGTGGGTTAAAACCTCAAACCACCATAAACTAACTTTCCAACCACATTTTTAAGAAGTTTCTACAAGAAATGCAAAAGTTGTCATGGCAATATGACAACTTTTTTCCCAATGGACCTCAAACTTTCACAATTAGGTCTCTATTTGTTATTAGAATGCAATTTATGACTAATTATTAGAGGATATTAATAACTTGGGTATCATGCTTTTATGTGTCTCTGACATGACTCCTAGTAATTATATAAGGATCTTACTATTCCTAGATATATGCCTTGTCTTTTGATATGGTTCCTAGTGAGAATATATGAATCTTACCAGTTCTAAATGTCATAAATTTGTGTTTTGCATGCTCCATGTGTGTTACCAATGTTACTCATATTACTCAATTTGTACTTCCCTTTTATCTTAATATTGTAGATTGACAATATCATAAGTCTTGGGAGCTACCATCTTTCCAAACTTGTAGTCATCTTGACTCTTCAATATCTTGGTGAAAGAATATTTGGTTTCTCCATATTTTCTCAAGAGTACATGAGAATACTTTCATACTCTTGCTAAGAGGGGGCTATATATTGCATCATAAGTTGTATCTTGTTAAAAATATACACTAGGGTTGGACTCAATTTAAGTGGTTGTGCCTTATTTATGCCTAATTGTACTTAGGTTTGACAATGTTTCCATAAATTTGGTTCATTCCCTTATTCATGATGTTCCTCATGGCTCATTTTTATAGGACTAGGGTCTTGGGAACCCTTATTCATGGAAATTGGACCTAAAATTTGAAAGATGAATGTTGGATTCGCAAATAGTAGGAATTTCCTCTCCAAATTTGGACTTTTGCAAAATTTCAATTTGAAAAGGGGCAAGGACCATCCATATAAGGTCCATCTTGAAAATCAAATGATAATACCATCCATGCATATTAAATGATATAGTCAAGTAATAAAGAAGGAAAACCATTTCCTGAAGTTGTCAAATGATTTTAAAGATGCACAACAGTCCACTAAATGCAATTCACTAAAAAAGAAAACAAAGTATGCTACAAGATAGTGGGTAAGATGCAAGGAATGAAGTTAAATAGACAAAGAAAAACCATGAATGTTACCAAGTCAAAAGGAGTAGCTATGACCTCTTAGGTGTTTTTTCACTTGCATAAATTATACTTCTTAAGGATAGAAACACATGTAGATAGTAGTATGAAGTCTTTTTGACGATTTTTCAAGTAGTTGAAGGAATGGCTTATTTTAGTTATCTCTAACCCAAGACAATTTCAACTCAAAGTAAGGAATAAAACCATATGTCCTATAAGTTTGGGAAGCTAATTGAGTAGTTGGATAAGGTAGAGCATGACTATAGGGTAGTCTTGAGAGTCTTTTAACTCAATTAGAACATGTACCAAGTATCTAGGAGCTTACAAAGCTAATTCAACCATATTTCAAGTGAAAATGCAACAAAAGGAGTAAAAGCTTTGAATACACCTCAAAAACCACTCCTAGGTGGCCAAGTAGGTGGAAATAGTCTTTTCCAACATTTTTTTTCTTCATAGATGCAACCCTATATTCTCTTTATTATTTGAGATGAGATATAGGACTCCTAGGGCTTAGTTCATCTTAGTTCTTTAAATTCTATGCCAAGTGTTGTAACTAAAAAAATTCTTATAGAAAGAGATATTATTTAATATCATTTAAGGTTGCAGTAGTGCAAGGAACATCAATATGAAAAGAGAAGGGATGAAGAAGTCAGGGACCTTAAAATTATACATCAGAACTATGATACAACTAGCTGGGATAGAATTTTCCCCTCATTGGGATAGCCATTTGACTCCTATCAGGATAGATGGACAAAGCCAAAGAAGGTGGATAAAGACAAGGGCAAGAAGGTTAATGAAGAGGGAGATGTTGAAGAGGAAGAAAAGAACCAAAAAGATCATCAAAAAGAAAATGAAGAAGATTAAGATGTGTAACCTAGTTTGATGTTTTATCTAGTTTTGGACTTGAAAATTATTTATGCCTTGACAATATTTTATGTTTTATGGCTCATGAAAACTCCCAACAGTTAGAAGATCATCAAACCAAACACTAAATACTTGATAAGGCACTAAATATAAAACTGATTGATTAATTAATATAGAATGGATGTTGGATTAATGAATATACTTCTACACACTAATCATTGAGAAATACGTTGTTGGTGGTTCCGTTATTACCCAGTCCAGTATCGATCTGATCTTGTTGGGGAAGCATCTCACGATCAAACCACAAGGTGTCACAGATGATTAGTCTATTGTTACCAAGGTTCACCCTCTAATTTATGAAATTTTACAACTTATTTATTTTATGCTAAGTATATGTCTGATAGTTTTCCTCTTTCATACGATTGAGTACTTCCAACCGTGGTAGAAGGGAAGTAGGGTTGCAAGAGTGTTACAGTGATGGTTCTGTGTGGGCAAAGGGTTACAAAGTGCATGTTTCCCTTGGGTGTAGAGGAGATGGCTTCTACGGAAACCTAGAGATATTATTTAATATCATTTAAGGTTGCAGTAGTGCAAGGAACATCAATATGAAAAGAGAAGGGATGAAGAAGTCAGGGACCTTAAAATTATACATCAGAACTATGATACAACTAGCTGGGATAGAATTTTCCCCTCATTGGGATAGCCATTTGACTCCTATCAGGATAGATGGACAAAGCCAAAGAAGGTGGATAAAGACAAGGGCAAGAAGGTTAATGAAGAGGGAGATGTTGAAGAGGAAGAAAAGAACCAAAAAGATCATCAAAAAGAAAATGAAGAAGATTAAGATGTGTAACCTAGTTTGATGTTTTATCTAGTTTTGGACTTGAAAATTATTTATGCCTTGACAATATTTTATGTTTTATGGCTCATGAAAACTCCCAACAGTTAGAAGATCATCAAACCAAACACTAAATACTTGATAAGGCACTAAATATAAAACTGATTGATTAATTAATATAGAATGGATGTTGGATTAATGAATATACTTCTACACACTAATCATTGAGAAATACGTTGTTGGTGGTTCCGTTATTACCCAGTCCAGTATCGATCTGATCTTGTTGGGGAAGCATCTCACGATCAAACCACAAGGTGTCACAGATGATTAGTCTATTGTTACCAAGGTTCACCCTCTAATTTATGAAATTTTACAACTTATTTATTTTATGCTAAGTATATGTCTGATAGTTTTCCTCTTTCATACGATTGAGTACTTCCAACCGTGGTAGAAGGGAAGTAGGGTTGCAAGAGTGTTACAGTGATGGTTCTGTGTGGGCAAAGGGTTACAAAGTGCATGTTTCCCTTGGGTGTAGAGGAGATGGCTTCTACGGAAACCTATTGTAACCTCTTTCACTTGTCATGGTAGACATTCAAATCCAAAATTCCAAAATTCCTCATCCAAACATTATGCATATTCGAAATTCCACAATGCAAATATTAAGCAAATATTATGAAAATATGTAATTCCTCAGATGCGAAGATTCAATGAATGAAGGTGAAGATTAAACAATTTCGCATATTATGCAAATCCAAAATGAAAGTGAAGTTCACCAATTCCTCATATTATCCAAATCCAAAATGAAGGTGAAGATCCTACCTCGAATGGTGAGTGTGTCATCATTTTATCTTGCTAGGGGTTAAGATCGACACAAAAGCTTGCCCACGTGAGATTGAATGCAACACAAATGACTTGCCCTCTTTTTTGTTTTTTTTAAATAATGCCCGTTGCTGTCAAAATTTCGACGAACACGAGCACTTTTTCAAAAAAAAATGAAATTTGGTCACAATATACCTTCTCCATCGGAATTCTAGAAAAAATGTATTAGTGTAACATTATTGTAGATTACTTCAAACATTTTCAAACTAAGATGAAGATTAGAGAAATATTACCTTGGAGTATTGTAGATAAATATGAAAAACAAATCTGTTTTGTAATCAAGCGTGATGAAACATGGATGGAAGCCATTAGCCCTAGAACTATTTGGGTTACCAAGATGGGATATGAAGTTGATCTAAACATTCTTGAAACATATGCTAAGACACTTCTTGATGGCCCTAGAGAGCCATCTGAGGAAATTTTTGGAAATGCTGAAACTATTGCAAGCAATGTCTCAATGCAGAAGCAAAGGAAGAGAAGAGAGAATTTTATCAGAGACACATCTAAATTAATGAAAGAAGTTAAGGAGAGTGTAATGAACTTGAGTGGTGTATCTACTAGTGAACTGGAAGGATTGGAACCGGTAGCTCACATTTCACTTCCTCGGATACTGACAGTGGAAAAACAACCAAATTCAAGAGAGTTGAGAGGAGAAAAAGAAAAACCTGACCGATACCTACTCCTTCTCCTAAAAAGGCAAGGACTTTAAGGAAAAAGCAACAGGCAGTAAGGGAACCTAAGAAGAAGCTAACTCCTAAGAAGAAACTGGAACCAAAGACACCGGATACACTTACACTGGATGAACTTCTTAATGAGATAACACAGGAAGGTAATCTAACCAATGTGAGAAAATTGTATCATTCTTTCAAAGATTCTGATAAGGAAATAATAGAGGAGAGTATCATTTTGCATTTAGACATCTATAAGAAAGTTTTGATTGAAGTTGTAGATGATCTGCCAAATGACTTGTATATTAGATTAGAAGCCAAAAGAATGTCGGTAATGGAATCAGATAAAAAGTTAAAAGTTGAAGCATTATTGGCTGTACATCCTGTAAATTCAAAAGAGGAAATTGATGAACTAATTTCTGAAGCAAACCGGTCAGTTTTTGTTAGTGGACACCGACACATTAGCCTAATGGCTGGAAGAGTAAAAGAAATAGCTAATGAAACTGTGGATAGTTGGGACATATTCTTTGTTGAGAAAGAAAAGGAAGAAGAAAGGAACAGACAGAAAATGGATAAATCTTTTGCCAAAGTATATTAGAAAGATAAGGACAAGGGTAAAGGTAAAATTGGTAGTGTACCTATCATAAGGGTAATAGATAACATTCGTCCACCACTGGACACCCCACCAATTACTTCTGATACACCGGTACATACAAGAAATCAACCAGATAAGGGAATTGGTGAAATAACACATGATGACACTAACCCTGATTCTGAGATTCTTTTCACCATGAATGTTGATACATAGGATTTTAACATTGTTGTGGACAAAGAGACTGCAGAGGTTAAGGTGACCGATGCTAAGAACAGTGAGATCTTTGAGACACTAGCACACATTGTTGACTCTCAGAACACTGAGTCACTGGAAAAGGTTAAGAACACTAACACTGATAAATCATCAGAGGCAGAGGTACATGTACAAATAGATCAACTGACATGAAATGTAAATAAAGAGGAAACATTTGTTGGAAACAAGGAAGAGGTAGTTAAAGCAATTGGGAAAGTATCTTTTGGAAGGAAATCTATTGCAGAACCAAGCACATCTACAAGTGAATTTAGACCTACTAATGTAACATATGTTCTTTTAGACTTGATTAAGAGGATAACCGATTGCAATGCCTTATAATTTAAGGCTATTGATGGCACATTACTTATTTTGAAGATGATTGCACCAACCTGTAAAATAGATCACATTGATGATTCTTTAGGTAAATTGGACGCATTGTCCAAATTTATTGCTGGAAATGTTCTAACCATTGACAAGGTAAATGAGGAAACTGTAAAGGAAAGAGTAGATAAAGAGAAAAGTGAATTCTTTGAGAAAACCATCAAAGAGTGTACCAAGCACATGGATTCATTGTTATCAATACTTAACTCTACAATTTTGGAATATAAGGAGTTGTATAGAGAAGCTTGTAAACCTCACCACTTAACTGTAGATATTGATGAGGAAATCAAGAAGACACAGAATGAGATAGATGACATTGCAAATAACATGATAGGTTCTTCGAAACTTACCTCAGTTTTTGAACAGAAAATGACAGTTTATGAGGAAAAGTTGGAGAATCTTGAGAAAGAGAAAGCAAGGATAAGGTTAAAGGCCCAAGAATTGAAAAGAAAACTTGGTCCAAGATAGGATAGTCTTATTACTCAATGGGTTGAACTATCTAAGGAAAAAATTCAAGGAGACTGATCACCAGAGCAACAGATCCACTATCTGACCGACATGATCTAGCAAATAGAAACAATTCTTTCTAACAGTAGCAGATTCATGCAGAGCTTAAATCTAATTTTGGCGGATATTTTTCAAATTGTCAGCAATTGGTTATAGGCCTTGAGGTAGCATTTTTTTATTCTTTGATTCTTCTTGAAATCCTTTGTCATTGATGTCAAAGGGAGAGTAGTATGGAGAAAAATGTATGCACAAAGGAGATCACTTGCTCAGGGGGAGCACACTTCTTTTTGGATAACAGTTTTGGATTTTTCTCATGAGTGTTGCCATCAATGCCAAAGGGGGAGATTGTTGCTATTATACACTCTAATGAGAATGATTGATGTTGTCATTAATGGCAACCAACCGGCAATAGGTCTCTATAGGTTCACCAAAAATTCTGACATCATACACCGACAGGCACTAGCACTGACATCTAGATTACACCGGCAATGAAGTATACCGACACTCAGGCCGACATGAGACAAAATTTTATTTATGTGAATTGTATTGTAATGTAATTAATTTTTGTAAGCCAACATGGTACATTGTAAGAGACTCATATCTATATGAGATCTTATAGGTCATTTTGTATGAGGATGATAACGAAAGATATGTGAAGAAGATTATTGTATGTATGTATGTATGAGGTGATATAGTGAACAACGAAAGGTTTTTGGTTAAGGTATTTGACTGAGCTTAAACTGGTATTGAACCAAGCATTGGAGATGCTATTTTGAGTAGTACATTATCTTGGATTTAATTATCCATATTGTAGTCAGTAAGACTCTTTCATTGAGCAGTGAGCTCTAGGTTGTTGGCCTTCCTGCATGTGTAGGCCCCTATTGTAAGTAATATTTATTCATTCACCAGTGAGTAAATATTGTGGGTCATAAATCCCATCAAGGTTTTTCCCATGCCAGATTTCCTCATTAAATATCTTGTGTTATGGTGTGCATTTATGTTGTCTATGTTATTTCTCTTTACTACATTATTTATTGTTTACCAATACATCAATTTGGGTTACAAAGTTATAAATAAGTTCAATTATTCCATTAACCGGTTAGACACTGATTCAACACCCTCTCTTAGTGTCTTTGGGACTGTTATTGCATCTAACAAGGTATACATTGGATTTAATGCATAGATTTAAGGCACTTGATTGCCATAAAGGTAAAAAGGCAATCTATAAGGGGCACTATTGTCATAAGTTTGGCAGTTGATAGAAAATAATTGATATCATAGTCTCTCATCCATAAAAGACAAAGATCATTCTTGGTAAGTACAGTTGAAGACCTCGGTACAATGAGAATGCAATGCTAAAAGGTAGGCACAATATCAAGGTCTTAGTGCATAGTGAAATGCAAATGACTAACATAATAATATGCAGTGAGGATTCACAAGTACGATCTTAGTGCTTGGATGTTCTCAAGATCAAAATGAGGAAACAATGTTTCCAAAGGAAGATTTAGGCTAAGATAGTTGGCTATAGGTAAATGTGTTACAAGTGTGGTTGTCGTTGCACCAAAAGATCAACCTGTTAATCCCCAATATAATCACTAGACGTATAGAATCCACAAGAGGTGGTTAAGGCATGTCATAAACCCGAGCACTACACTACACAACACAAAGAGACCAAGGGTGAAAACCTTGTAACAATCCCCCCCAGCATAAGCAAGGGTTTTGAATTTGCAACCAATCTTTGATACCACTTGTTACATGTGCGGTTGTCGTTGCACCAAAAGATTGACCTTTAAGTGCCTGATACAACCACTAGACTTATAGAATCCACAAGAGGCAATTAAGCTATGTCACAAACCCAAGTGCTACACTGCACAACATAAGGAGACCAAGGGAACACACCTAGCAACAAAATGCCAGTATTTAGAAAAGTCATCATGATCTATAATGCAGGAGCATTTTTGGTTCATGGAAATCTTGCATCAACCAAAAATATTTTCCTTTCTATTTGAAGTTTCAACATTTCTTTCTGTATGTCTTAGATTTGACTCACCGGATCCTATCGAGTTGGATTTTACTTGAAGACCTGAACATCTTCCTTATTTCCAAACCTTGGAGCATTTTGATTATTTTCCAGCAAGTTATTGCTATCGGTTTCCATGACATTTTCCATTTACCAGTTATTTGGACTTATTTGCATTAGTGACCTACTAGATCCCTTTCGTAGCTTGTGGAGTGCTGAGTGTTGATTTCAATATTCCTTGGCATGTGACCAACCTTTTCCTATGATTTACACTTCGTCCTTTGGGTTTTTCATGTTGGAAATGAATAACATTGAGAGGAGGGGGGGGGGGGGGGGTGAATTAGTGTTATGCTGGAATAGAAGATTTTAGCTTTAACAAAACATACATATATCAACTGATATATCAGTATAGACTTAATTGAAAAAAGTAATGTAACTAATAAGCCAAACATATAAATGAGAACCATAACACACAAATTTATATGTGGAAAACCTCAATGAGGAAAAACCACAGTGGGATTTATGATCCACAATATCAATTCACTGGCCATGTGAAGATATATTACAATATATGTTGGGTCTTGCACTTGTAGGAAGGCTTACAGCCTAGAGCACATTGCTCATCACAAAAGGAGTTTGATTGACTACATAATAATCTAGACAACAATCCAGAGAATGGTGAACTGCTTAGTATAGCATCTCCTATTCCAGAATACAGTTCCAGTTTAAGCTCAGTCTGTTCCAGTTAAAACCTCAGTACTGGATTAACCCTTACAATGAATTCCTTACATATATAGTTTCTCTGATATATTTTGCATTACATTACATCCATAACCTTATTCATCATCCTTCTTCTATTTTTCTATCTATGCATATCCTATATATACCCTATACAAAATGTATGCCTTATGTCGGCTTACAAGAATATATATAATTAAATAATACATGTCATCCTTATAACATAAATGAATAAGCATTAAACAAGTTGCCTGATGGTATGATGAAAGAATAAGAATATGGTCAACTACTGAGAGGCGGGGGGGGGGGGGGGGGGTGAATCAGTAGATAGAAAAATTGATACAAACTTCACCAATCTCAAAATCAATCTCTCAAAGTAAACTTAGAACTATCAATGCAATATCACTGTCAAGATAAAAA
Organism: Cryptomeria japonica; assembly: GCF_030272615.1. Classification (NCBI taxonomy): domain Eukaryota; kingdom Viridiplantae; phylum Streptophyta; class Pinopsida; order Cupressales; family Cupressaceae; genus Cryptomeria; species Cryptomeria japonica. The sequence goes on along the minus strand of NC_081409.1, from coordinate 779,348,247 downwards.
ATCTCAAGATAAACTGGTTGACTGTTACAACAAACTAACAATAAACAACTTCAAACTCATAAACATCCAAAATGCTTTTACTGACATAAGTAAAACTTCATTTCACAATGTTTCCGATTATCATGACTTATCAAAGTGGATTAAGTAGTTAAGAAAATCAACCATAAGAACATAACCACACAACATTCACTGCTTGACACAATATTTTTGACGTGGAAACCCAAATGGGAAAAACTACGATGAGATGAGACTCACAAGATAACTATCTGAACTCTTCTGAAGTTTGCCCTGTTAGAAGCCTAAAATGTTAAAGCTTTACAAAAAGTCCTGTTAAGAACAGATCCTATTAGGGACCATCCGGTTAATAGATTGACTATAATGCCTTGTTAGAAGCAATACCCTATAAAGAGTAACTTCGGTAGAGGATTTGAAAATCCAAGCTAATGGATCACCTGATTAGAGGATTTGAATAGCACCAAGCTTGTTAGAGCTTACCTAGTTAGGGGATTTCAATTTTGCTATAATTGTTAGAAAACAATAGGAGTTTGTTGTTCTGTTTGAATAGCACTACACTTGGTTGATAAGATCATTTTCATGCTCCTATCTGCCTTTACTCAAACTGCAGATACATCATCCAGTTTGGCAACCACACACATAACTCAAACTTTGCTAACTCTGAAACTAAACAACTCATCGGCCTTATAAACAAATCAATTAGGTCGGTAAGACAACAAAAACCTAATTCTCTCATACAGATTACAAACAGGTCGGTTCAAGTATGACTGTTGGATTACATAGCAATCTCTGCACATCAATCAAGAAAACCTCAACTGCTCCTTGATTACTGCTTCATCAAACTCAATAACTCATCATACGCTTTGCATTATATGCAATATACTTGCTCATTCCCTAGACAAAAACCATTTCATCAATGCACCAAAATCACTTGAAATTATTTTCATACAATAATCATACATGTCATAATCATTACCACTCATCATTAGATCATAAACCAATATAACCAATTCACCAAACTTAATCGGTTAGGGTTTATCAAAACAAAAGGTAAGGTTTACTAGTTCAACTCTCCAATACATAACAATACTGGTTCACCCCACAAAATTACCTACCAGTTATAGTTTCCTTCACTTAGCTCTTCCTACCGGTTAGAAAACAATATTACAACAATATCATTATCAGTTAATTGACATCAATGACAACATAACATATCATTAATGCAATCTTCATGCAAATGCCAACAATCTCCCCCTTTGGCATTGATGGAAATATAAACATCAATATCATTGATTTGCTGTGATTGTGAATAGGAATCTTGGTTTACATTACCAAGTATTCATAGTGAACCTTGTCTACAACTTGTCTTCCTTCTCTCTATCATTCATACAAATCACGTAGTTCTTCTCCTCCTTTGACTGCAATGCCAAATTGAAAGTAAAACATGTAATGTCAAATTTGACTGTTCAACATCAACAACTTGCAACTTGATGCTCCCTCTGTGGAATAACTCCACTTCTACACCAATCCTTGTGAAAAATTCTACAAGTATCTCCAGGACTAATGTAATCTACATCATGCTCAATTGACCTCATGAAGGGGTACAACCCCTAGCTAACTTCTAAGATACTCAAAAGTAGTCTTAGGTAGAGGTTTAGTAAAGATATCTACAAGTTGCTCCTTGGTAGAAACATGCTCCAAGATCACATCTTTACTTTGCATTTTTTCCCTTAAGAAATGATATGTCAATTCAATATGCTAGGTTTGTGCATGCAAAATAGGGTTCTTGGAAATATTTATTGCACTTGAATTATCACATAAGATTTTTACAGGTTTTGAAATCTTCATCTTGAAACCTTCCAAAATGTGCCTCATCCAGATAGCCCAGGTATAATTTATGTAAGTTGCAACATACTCAACTTCAAAAGTAGATTGTGATGTACAACTCTACTTCTTACTACTCCATGAAACAAGTCTTCCTCCAAGAAAAAATGCTTCACTGGTTGTGTTTTTCCTGTCATCAACATTTCCTACCCAATCTACATCTGTGTACACCTTCAAGTCAAAGTCCCCTCCATATGGATACTATAATCCATAGTACCTTTCAAATATCTAAAAATCCTCTTGGTTGCTATCAAGTGTGTTTCCTTAGGATTCTTTTGGAATCTAGCAACTATGCCAACTACATGAGCTATATCTAGTTTGCTATGAACAACCTAGTGCAATTTTCTAATCATTGACCTGTATTCCTTCTCATCAACAGATGTGGATTCATCTTCCTTAGACAACTTACAACCTATAACCATTGGTGTCCCAATTAGTTTACAATCACTCATACCAAATATCTTCAAGACCTCTTTCACATACTTAGACTGTGTGATGAAAATACCATTCTTCATTTTCTATATTTGCAAGCCTCTGAATTTTTTTTTTCTCCCACTAGAGACATTTCAAACTCATTTTTTATTTCATCTGCAAAATCATTGCTCGTGTCATCATTATCTCCAAATATGATATCATCTACAAATACTTTTCTAACTAGTATTTTATCTCCTTCAGATTTGAGATATATGGTGCTATCTTCCCTAGTTCTCAGAAATCCTATCTTCATCAGATGTGTATGAAGCCTTTCATACCATGCTCTTGGTGCCTACTTTAAACCATATAAATCCTTATGCAATCTACAAACCATGTCTTTCTCAACAGCCAAAGAATAACCATCTGGCTGCTCAATGTATACTTCTTCCAGTATATTATTCAAAAATGCTGACTTAACATCCATCTGGTATACCTTGAATTTCTTATGTTTTGCAAATGCAAGTAAAGTTCTGACACCTTCCAGTCTTGCCACTGGTGCAAAAGTCTCACCATAATATTCTCCTTCCTCTTGTGCATAACCTTCGCAAACCAACCTAGCTTTGTTGCGAACTACGACACCATCTTCATTCAACTTATTCCTGAATACCCACTTAGTACCTATCACATTTTACTTACTGATTGGGGTACTAGGGCCCATGTATTGTTCTTCTCAATTTGATCTAATTCCTCCTCCATAGCTTTAACCCAATGATCATCAATTTGATCTAATTCCTCCTCCGTAGCTTTAACCCAATGATCATGCAGGAATTCTCTCCGATTCTTTTTTTGGTTAGTACACTGACATCCTTATCCCCAATAATCTATTTAGGATTCTCATTGAGTCTCACATATCTTGGAACACTAGTATATTTAGAGGTAATTTCCGATGGCCGATTGTTGGAATTGTGACTCATTTTTGTCGGCATGCCGATGAAAGTAGCCGTCGAAAAATCATCATCGGACTTGTCGACAATGCCCTTGACCATCATAAATATGACAATCCCATGGACTCTTCTGACGGTGGGCATGATCGCTCTTTCGGTCAAAAAAGTCATCGAACATGCAACATCCCCGTTGGATGTTTCTGTAGATTTCACCGGAAAGTCGACAAAAATTTGGAACTTTGCACTGACAGTGATGTTGTTTGTCCGACGCTTGTGTTGTTGGTCCATTTAGAGGTATCGACGACCATCCGACTACGAAGTGTCATCACACGCACAACATCCTCATCAGATATTTGTGTAGTTTGAGTTGGAAGTGCGACGACTCTAGAACCTTTTCATCGATGAGAATGTTGTATGTCCGACGTTTTCCTCATTGGTGGAAATCTTGGTATTCATCGTAATTCTGACGATAATAATATTTTTCTCAAAAAAAATATTATTATCTAGTCATTGATATGTACAGCGAATGATATTCTATCCCCACCACCTACCAATAGGGGGCATAGGTTTGAGGCTAATATGAGGCACACTAGTTTCAAGCTAATATGATTAGGCGCACCATGGTTGAGATGGTCGAACTCCCTAGTCTCACTCTAGGACTAAGCTCATGCCATATCTAAATGAAAGACATCTCAAATACATCATCGGTGGAAAGCTGCAAAATGTCATTTTCATACATAACCAAGACATACACATTTGGGCACAATCACCAAGAGAATAGTAAAAAGTGTGTTTGAGATCATTGTCCTAATTGTGGTGTGGTCACCAAGAGATCACCATAAATTTGTCAACCTTTCCTTCATTTAAACCAAGTAAACCTTTATGTATATGCATATGTATATGTATATGTATATGTATATAGTTTTGTGTATTCATTAAAGATTTTCATTTAATTTTGAGCATTTTGTGGATGGTATAATCAAGAAACATATGATCACCCTCACCAATTATGCTCAACTAATTTAAGTACAACCATTTGATTGTTTATAATTTTTAAATTAAGGGAGTACTTTTCAAAATAGAATTGTTGAATTATTGATTTTTTATATATATAATAGTATAAGCCTTTTATGGATGGTATAATTAAGAAACATGCCATCACCTACACCAATTATGCTCGATTGATTGAACTACAACCCTTTGGTTGTTAATAATATTTAAAGGAATGAATTACTTCTCAAAATAAAATTGTTGGATTATTGAATTGGTATATATAATAGTAATATTTCTATATTCATAAAAGATCATATACATATACATATACATATACATATGCATATGCATATGCATATACATATACATATACATATCCATATGCATATATGCATATGCATATACATATACATAAAGGTTTACTAGGTTTAAATGAAGGAAAGGTTGACAAATTTACGGTGATCTCTTGGTGAAGGTTGACAAATTTATGTTGATCTCTTGCTGGGAAAGCCTAGTGAAGAGGCTAGGTAGGGTGAAGGTTGGAGAGATCTACCCATTGGAGGGGTATATCTTATGATTTGTGTAGTTGTATGTTGGATATGTAAAGGTGAGACAACAACCAATTGATTCCATAAGTGTGTGGAAGTGTGAGATTGGAGAAACCCTTGTTTTAGGGGTTTGAGTGAAGAATTTAGGGCTTTTGGGGTTGGGATCCTCATACCTTGAAATTGATTGTAGATTCCTTCATCATTTTTCATGTGCTAAGACTATTTTGAGGTTAGAAGTACTAGGGAGTAATATTTCTTGTAGTTGTTTTGTTAATCCACCATTCTAGTTAATTGAAAACAAAGGACAGTCTAAAAACAATAGATACTTTCCAAAACAACTTGCTAAATGCTCTGAGTATGTTATAGAAAAGCCAAAAGGGTATCTAAAAGTGCATTTTTTTTTTTTGGTGTCTTGGAATTTTATATAGCAAGAGAAGTTTAATGTCATTTTATAGTCATTCCATGAGAATCAGAGTCATATCATTCATGGAATGACCATAGTATTAGAATTTGTCAAAATTGTTAAAGGAAAAAGTAACAAAATTCTAGGACAGTGAGCAATAAATCAATTTTATAATCTAGTAGTGACTTCAAAGAATTCACAGAGGTATTCAATGTTGAAATCAATGCCCTAAAAAGTCTATCATATGAATTATACCAAGTAAATCCCTCACAAGTTCATGAAAATCTAGAAATGGCTTCAAAATTTGAGTTTCATTACTTTTCCAGATGTTGTCCATACACCAGGCATTCACCATGTCGTACATTTCATTAAAATGACTTTATAAACGTTCCTCTATGACTGTTCAGCTAACTTATTGTTGGTTACATTGTTTATTTAACACAAAACCACTTAAAACTAGTTTCCCACCTAATTCTTCCTAACCGTTGGAATTCAAATGTTTGAATTTGGCAACATATTAAAATTGCATTACCATCTTGAAATAAACATTGGAATTTATGGATTTTCATCCCTATTTCCTATCTAGACGCATCTAAACCCTCCTAGATCCCTTTTTGGGTGTTTTGACCCAATATCCAACATTTTACAACTTTTAGGATAGATTGACAACTTTTTTACATTTTTGTGCCTCAAGGGCCATTATTGGTTTTAAGACCTCATAGTTGATCTTGTAGAAATTTCTTGATGTTTAAAATTCCTCCTTGGCCTCTGATGGCTTCATGGTTGCATTGGATTAACTGGGTGCCCCTACACCATACACCATACCTTGAAAAAGACTCTTGTCCCAAGAAGTCATGCATGCCCTTCCTTTGGTTTTGCTTGCTGTTATCTGACATTTAGGAACTAGATAGTCCCCCAAAGTGACCTTCTTCTTCTTCTTATGATCACCTACATTCATACACCAATCATTAGAAATAAAAACTTTATGATTTGGCTGCCCCAAACCATTGGTGTTCTTGTTTGAAGTTGATGTTATGAATGCCTTCTTCCCTTTGTCTTGAGGCATCTACAACTTATCAAACCTGCTCCCCCTTTGTTTTCTAATGATAGGACATTGTACTGAACCCACTTTCACATGTTTGAGATCCCAACCTTCTCTATGAACCAGACTATCATACTTCTGCAAATCAGTCCTCTTTGTACCCTGCCTTTGAACAGAAAACTTATCACCCAAACACATAACAATATTGTCTTTTCTTCCTTGAATTAATGGGCTTAACTTATATGTCATCTTACCCTTATGAACCAAATAGGTGTTTGTGTAACCATCATGTATAATTATTTTAAAATATTAAATGACCACAACTCATATCCATGACATCACATAAAATTCTATCAACATACTTACCAATGGAGAAATTTATGACTACTTGATCCTTTACCAACATATTCTGACCTTCACTAACCCATGTAGCAAAATATGGTTTAAGATGCGCAAGGGTTTGTAAATTCATCTTTTTGACTATTTTCATTTTGAAAGCAAACCAAAGCAAGCGGCGACCGTCTTGCCTCCCTGCCTCCCCCCAGCCCTGTCGGAGTGATCTCTGCACAAGCAAGGTAAGGTTTTTTTTGCAATCAAAGGGACTCTTTGTTTTTCAATGAAGGGCAACTAATTTTTTTTTGCAATCAAGGGCAACTGGTTTTTTTTTGCGAATTAATCCATTTTGTGCATATGTTGCGATCTTAAAATTCCATGAAATGACATCTTTTTGAGGTATTCCATCATACAATTCACATGCCGTGTGTATGCTACCCCATTTTGCGATTTTTGTTATTGGAGCATTTGCAACTAATTTTTGACAAAAAACCCCCATCGATTATGCTTTGATGGATGTCCATACCTTGTTCCAAAGCTCCTATTTTGGCACACGCAGGGAGGATGCTGGCAAATGTTGTACAAGATACACACACACACACACACATATATATATATATATGTATATCTCTGTGTGTGTGTGTGTGTGTGTGTGTGTGTGTGTGTGTGTGTGTGTGTGTGTGTGTGTGTGTGTGTGTGTGTGTGTGTGTGTGTTTCTTAATCAAACAAAGAATTGATAAGGTAAAGCATGGCGTAGATAAGCATGGTGATAATAGTGCCACAAATGGAGAGTGTGAGGTTTATGAGAATTGATGGAGGGCAATTAGATAATTTCCTTTATGATGATGTGGGCCCTTCAGCAATTACCTCCTTTATTGCCCCCTCCTCCATCGAATCATCACCAACAGAAGCAACAATATAATGCTCCATTCCATCTGATAATAAATCTAAACCCAAATCTTTGGCCACATTGTCAAGCCCACCTGAAACTACATCAAAATTTTCAGATTGGCCATTGTCGAGTCCATAAGATAAAACATTAATGTGCACTTTCATTCTATGTTGATAGTCTTCTGCATTTCCACTGGTAAAATATCTGTCACCCATTTCAATGAGTGGGACTGCATCAAACCCTCCATCATATAGCTTGATTGGATTGCTCACATCACAATTGTCAAACTCTTCTCGGCTCTTCAGCTCCAATACGCTTTGTTGAGAGGAAGCATAAGCAAACCCTGTCAAATGTCAAAATGTAGTTGTTTGCCATCATTTTTCTGGGCACAAAGGCAAAACTTTATCTAACCTAAATTTTTCATTAGAAGAAAGATCTATTCTTTAAGTTCTCCACAAACCCAATTTTGACTGCCATAAGTCGATTAAAAGAGCTACTCAAAAGAGATTGATAAGATCTAAAATCAGGCACTCACCATGGCATAGGGCATGGTGAAAGATCCAATCTAATATCTACAGATGGGATTTAAATAGATATGAAAGAACCAATAGCATCCATACGTATATAACCTATAAACCCTAATCAAAGGGCTTACTAAAATTTCTGAACAAATTTATAACAAGGGAAGGGCAATATTACAGAGATTATCTCCAACATGGAAGATCTTGCGGGAAGCCCATCCTTTGAAATTTGAGGTAGGATATCATCCTTTGTCATCCCCCACCACATGCTATTTTGCTAAACACCCCATCATATTCATGAAAGTGAATCCCATCACCTTGAAGATCAAGCAATAAGTAGATGCACTTGGAGCCATCATTGAGATAAACATGACTGTATTTCATGAGGATTTGAACTCAATAATATGTTAGATTCTCCCAAGGATGGATGGACTATACACCTGAAAGGTAGATGATTAAGGATGTTGACAAGGTGAATTTTCCTTAGAATGATAGGGTTGATTTTCTTAAGAACAAGTAGATTCATGTAAACTAGAGGATACAAATTTGGACAAAACAATGGAAGGAGACTAAAACTAGATAGATTCACCTAAATGGGAGTGTAGTCATCTAAGGATAGGAAAAATTCACCATTTGCGTAAGAAAGATGGATAAGATAAATGATTTATGTGAAATAGATTCACCTAAGAGAAAGTAGATTCACATAAGGATAGGTGGATTTTCCTAAAGATGAAGGGATAAGACTTAACAAAAAGAGGACGTAGGATGATGACAAGGATGATTCATTTAAGTATATGGTATATTCACCTAAGGGATAGTGTATTCTCCCAAGAATATGGAAAAATTATTGATTGGTGGAATGACATACTAGATCAAGGAATGATACAAGGGTAGATTCAATTAAATGTAGGGTAAATTCAGCTAAAAGGGTACCCATGAGATTGTGGTACTGAGTACCTATCTATGGATGGTGTACTTGGATACAAGTATGATGAAACCATGCTTGTGTATGATGAAACAAAGTCCAGATCTCTATTATAGGTCCAACATAATCTCTATTATTTGAGACACCATTTTATTAGCATATCCAATTAGGGTAATTTACGGGTTTAATTATGGATCATGTTGTCTATTTCCATGCACTATTGAACTTATTTTGATGTATTGTGATTATTTTAATTTTGAAGTTATAAATAAATTATGTTTGTACCTTAGAAAGGGTAACTCCAATTGATGTTTGGGCAGTTTATTTGAAAACTTATGGTGATTATTGCCCTATGTTATGTAATGGAGTTATTTTTACACTAAGTAATTAACTAGAAAAATGAATTTGTGTTGTTGTACAAGTATGATGAAACCATGCTTGTGTGTTTACATGTTTGTGCATCCTATTGAGAACCAACCTTGCTGTTGAGGAACTCAATAAATGTGGTGTTAAGTAGAAGAATGGAAAACTCAAGAAGCTATGGTGACATATTGTGGCATTAGTAGGGATTATCTCTATTGACCACACCTTTCAAAGATAGTATCCCCTAGTTCTCCTCATAGAATGGACCATTGGATGGCTCATAGTGGTATCGTATCCTACATTTATCTTAATGGGATTGCCGATAGTTGGTATGTGGTTCTTGGTATGGGTTTCCTCTTACCCTATTATCTTATTTATATCTTTGTTCCAACATGTGGAGATTGATTTTTGTCATGCTATGATGATTTTCATGTTTGCATGTGTTTCGACATTATGCAAATAGATATGATGTCACACCATACTTATGTTTTGATATAGTGTAGGTGATGGTTACATGTTGTTGATGGTAGCGATTTGGGTTCAAAGACACAATTCCAAACACACACACAAATATTTGAAGATGCATTTTATATTATTCCTTCTTAGTGGCGATTAGTGTTGGAAGATTTGCACACATGTAGAGAGGAACTCATGTTAGATACAATAGGTTGTGTTTGATAACATATGAATGTGCCTCATGATGTATACATATAGCTTTGGTGTGTGACATGCATGCACATTTTTCCATAAGACACATTGCTATGTGGCATGTGCCCTATGCATGTCTTCTTTGTGAGGCACATTGCTATGTGCAATGTGGCCTTAGGTGTGTCTTCTCTATGAGGTGTATTGCCATGATATGTTAGGATTTGTAGTGTGTAGGCCACAAATGCATGCATGAGGGACTATTATTATAGTCATGTTTTTTGGGCATGTAGCCTAGGCATGTCTTCTCCATTAGGTACATGGCCATGCCATGTGGGAGTTTTTGTGTTCATGCCACAAATGCACACATGAGGGACTATTATTGGAGTCATGATGAATCTTCACTCTATTTAGCCACAATTTCTAGTCGTATAGTTATGTAATGTGCACTTTTAAGGATTGTGAAGTTTCCTTCAATTATTGATGATCTCTCATCTTTGTTGCATGGGCTCTCTCATCTTTGTTGCATGGGCCAACAATTTTATTTTATCTTGTTTGAATTAGTTTAATCACTATTGTGAGTTTTCTCTATTGTGTAGTTATTGTGGCTATGTTTGATTTGCTATTGGAATTGAACACATTTATTTGACTTATTATTGGTACTATTTTTTCTTTCTTTCAATATTTATGATCTTTGGTAGTTTAGTGAAACTCTTGCTATTTTTAAATGTTGCCTTCTTTGTTGTGATGTGATTCCTCACCAAGATCGACGTAGATAACCTTGGATGAGTGTATATAAGGAATCAAACATTGGGAAAATTTGAGGATAGGGGTAAGTGTTTGTTGTATGGGTAGCTATGATCCACTTGTACATTCTTAATGATTATTGACGGCTATGTCTTGGAGGCTAATCCCATTAAACAAACAAGGGGGAAGTCATACACCCATGGCATAGGGTAGGGGTGACCTGCAAACAATGCTAGTTCTAGATGCCTGTTTGCTTGGTGTATAACTTGTCAAAATTAGATTGATTGGCTACAAGTCTGCCATAAAGTTTCCAACTTATCACCAATGAAAATACAAGAACCAAGGCTTAGAATACTCAAAAATGTCTCTTAGAAAGTCTACAATAGGCAAAATTTTAGTAAGAATTTGCAGACACAATGCTCAGAAATTCACACAATCAGCTACATTAAATACGTTCTCTATTAAGTTCAATGTTTTAAGATGAAAAAGAAGAGTTAAATGGTTTTGGTTCGATTTGCAATTTTTGTGAAGCTTTTGCACTGAAGTTTCCATAGCCTGATTTTTTTACCTGTGAAGGAAGACCATGTCAGATAATATTAGTGAAGAATAAAATAAGGAGACAATTGCTAGATTATGGTCTAACTTGAAAAGAAAAGGTGATGGGAAATGTTATTGTCCCTGCAAAATTTGTAAGGGCTTAAAGACTAGAAGACTTCTAATCAAAACAGCTAAGAAACATTGTAGGCAGCATGGTCACATTGAAGGGGGACATGATTATCATCCACTGGTAAGTTGTTCATTATATCGTTTTAACAATTTATATACATAAGAAATCACTTGATAATGAGATCATGATCATGGTTTATTTATGTTGATCATTTTTATATAGGTCAAGCACCCCAGGGCACATGATATGGACCAACACAACCCGAAGAATATGGTTTTCAAAGTGGAGGAACATGGAGGTGTGAATATCAAAGCTGAAGATAATGATCCCATGGAAGATGATGATCATGCACCAGAAAACACAATTGAAGATGATGGTACAAATACATTGATCCATGACACATTTAGTACTGGCACAACTGATCATGATGATCAGGATGACCTTGATGTTCATGATTTACCTCTTCTTGAGAAGGCATATGAGCCCCTTTACAAAGGCTCCCAAACAACTCTTCTCTCTGTTGTATTGTTGTTGGTGAACTTGAAGGTTATGAATGGTTTATCCAACATAACAATCTCACGTATGTTAAGGTGTGTCATACATGTCATTATAGTTAATAAATGGTGAATCATGTACCATTAATATTCTTTATATTAACACCTCAAACTTTTTTTTTTTGGCTGTAGATTGATAGGTGAGTTTTTCTTACCACCATCAAATATTCTACCTCGCTCATACCGAGAATTATCTGCCATTATGAAAGATATTGGAATGGAGTATCAAACAATAGATGCTTGTCCCAATGATCATATTATATATCATAAACAACATGAATTTGGAATAGAATGCCCTGAATGTCATATCATTAGATATCAAATAGATCAAATAACAAAAAAGGTGCCTCGCAAGGTTCTTCGTTATATTCCCATTATTGCATGTATGCAATGATTATTCAAGTGCACTAGCTTGGCACAATTTATGGATTACCATACATGCAATAGAAGTCGAGATGACATTATTCAAATGCTTGTGGATGGTTCAGCATTTATGGAAATAGAGGAAAAGTGGCCACACTTTAAAGAAGAACCTCGTAATCTCAGGCTTTCATTGGTAGCGGACGGTGTCAATCCATTTGGAGAGTTGAGATCTGTTTACTCGGTGTGGCCTATTTTTGTTATCAACAATAATATTCCTCCATGGATGTCAATAAAGAGGGAGCACATAATGTTGGCAATGATTGTTTCAGGTATTTTATCATTTAATAGTCATCTACATTTAATTATAAATATTGCAGTAAAATGGTCATAATAATTATGTAATGTTTTTGTTCATTCCACTAGGCAAGTACCAAGTTAAAGATATGAATGTATATATTGAGCCTCTTATTAACGAGTTGCTGGAGTTATGGAATGGTGTGACCATGTATGACATCTCTAGACCAATAGGACAAAGACAATTTCAATTCCATGCAATGCTTGTATGGACAATACATGATGCCCTAGGGCTAACACATTTTTGTGGTACATTATAGTGTTCAAGTTGCGCATGATAATTATAATTATAAAAATTAACAGATTTAATAGAATTATACATTATCTTGTAGGTCTTCAAACAAAGGGAAACTTTGCATGTCCAGTTTGTGGTCCAAAGATGAAATCCTGTCATTCAAAAAGTTTAGGAAAGTAGGTGTTTGATGAGTATAGGCACTTCCTTCGCAAAAATCATAAGTACCGGAATACTAAAAAACATCTTTTCAATGGGAAAGAAGAGACTACATCAAAGCCATGAAGAATGACTCCTCACTTATGGAAGTTGGAATATAATAGAATTAATTGTCAAGGTAATGTCATTCCATCTAATGGTTTATGTTTGGAATTTGAATTTTTCTATCGTGTTTTGTTTACTGATGATGTAATTGATGATATTGAAGGTCGTCAAGGCATGGATGACCACCTTCCAAAGGGACTAAAAAGTTATCCTAGACAATTTAGTAGGTTGCCTTACTACGAGCAGCTACAAATTGTGCATTTGTTTGATACAATGCATATTGGAAAGAATATAACAGAGACATTATGGAAAATATTGGATGGAAGGCGTGACAAAGAAAAAATTGTCAAAATTTGTAGTGACATTGTGGAATCCAATCATGCAATGAAAAATGTCATTCAATCAAATAGCAATGGAGATCAGATTAATATAAGTGCCCTTCCTTGGTTATTAACGAAGCAGCAAAGCAATTCTATAAAAGAAGTCATACGAAAAATTTGATTTCCCACAGGATTTGCTGCGAACATAAACAATCTCATATCAAAGAAGAGTGAATTTGGGCCAGGGATGAAAACACATGATTGACATACCTTCATTAAGGTAATTCACGTTCTTGTGTATTTACTATATATTTGTATACTGTGCATGTACTTTTCATTGTATTATGTTAGAAAACAATGAAAAGATCATTTTATAATTGTTGCAGTACGTTCTACCTCTATCTCTCCCAGACCACTTCGACAATAATATCAAGCAAGTCATATATGATCTTCCAAAATACATGAGGTAAGTAGTGATGTTTGTTCAATTTGTTGTATAGATATTATATTTGCCATTTGTTTTACTTGTTATGCAATATATTGTATATTATTTTGTAAAGTCTCGTTTATATATTTTTGCATCTTCAATCTCTTTTAGGTGGTTGTCATCTCAAGAAATCCACAAGGAAGATATAAAATATTGGAAGAGAAAAATCCCTCATCTAATGTGTGAAATGCAAAAGTGTCTACCTTCAACTTTTTTCAATGCACAAGAACACTACCTCATACACCAAGTTGAGGAGATCGAATTGTGTGGACCTGTACACACTAGGTCAATGTGGATGGTTGAGAGACACTTGAAATTTTTGAAGGCTTTGGTTCAACAAAGAGCACATCCTAAGGGTTCTATGGTGGAGGGATATATGGTATACCAAACTATGGTGTACATTACTGAATATCTTCCTAAGTTTGCAACAAAAATCCATGTAGATCGCATTTGGGATCCCAACCCCATTAATAAATTCGAAGGGGAGCACTTGATGGGGAAAGGTAGATTGAAGAAAGTAAGAGGTAATTATAAGATGTTATTGTAGTAAATTAATTCTTCATCTTCTAAATAAATCAGTTGTAAGTGGTCTATTAATTATTTGTACAGTTGGTCGGGAGTGGGATGCGCTACATTTGTATATTGCAAACAATCTTGATTGGATGACGGTGTGGATTGAACGATGTCAACATTCTGGTCGCACATTAATATGGGATGGTATCGCTTCATTGGTTAAATAAGCTCATTGTAATGGAGCTTCCAATGTTACACAAAGGGAAATTGATTTAGCATATGGTTTAAGAGATCAAAGGGTACATATAATTTTATTAATCACACGTATGTTTATCAACTCATGATGCAATAATTTTAATATGTTAGACATATTGCATGTCAAACACCACAAGGCTATGTGCTACAATGGTCATAAATTTCACATCAAACAGTTGGATGACATGAAGAAAACTTGTGATTCTGGGATAACTGCAGTCTTTGAGGTGACCAATATTTCATCTAGAAATGACATACATCCTCAAGAGTCTCAAAATCGATACTATGGCATTTTGGATGATATACTTGAGTGTGACTTTAATTCCTTCAAATTAGTTCTATTCGTTGTCAAATGGTATAGGCTACGACTGAATAAAAATGATCCTGATAGAACTATTATCAAACATGATAATGGATTTACAATGGTTAATACAAGGTCGTTTGAACGAGTTGGGGATGAGCCCTATGTTCTTCCAAGTCAATGTGAGCAGGTATTTTACTCAGAGGTTCCACATAAACCGAGTTGGTCATTTGTTGTTAGACATGATCCAAGAGGAAGGCAGATAATGTATAATGTGATGGAAGAAGAAGATACCGAAGAAGTAGAAGATGATATAGATGATGATCACGATTGACAGTTAGTCAATGATGTTCCTGACGGAAATGTACACGAAGAAGAAGCTGATGATGATGATGATGCTGTTGATGATGATGATGCTGTTGATGATGATGATGGTGATGGTGATGGTGATGGTGATGGTGATGGTGATGGTGATGGTGACGGTGATGGTGATAACGATGATGATGACGAACACAATGATGACGATGACGATGACGATGATGACGACGACGACGATGATGACGACGGCGATGATGATGATGATGATGATGATGATGATGATGATGATGATGATGATGATGATGATGATGATGATGATGATGATGATGATGATGGTCATGATGATGAGTTGGATGAAGAAGAAGATCAATGACATGAATGAAATGTATGAGATGCGATTATTATATTATCTATTTAATAATGATATCTTGATAAAAATTGATTTGACTTATATGGTTACATAAATAATTCATATGTTTTGAATTCTAATGCCATTACTTAATTAATTCATGATGCACCTCTAGCTATGTGATAGATGGTGATTTTAAATACATATGTGATGGATTACATGCTTATGATGATACATGTGACATTTTTTGAACTTTGTGTTTATTTATGGAATGTGGACTACTTATTAGCTATGCGATGGATGGTGATTTATGATACATATGTGATGGATTACATGTTTATGATGATACATATGTGATTCTTATGATTCTCAATTACATATATGATGATACATATGTGATGCTTATGATACTGCAATATTTATTGTTTATCAAATTACAAATGTAATGCTTATGATGCTCAATTGTTGGTGCAGGAACCTAAACCCCTTTGATGAGGATCCTACAGAGTCTCATGGATCGACAGGTATAAGTCAATACACCTTATAGAAATAATATGTTTTTAAAAAATTACAAGAAAAACAAACTTCCTCAGTTTTTCAAACCTCAACATTAGCAGCAAATCTAATATAGTTATCAACTCTTGAGGCCCCAGTTGGACTTACTCAAATTTTAATCTCAACATCAACTTTATGGCCAACTTCTTCATCAATATTACCCTCATTTGCAAAATATCTCTCTCATTTGATGGTGCACAGGTATCACCAAATAGGTATTTGTTAGATGTGTCTTCCTCAAGTGAGGGAAATGCAGGAATAGAAGAGGAAAGTGAGACATGTAGTAGATCTCAAATAGGGAGATCAACTAGAGGTCAAAATGTTAGAAGAAAATTCAATAAATGCATGGAATTTTTTCTTGCTCAAGGGGGGTCATGTTCTTATGATGATGAGACCAAAGGCGACATTGAGGTGCCCTTGAGGTACAAACATCTACTGAAACAATGTGTACCCAAGGAACTTCCTCCAATAAACACTAATTTTTGTGTTAATGAGAGGATATATCACATAGCACCTTCGTCATTACATGGTTTGGGCCTATTTTCCATGGACAACATAAAGGTCTGTTACAACAAAGTTGCTGAATTGATGGAGTTTGTTGGACCTTGTTACAATTATAATGATTGGATGCAGATTGTTCGATATAAAAAAAGTATGCGTAGGTATGCACTGTCAGCCAATTATATACAACAAAAAGATAATGATCAAAGTAAACGAGTGGCTGTATACATTGATGGAAGGCCAAAAGCAATAGGGAATATTGCAAGTTTTATAAATAGTATACGACCTGGGTCAACTAATAAGCAACCCAATTGCATATTTGAGGCATGTGAGGGAAATTGTGTGTTTGTATGTGCGATAAAATCAATAAGTGCAGGGGAAGAGCTGCTAATCGATTACAATTTGAATTGTATAGATACAAACAAAGTTACTATCATGGGGGTGGTACGTACTATATATATACCATTTAAGCCAACTTCCAATTAATGAATCCAATAAACCATTGTATTATTAAGTTTTTTTGCTAAGTCTATTGGTTTCATTTCACTAACATTTTTATATTTTTTCTTTGTCACAGGGCCACATGGATCCACCACATAGCACATATAGGGGTGTAGGTCCCGACACTTCTACAGAGCAGGTAAACCTCATTGTAATTGTACAAATTAGATAGAAGCAAACTGTTACATTATGATCTTTTCTTGAGTGTTTTGAAGTAATTTTGATAGTGTTTATTATATTCTTGTCGCAGACGGATGTTTGGGATAAGGGAAAGGAACCTGTAGTACCTCAACACCTCCATAGGGATGTGGGGCGCTTGACAGTGTTATGCGCTAATGACATCGCACTTAGCACAAACCCTATACAATTGGTACAAAAGAATATTAGAAAAATTAGCCAAGAGATTGTTGATTTGGAAACCATAAGCCCTCAGACTGATGAGATAATAGAGAGGGTGCAACTATTGTTGCAGATAGTGGAAAACTTGCAAGTAAGCAGTAATGAAAGCTTTAATCATAACAAAAGTTCAATAATGGTTTATATTTTTTTCTCTTTTATGTCATTAACTAAAATATGTATGTGTTGTTTTTACAGAAATTTATAAGGCCTCATCATCCTGGTGGTGATGATCAGGGTATTGTGGGTAGTTCAGGTGATGACCATGTTCTATATATTAAAACCACTCCTTTGGACTTATGAACTTGCTTTTTAAATGTTTTATATATTTAATGTATTACTCTTCAGGTGCTGACATGGGTCCGAGGTCGATCCCTGCTGTATTGCCGACTACAATGTCGACAACACGTAGCATGCAGACTTCGTCTATTGCACCAGCTTGTGTTGACCCACCCACTGGTGGTAGATCCCTTTTTTTCTCTCTCTTTCATTATGTGTTTATTACCCTTGAAGTGTTCTTTCTTGGAGGCATTTCATAGTGGATTCATTTACTGTGGCAGGAGATGCACATGAGGATGCACCAGAGGCAACTACTGGTGATAACATACCATCATTTCCTGGATCTTCCCGTATTGCTAGTATGGGAACGTTGCAGGCCACATTGGTGGTGAGCAATGAAGAATTGATTCCCTTGAAGATACAAAAGGTTCCAGATACTTTAAAATTATTATAATATATAGTCTAATTGTAATTTACTTATTGATCACTCATTTTGGACTAATGATCCCATGTTTTTTTTGTAGGAAATGATATTTTTATAAAAATCTTAATGACATTACATTGCAGATATTTGGGCCCACCGTACGTAAAAGGTGGAACATCATACGTGAACTAACCCTTATCCACTATTTTGATTTCATATCATTGCTAGAATAGTTTTCCTTTTATCCATTTCTTCAACTATATCAAAGGTAGCTTCAGTTTGTTTCTAAATCTAACAGGTTTGTTTTTGCTTTAAAGGTGGAATGACCAAGAAAAAAAGTTAAAAGATGAACTCACAAACCATATGGTAGGGTTGTTTGGAAATGACACATTCGACAAGACTAAGCTCCTGGAAAAATCTAGCACATATCTAAAGTATGTGAGGGACCAATACAGGACACATTTAGAGAAGAACATAAAGTATGAGCGTCCCCCCATGATTTTGGATGCAAAGGAGAGAATTGAAAGGAAAAAAGGAAATACACCACCAGACGCTAGAAGAAGGTATGTGATACTATTAAGAATGTGAATATGTACTAATTATTCATTATATTTATATAATCTAACATATTTCAAACTTTTCATAGATTGAGTGACACGTCAAAGGCAACCAAGGCAAGACAAGAAAAGCATGGGCAACACAAACTCGGCTCTGGTGGTTATATGAAACTTGCCGCACGAATTGTAAGAATTAGTAAATTAAGTATCACATCAAAATATTTATAAATTGTAAACAATTTTTTTTTGATCAAACAATACAAGAAAAATTCACAATACTAAGCAAAAATGCAAGGCTCTGAATTCAATAGAGCGCCCACAAAAGATGACAAGAGAATTGGCTACCAGCAAGGCTATATAGCCATGGCTGAATGGCTACAAGAATTGAGTGGGCAAACATGAGAGTCTGATGCATCTGTCACAATGGTAAATAAGCTAAATGAAAATTATTTCAAATTGAATACTTAACCAGTAATATATTTGATGTTAAGTTTCAACATAAAGTGACTATATTTTTTTTAAATAAGCAAGCAATGATAACACTGCACATGACATTGGAATGCAACATGATAATCATGGGACAGAACCTATACATGAAGGTCCGGATGTGCATCCTAGTAGTGGAGGTATTCATTTTCTATTCAAATTTTTTTATGTAATTATTAATATAATTAAACATCTTAAATTGAAAATTAGTGTAGTAATTAATGTAACTTTTATTGTTAATATTTTAGAGCATGTAGTCGGTGGTGACCAAGTGGAGCATGATCTAGGTAGACAACATCAGGAATGCGATGTTCCCCAATCAGGTAAAGAGGACCACTATTATTCCTTTAAACAAATTTAATTGCAATTGGTGTGTTGATTAATGTAACGTTTCGTATTTCAACTCCAGAGGATCTAGAGGGTGTTCAGCATGTCGAGGTTGAGGCTAGACAAAATGATGTGGAAGATGATGTGGCCCCATCAGGTAAAGAATGTAATGGTTGTGCTCTTTAAATTAATGAAATACTTGTAACAATAATAAAAAAATGTTTTGAATTTAACCCAATTCTTTGTTATTGCAGAGGACCCCCCTTTAGTTCAACATCCTCGTCCTTTGTATAGGACTAGACATACATCAAGAGCACGAGAAGAGGGTAGAACATCCAAAGATGGGGGAAATGATGAAGAAGACGATGCTCCACTTAGACTTTACATAGCTTCAAAAAAAAAACAAAGAAAGAAATGATTGTAATCTACCTTATTTGATAATGACTGATTTTTATGTGTTAATGAATGTAATTATGTGCTAATGAATGTTCATTAATGATATGTGTTGATGATTATTGATGAATGTTGCGTGTTAATGAAAGTTAATGAATTTTATGTGTTAATGAATGTTATGTGATAATGAATGAATGTTATATTTTAATAATGGATGAAAGAATGAATGAATGTTAGATGTTAACAGGGAATTTAGAGTGATGTTAGGGGGGGGTGGAGGTGCCAAATGAGCTTCCACCTTCATGTGGTTGGCCCTATTAAGTAGAGAATATTAAACTATTCTTGAAACAAAACGAAGCTCAATAAGATAACAGACTTTTCAATATTTCATTATGTTGCACAGTTAATCTTATTGAATAATGTACGTATATTGAATCTTAATTGCAGGGTCCAATAGAGCCAACACGAACAACACCATGGTGCGACTGCAAAAGTTGTGAATATGCCTCATCATGAATAAAGCTGAATTAGCACATTCTCTGTAAATCTCAAATGCTCTATACTTTGGAAATTTTGAAATTTTTATGATCATATCGGTCCCCTACCTAAAAGCTTTTTTCCTTGATTTGTTTGTGATACACATTGAGAGATTTTTGTTTGCCTTTTATTTATGCATGTCTTAACCATTCTCCACATGCTTCCCATTCTTATTTAGATTGTTGTATTTTTACATATGTTGGAATCTGTAGTTCCACGTACATGTTTTCTATGTTCTTTGTAACTATATGAAAAGGTGTAAAATGTGGGTATAGTCCAAAATCTTGATTACCAACAAGCTATTGTTGTTTAATAGTTCCAGTGTTTGTATTAATTGAAACAATTTAACCCTTTTAACATGTTTCATAGAAAACTTGCACTTTGTATGCAATCTTATTGTTACAGTTCAATTACTGAGGTGATGTGATTTTCAAAAGTATTCCAATGAAAACAAAAATTGGTTTTCATTTATGTATTTTATTAAAATTTTAGAGTTTCCTCATGAACATTTAAACTTAGAAGGATTTAAAAATTCAATACAAGAGTACTAGACATAATTTCTGGAGATAGAACTGAAACTCTCTCCCATGACTTCAGATTGTTTCCATGTTTTCTAGGCTAGTAGCTTTCAGACACAAAACATAGGTCTTCTAAATTCTATCCCAACATTAATTAGTTCCTTTCTCTTCTTTTTCATCCTTTTGGAAAGAGAATTGGAAATTGTTAGGAATGAACATCTTCCTAGGTGATTTGTTAAAATACAATGGGGAACTCAATCAAATTTTAATTCACTTAGTTTTAAGTTATTATCACAATTCATTGAATTATACTTACAAAAGGCTTATATGTCCAAGGTAAACTATTAGTATCTTTCTTGGGTGATATTAGATAGCAGGGTCTCTTGGCTTAGACAAAATCACCCTCTCATTGTATTCAAACTAGATGTGTAGCAAAGCTAGATGCATCAATTGTTAAATCATAAACAAACACAAGCTCAAAAATTGTGTTACCAAGTACGCTTGGAACCTAGCTTGTAACTAACTAGTTCATACTAGATATTGTTTGGGTATGGTTTTCAATTCTATTAGAATCTACAAAATAAATATTAACCTAGAAATTAATGTAAGTTATAACATTTTTAAAATTGATAAATGTAAATGATAATAAAATCAAAATATCATAACATAGTTGATTTCATAAGAGAGAAAATGAAAAAATTCACAATATCTTCACTTGATATCCAAGATTTTTAATCCATGAGGATGAAGATGAGGATGAGATAGAAAACCAAAAGACAAGGAATTGTTTATCCAAGTTTCCAAATTTTTGAGGATAAGGAAAAAAACATAATCCTATGAAAGAAGGAGAATGTGCAAGTCATTATCTCAAGTTAAAATAAATTACTTAAGTAAACTAAACAAACAAATGCAATATCGTACTTATGATAAAACATATCCAGTTGGTGAATAAAATGGTACATTGGCACACCCCCTTAAGTGCAATTGAGGTAAGAAGAAATGGGTCACAAGGTTAGGTATCCATGTAAAATATGAAATAATCCCAAATTATAAAGAGAGTGTACCCTCTCGAAGTAGAGACTAGAAAATCCATAGGACAAAACTCCATCCCAAGTGACATATGTGAAGGATAATATAGACCCACCCCATCCCCTAAAGTTGGTGCCTCCACAAAGAAGAGAGAAAAGCAATGCAAAATGTTGAATGGTGAATGTTGTAGTAGGTTCATTTGCAACAAATGATGCACCTTCCTTTCACAATATGGAAATATTCAGTTGTCAAATTGTTGAATTCCCATTCAAGTGGAATGTAGAAAGGAATTTAGATGTATGGTTTTTGAAGTGACTCATGTGTCTTGATGTTGATGTTAAGCTATGATTGTTCCATAGAAGATTCAGGGACTACAATCATTGAAGTGTGAGACCTTAATTAATGTGAAATAGAATGTGTCATGTTGCATGATATGGTGGGGATAGAACAAGTGAATTTACAATGGGAGATGATGTAACTCGATGGGCATTGTCATCAATGAGAAGAAAAATATTCTCAATTGTTTCATCAATATTTGAAAGGTGAGAGTCCACAAACAGATGTGAAATGTTTAAGTAGGCCTCCCAATGAAGTGGATCTCATAGACATGAAGAATCCTATATAGAGAATAATTGAGAGCCCTTGAAGAAGCAAATTTGAACTTCGATGAAGCAATACATGATGGAGGAATATCTTGCAAGAGGAAATTAAAGTCATTATGGTGTCATCTAGATCTGAAATGTGGTCTAATTTTCAAAAAAGTAAAGATGCTTGATAGAAGTATGTCCTAGTGGCTGGGTGAATCTAGAAGACATATAATCCTATTGCAAAGAATCATGGAAAGTTCTAGAAGAAGCAACTTTTAATTCTGAAGTAGCAACATGTATAAGAGATGTTCTCATTTGTAGATGGAGTATCAAGAGGAGGATCACTAGTCCATGGACCATGTCATTGTTGTTAAATACCTACGCTTTTGTTCATAGTCACTTGGTGTAGGAATGAATTCAATGAGATAGGGTAGGAGATCCTACATAATGTAATTTTTCACTATCCCTTGTTTCGAGTACAAATGGTTCTCTGAATTTATCTTGACAATAGAATGTCAGAATTTAATACCATAATCCATGATGAAAACTAAAAATGGAAATTTATCTTAGTTCGCAATTACAAAATGCTTTTGTATAGGCCTCTCGAAGATTAAGTACATCAAATTGATACTTTATAAATTGAGTGTATGTATTAGCAATCTCCCAAATTGTTCAATGGTCTCCAAACCTTGTCAATTTTTTATTTTTATTTTAACTCAAATATGTATGGTATAGGCATATCATTGGTTATGTGATTTTTTTTTTCCTTAAATGCTTCTACGACCAAAAGAGACAAGTTTTAGATAAAAATGGGGTCTTATGGGCCTTTTTGACACAATGGTAGGTTCTTTAGACCTAAAAATGCCCCAAAAACTAGTCGATTGCCTTAAGTTACAAACAAATCCTTGTTTGTGAGCATGCTTCTTGATCTCCAATTTTGGTGGAATGAAAGATAATATTGAATTTCTCAAGCCTTTTGGATGCTTCAAAACCACCAAAAAAAAGCTACTTTGATCATTGAAATGTTGTAGTAACTTGGATAAAAAAAGAAAACTAAGTCTAAACTTTAGAAGTTAGTTTTTTATTGTCAAATTGTTTTCAATTTTCAAATCATCCAAGGATGCAAGAGGAGTATATTTTGTTATGACAAGATAAAAAAAAACTTAGAATCTTTTGAAACCATTGAAACATGGGGACCCCTTCCCCCCCTCCAAAATCCCTATTTTTCCAGGATGCATTACTTAGGGGAAACATCCCCTTGCCACACCACTTAGGGACGTCCTAGGGACTCCAAGGAGTCTCTTGACCATCTTGAGGATGCCTATGAGTCTCCCATGGCCCTCAATTGGAAACTCCAATTCTAAACAAAAATGGTGAAATTATTGTGAAAATGTCATCCGTATTAAAGGTTTGGCAATGCCCCCTAACCTTGATGGGGGCTCTGCCCCAAACCCCCCACAAGGGGCACTACCCATTGACCCCAAACCTCTAACCACCATTCTTATTGTTAATGCAATCATTTCCATTTTTTTTATGTTGACTAGTTTAAACACTTAGTATGCCAAAGTTTCATCTGCAATTCTTATACTTATTCTTAGTTTGTTCCCAAAGTTCCAAAACTCTACCACCATTGTTAATATTCAAATTTCAATGCAATCATTGACATATTTTTAATGTTTATTGCAAAATTTACATAGTGTGGCAAATTTTTATTTACAGTTGTTATACTTATTCTATACACATCCTTTTATAATTAATTTTTTAAGTTGTATATATATTTGCATCCCACCCCGCCCCCTTCGTCATTCCCCTGTCGTCCCCAAACTTAAGCCCTTGGTATGTTAAGATATGAAAGCTTACAATAGTTTCATTTGATATGTTAATCGAGGAAAAACGTACAATATATAGCTTCCAAGATTCCAAATCCATGAGGATCATGAAGAGGTAGAAAACCAAAAAAAGAAATTGCTTATCCAAGTTTTCAAATTTGTGACAAGGAAAAAGTAGAATCTCAATCAAAGAAGGAGAATGTGCAACTCATTATCTTATTCTACCTAAGTAAAAATATTACCTAATTAAGCTTTTTAATAGTGGAATATCACACTTAGGATAAAACATGTCCAAGGTAAATAAAATATTACATTGATAGGCTTCTTTGGTTGCTCTAAAAGTGGTGCCTTATGAATTATGTTCTTGGATACTAAAGTTTCCAAATTCTGGTACTCTTGATAGCTTCTCATAGAGATTGTGATTTGAAGGCTTTAACCAAACCTTTCAATGGTTTTTGTTGATGTGTTTTTTATGCACTATGCAACACAAAATAAAATACTAAGTATTCTATCCTCTCTTGAACAAAATCCTCCTAAGTGCTAAAGTTTGTGATCAAATGGGATGACTCCAAGATTCCAATAGTCAGGTCTTGACTTTTTATTACAGATAGACTCAATGATTGTGATGTGATATTTGCTGGAATCACAAGGGGGACTTATGTTGCTTGGGTCAAGACCTATCCATTCTTATGTTTCACGATTGATTTGCACTCCATGATTTAGGTCATCCTTGAGCGACATCTCGACTTAGCCAAATTTTGTTTTTTGTACCCTAACTCTTTAATTTTGACCTTAGGTTTTATTGGAATTCTTGCTTCTCTAGCATGGGCACATTTCTAGGGTTCATTCGCACAAATTGTTCTTGATGAGCAAGCTAGTATCATGACAATGACTTAAACAAAATTTTAACTTTATCAAATTATCTCCTCCAAACTTCTATGAGTTCATTGCCTTCATTCTTCATCATTTGGATGTCTTTTGTCATTAGAAGGTAATTCTTGACCACCATACCTCAATCTTGACCTATGCTATACCCTAAAACCCTAGAACCTAGTCATGTTTACAATTGAGATCTTGGTGACTTGATCACTTAATACAACTTAATCATGCAGGTCTCATCTAACTCCGACTCCAACACTTAAGCAAATCAACCCTAGCAACCAAGTACTTTAGGAAATATCTTGCAACTTGACAACATGGGTAATGATGGAGGAATGGAAGGTGAGACCTATAGAGGTGAGGGAGAGAGAGAGAGTGAGAGGAAGAGATAATAACCTGGAGAGGGTAGAGAAAGAGAAGTAGAGAGGGAGAGAAGAAGAGAGGGATGGAGAAAGAGACCTAGAGAGGGGAGAGAGAAGAGAGATAGTAGAGAGGGATAGAGATAGAAGAGAGATACCAATGTCAATCTTTTTTCTATAAATTTTTTTTTTTCTGAAAAATCAGCCCATCGTTGGAATTCTGACTACAAAGGATAAAATTCCGACAGAGGAATGCCGTCGGATGCACAACATCCTCGTTAGAACTCTCTTGGAGGCTGTCATATAAAATTCTGACAGAGGAATGTCGTCGGATGCACAACATCCTCGTCAGAACTCTGCTGGAGGCCATCGTACAATGGCGTCCAGGAGAGTTCTGATGAGGATGTTGTGCATCCAACGACATTCCTCTGTCAGAATTTTATCCTATGTAGTCAGAATTTCGATGATGGGCCGAGATCACGACGGTATTCTTTCGGGGTATTAGCATACATGGCGACTGTCGGAAAGGTTGGAGGTGATGTCGGAATTGTGACGACCATAAGGATAGTCAGAACTTCTCACACAAAGGTTTTCATGGCTTTTTTTGTCAGTAGTGCGACGAAATTGTGTCGGAATGCCGACGATTTGCCATCAAAATTTTGACCCGAATGTACTAGTGGTTGTACTTTCCCCATGAGTAATAACTCTCCTTGCTCTAGAAATGCCAATATAGGTTCTTTTTCTTCTCCTTTTGTGACTTGTTGTGTCAATTTTACCATCCTATCTTTGTTATCTTCACTCCATTTAGGACATTTGAATGATGGGTTCCCTAGTTCATTACAATTATAACACCTAAATGTGCCTCTTCCTCTCTAACTCTTCAACCCCCATAAAACTTGTTTAAAAGAATATAAGAATGAAATGGACTCTAACTCTTAATACACTGTCTATATAGTATATACTCACCCAAAATCTGAATATTACAAAAAGACCAAAGCAAATGTAATCTAGTTCCAAATGAACCTATACAATGAGGACCCCTCCAAAGCAATAGTAGCATACAAACACTAATAAAAATATTTCTTAGAAATACAGTAAAGAAAACAACAGATGCCCTCTCGTACAGTTCATATTCAATTCCTTAAGATTAAACAAACTTTTGTTCAAATAAGGAAGCAACTGTGGTATCATAGTAAAGGCATACAATAAATAATACATGTGTAGTATATGAAAGTAACTTCAACATGCTTCCCCAAGCTTGAAATACAAATTCATATAATTGCACAACTATTACATAAGTTTTCACTTTCTGGCGTTTTAACTTTCAATTATCTAAACGTAATAACTTATGCTTTTGAGGTTTTGCAAGAAACATACAAGTTGTGATTTTCACATTGCCATACTAGACTACAATGAAACTACATACTTTGAAAGGTTACTTCTATAGATTTACTACTAAAACCAATCTATGTACATTGTGATTACCAACACTTCATATTCTCCAAAGAAGAAGAACATGTATATTGGTATTATCTTTCATGTTTTCATGCTTTGTAGGTCTCCAAGATTCATTGGCACGTGCAAATGGTGACTATTGGTATGATATTGGTCATGTATCAAACCTAGTGCAGCATCGAGGGCAGATTTGAAGTTGTAAGTGCAAGATAGATCTTGGTGTTTGGAGGAAGGTAGTGAGGGGTGCAAAGGGTTAGTGAAGACCCTTTACAAGCTATTGTAGCCCTTGAGTAGGGCAAATCATCAAGAGCTTTATGACTATCCCTAGATAGTGTGTGGCTGTCCTAGTGAACAAATGAAGACTGATTTTTTGGGAGTATGATGAAATGAATAGTCTTATTATGTGGTGGACATCTAAGATAGGTTTGTAGTGATCCTTGGAAACTTTTAAAGGGGTTTAGAGGCCCTAATAAGTGGAAACAAATCATATCTTGCCGATTGTCCTAAGTGACTTGGCTGTCACAGTCATTGTTATCAATCATCTGTCAATTCTCCGAACAATATTATACAACCTTCATGCACTACCATACATTCTCAAAATAATGTTACACAACCTTCACTAGAATTTTTCACTTGAGAAGGTCTCTCACCAATATATTTAGGGATTCTTGGACTATTATGGTTTAACAATTTTTTGATAGTTTTTGAAAGCAATTCCTACAATCCTTTGTGTAAAAACAGCAACGTTCTATATGCCCATGCATCAATGAGAGAGGTTTAGGATTTGCATTTAGCAACATGATTGATAGAGATACCAAGGATGAAATTGCAAGGAAGATCTAATATTTATGAATAAAATTGCAAATCAATCTAAGTTACATGTTTGATATCTTACTTATATCATGGCAACATAAAATGTATATATGCACTCAACATACCTCTTTGCTTGTTTATCCCTTGGTCAAGGCCGCATATCCCCTTACACTTGAATATTGTTTCCACCCTCATGATTACTTGAAGTCCATTCTCAAATCACACTAAATGACAATAGTTAGTACAAAATAGTGACCATAGCCAAGGAAGCCCAAATTTACTCATACTCAACATAATAAGAAATATCTAAATCATTTGGACCATTATTCATAACATAACCTCTTTTTCACATCATGGAAGGCCAAAATTACAAGGATCGTGCTTCTTCGAAGGAGCCATTGTTCAGAGCCACCAAACTATCAACAAGAGTAGAAGCTATTAGGCTCATACAATTTTAGGACATATAAAGAGTTGAATCAGAAGTGATATCATGAAGCATACAATAGAGAGGTATTCATGGAATAGACATCTGAAAACATCTCATTCATGAAGTAACAAAATGCTAAAGAAAATGACAAGTAATAAAAAAACTTACAAGGATGAGGCATATTCATAACTTTTGCTATCCCACCTTGGATATCAACACTAGAAGCAACTCATATTGTTTGTGTACAGACAAGATAATATGGGAGTTCTTTATACCCAGCAACTTGTGGTTTGGTTGTTCGTGTTGGCTTTGTTGGACCCTGCAATTAAGATTCAATATACATTATTCAATAAGATTAACTATGCAACATAATGAAATATTGAAAAGTGTATTATCTTATTGAGCTTCGCTTGGTTTCGAGAATAGTTTAATATTCTCTACTTAATAGGCCAACCACGTGAAGGTGAAAGCTCATTTGGCCCCTCCCCCCCTAACATCACTCTAAATTCCCTATTAACATCTTATAACATTCATTCATTCATTCATTCTTTCTACCATTAATAAAATATAGCATTCATACATTAATATCACATAACGTTCATTAACACATAACATTGATTAACATTAATTAACATGCAACATTCATCAATATTAATTAACACATATCATCCTTAACCATTAATTAGCACATAATTACATTCACTAACACATAAAAATCAGTCATTATCAAATAAGTTAGATTACAATCATTTCTCTTTTTGTTTTTTCTTTGAAGCTATAAAAAGACTAAGTGGAACATTTATTTCTTCATCATTTCTCCCCTCTGCAGATGTTTTGCCAACTGCTCTTGATCTCGATGTATGCCTAGTCCTATACTGAGGATGAGTACACTGAAGCGAAGGGGGGTCCTTTGCAATAAAAAATAAATGGGTTAAATTCAAAAAAAATAAAATTATTGTTACAAGTATTTCATTAATTTAGAGAACATAACTATTGTGCTCTTTACCTGATGGGGCCACATCATTTTATGTAGCCTCAACCTCAACATGCTAAACACCCTCTAGACCATCTGGAGTTGAAATACTAATGGTTACATTAATGTTGAACACCAATTGTAATTATATTTGTTTAAAGGAATAACAGTGGTCCTCTTTACCTTAGTGGGGAACATCATGTTCCTGATGTTGTGTACCCAGATCATGCTCCACTTAGTCACCACCGACTACATGCTCTAAAATATTAACAAAAAAGGTTACATTAATTACTACTCTAATCACAAATTAAGATGTTTAATTATATCAATAGCTAAATAAATAAATTTTAATAGCAAATGAATACCTCCACTACTGGGATGCACATCCAGACCTTCATGTGTAGGTGGTGTTTCATGATTAACAAACTACATTCCAATGTCATGCACATTGTTATCATTGCTTGCTTATTTAAAACAAATATAGTCACTTTATGTTGGAACTCAACATCAATTAGATTATTGGTAAAGTATTCAATTTGAAACAATTTCCATTTAGCATATTTACTTGTGTGACAGATGCACTTGAATGTTGTGTATGCCCACTCAATTCTCGTAGCCGATCAGCCACGGCTGAATAGCCTTGCTAGTAGGCAATTCTCTTGTCATCTTCTATGGGCATTCTATTGAATTCAGAGCCCTGCATTTTTGCTTAGTACCGTAAATTTTGCTTGCATTGTGTGATAAAAAAAAATGTTTGCAATTTATTAATATTTTGATACAATATTTCGGTTACATGAGATACTTACAATTCGTACAACAAGTTTCATATAACCATGAGAGTTGAGTTTGTGTTTCCCATGCTTTTCTTGTCTTGCCTTGGTTGCCTTTGACATGTCACCCAGTTTGTAAAAAGATTGAAATATGTTACATTATATAAATATAAAGAGTAATTAATTAGTACATAATTACATTCTTAATAGTATCCTGTACCTTCTTCTGGCGTCTGGTGGTGTATTTCCTTTTTTCCTTTCAATTCTCTCCTTGGCATCCAAAATCAGGTCCTTCCTTCCCTCTTTGGAATCATGGGGGGACGCTTGTACTTTAGGTTCCTCTCTAAATGGGTCCTGTATTGGTCCCTCACATACTTTAGATATGTGCTAGCTTTTTCAAGGAGCTTGGTTTTGTCAAAGGTGTCATTTCCAAACCACTCAACCATTTTGTTTGTCAATTCATCTTTTAACCTTTTTTCTTGGTCATTCCACCTTTTAAAGCAAAAAAAAACCTATTAGATTCATAAATGAACTAAAACTACATTTATTACACTTCAAGAAATGGATCAAAGGAAAACTATTCTACTAATGATATGAAATCAAAATAGTGGATTAGGGTTAGTTCACATATGATGTACCACCTTTTATGCATGGTGGGCCCAAATATATACAATGCAATTTCACTAAGATGTTTATAGAAAATATCATTGCTTGCAAAAAATTTATGTGATCATTAGTCCAAAACTAGTGATCATAAAGTAAATTACAATTAGAGTATATATAATAATAATTTGAAAGTACCTGGAACCTTTTGTATCTTTAAGGGAATCATTTCTTCGTCGCTCACCACCAATGTGGCCTGCAACGTTCTCGTACTAGCAATATGAGAAGATACAGGAAATGATGGTATGTTATCAGCAGTAGTCGCCTCCGGCACATCCTCATGTGCATCTCCTCCTACAAAAAATGAATCCACTATGAAATGGCATTAGATTTCAAGAAAAAATGCTTGAAGGGAAATAAACACATAATAGAAGATAGAGAAAAAGAGGGTTCTACCAATAGTGGGCGGGCCAATATGACATGCAGTAGAGGATGTTTGCATGCTATGTGTTGCTGACATTGCACTCGGCAATACAGGTGAGGGTTGTTAGGGTTCCCACAGATACTGAGAGGGGGGGGGGTGAATCAGTATCTGACCGGTAATGAAATTTTCTTAAAACTGAATATGCAGAACATAAAGTAATAGTATACCGGTATGCAAGAATTAATGTAAATAACAGAATCAAAAACATCCACACGAAAAGAACACCATAACACAAGATGTTTAACGAGGAAACCCGGTGTGGGAAAAACCTCGGTGGGATTTGTGACCCACAATATTCACTTACTGGCCAATAAGAGAATATTACTTACAATAGGGGCCTGCACATGCAGGAAGGCCAACTGCCTATAGCTCACTACTCAATAAGAAGTTACACTGACTTACAATGAGGATTTACACAAATCCAATATTCTGTACTGCTTTACAATAGCATCTTCAATGCCAGATTCAGTACTGGTTCTTGCTCTGTTCTTTACATATACCCATGACCTACAATTCGCACATTAGGTCTGCCTTATAATTTATTATTTTCTTTCCATCCATATCCTACAAATGCCTACATGTGATCCCTGTGTTTTGAATTTTCTCATCTACTACTCCCCCTTTGGCATCAATTACAAAGGCTAGTAGATAACCTCAACCTTGTAGTTGGATAGTTATTATCTAAAGAAGATCTGCCAAAATTAAGTTTATATCATCCATAAACTTCTTGCTCTCCTTTATTGCTATCTCAGTTTTGTATACTATATCGGTGAGATGCTGCAAGTGCTCTGCCGGTGTTTTGCTACCTTGTGTTAGTGCCTCTGAGATTTCCTTCCGTAGAGATGCTAAATAGTCCAATCTTGGACTTAGTTTAGATCTCAAGAATTTTGCCTTGTTTATTATTTTCTCTTTCTCTCTTTCTAATTTGAGCAATTCTTCCTCAAAATTTGTTATCTTTTCCTCAAAAACTGATAATGTATTGGGTGAGTTAACAAAATTATTATCAAGTTTATTTATCTCTTCCTGTACCTTGCTCATCTTTTTGTCTACATCTATGGTCAAAAAGTTTATCTTACAGGTGTCTTTGTACAGAGTTTTGTACTCTTTCAATAAATTGCACAGTTCCAGTAGAAGTGTGTCAAATACCCTCATACACTTCTTTATTCCTTCCTCAAAGAATTTCTGTTTCTCTTTTTCTACACTTTCCTTTACAGTTTCTACCTTTGTTTGCTCAAAATTTCCAGAAATATATTTACAAAGTGTATCCAACTGGCCTAAAGAATCTTTGTTGGCTATATTACAATTTGGAGCTATTGATTTCAAAACTGGAATTGAATCATCTATCACTTTATAGGCTTGTGAGCTATAATCAGTTATTTTCTTGATAGATTCGAGCAATACCTCTGTTACATTTGATGGTGACCCAACAAACTGAGTGCCGGTGGAAGTGATCATGCTAGTATTGACCTTTGATAGGTCTATTTGAGTCTCCATTTGTTTAAGCACTGGTTTTCCTGCATCATTTCTTACCGGTGGCATCTATTTTGGAGCCTTTAGTTCTGTTGGTTTCTCTGTTTGTGTTCCAGATTCCATCTTTTTCTCTGAATCTGCTACCGGTTGCTCTTTGTTTCTTGTTGCTGGTTTCTCTTTGTTTCCCGATTTATCTATTGTATCCTTATCTATCACTATGTTGATTTTCTGAGTATCAACATTCATAGTATATAGGACTTCAGGATTAGGATTATTATCCTCTGTGTCCATGCTCTCAACTGCCGGTTGATCTTCTGCAGTTGTGGTTTTTACCGGTGGAGTATTTAAAGGAGGTGGGGGTAAGTTGTAACTAATCTTGATACTTGGTGGTCCACCAACTTTACCTTTCCCTTTATCCTTTTGATATACCAGAATGGGCTTGGGATTCCTATATTCTTCTTGTTTTTCTTTTTCAACCAAGGATGTATCCCAACCATTTTCTGTTTCCTCTTAAACTTCAGTAACTCTACTTGCCATTAGTGATATTTGTCGGTGTGCAGTGGAAAAAACTATCTGGTTGGCCTGAGCTATCAGATCATCAATTTCCTTAGGTGAGTTGACCGGGTATACTGCAAGTAATTTCTCTATTTTTATTTTCTTATCCAACTCAATTATTCCTTGCCTTCTGGCCTCAAGTCTTTTATATAATTCATTAGGAATTTCATTTAGGACTTGCATCAAAAACTTTTTATACATGTCCATGTGTAATATAACACTCTCCTCAACTTGTCCTTTCTAATCATCTGATAGGGTGTCATAGATTTTCCCTATGTTTTTCAATTTACCTTCCTTTGTGATCTCATTCAGTAATATGTCAAGAGGGGCAAAGTCAGTGTTTGTCTTCTTCTTCCTTTTGGGGGTCAACTTCTTCTTAGGTGTGGCTTTCTTGATCAGAGACCTCATAGCTTGTTGCTTCTATCTTGTCCTTCTAGGTGAAGGAGTGGATACCGATGAGGGGTCTCTTTTCCTAACAACTCTTTTGAAAGTTGCTGACATATCTCCTTCTAAGGAAGTATCTACCGGTGATAGATGAGTTTTAGGTTGTTGGGCTGCCAACTCATCTTTTGTTATGCCGGTTTTCTTTAATACATCTTCCTTTATGACTTTTGCTTGTCTGGTTCCTTTCCTCACAAATGCCTCAACTTTCTTTACTCTCTTTTTAGATTGAATTTGACTTTCGTTGGTCTTAGCACTACCAAATACTTCTTCCTTTGGTTCATTGGGGGCTTCTAGAAGTGCTTTGGCATAAGTTTCCACTATGTGGTCATCTGTTTCATACCCCATCTTTGTTACCCAGATTGTCCTTGGGATGACTACTTCCATCCAGATCTCATCCTTTTTTATCACAAAGCATATATCATCCTTGTATTTGTTGACAATTTCTTGTGATAGTCTGATTCTTTTATTCATTCTGACCTTTAGTGCTTGAAAATACTCATTGATATTCTTTTCTCTGTTTTCACCCATGTTGTTGAATAAGTCAAACAATTGTTTTCCTAGTCAAATCCAAAGTCCTTGTTGCCTATACAGGGAGCCTGTTTGGTTATGTGTAGCATTAAGAATACAAGTAAATTTCCAAATCTAAAGGTTCCTTTCTTATCCTTCTTGATTTTTGCTAAGTTGTCAATTAACTCATCCTTTAACCATTCATAGATATCAATTTTTACATTGTCCTTAACCATGTCATAAGCACTCTTTATGCATAAACTAGAAACAGAGTTAAGCCTATTAGCATGAGTTGCTTTGTAACCTAGAATCATGCTAACAAATCTAACATTTGTATCGGTCACATCATTAACCCTCAATGATCTCTGGTCGGATGTTGCACTAGTTAAGTTTGTTACCAAGTCATTAAAGACCTTCTTGGTTTTGTCGGCTCTATTACCGATGGAAGGTAACCCTGTTATTGCTTTCACATCTTCCTTTGTAATTTTATGCACTGAGTCAAGCCAAAAGAATGAACCATGTACCCTACTCAGAACTATCCTAACCACTTCCTTGGGAAATTTAGGAATGCAGAGAATTTCAGTGAACCCTAGGGTTTCAACAATTTTATGTTCAGGTTTCACATTCCCAGAGTTGTCACATATAACAGACTTATACATGTTTTTGATTTCTTCATCACCTAATTCCTCTATGTTGCAATGAATATACATTCTAGGGTCTTCTGCATAAACAACACCTTTTGGAATTTTTGAAAAAGCACTTGTGTTGTCATCTTTCTTAGCTACCTTGGGAACTAGCTAAAACACGGGCCTAGGTCATTTTATAACCTCGACTACTGTAGGGTTTGCTATGAATTCAGGTGTAGAGGAGGATGCCATGATGATAAATACCTTTTTCTGCCTTTGGATGGATTGATTGCTGAAGTGCTTTGCCTCTTTGCTCGGAATGCCTTAGCTCAGAAATCTTCGCGCTCTCTAAAAGTTTGAATTCATGGTGAAATGAAATGGAGCAAAAAACCTTATTTTATAAAGTCTTTTCTACTACCTAAGACATTAATTGCTTGCCGATAATGTATTAGCTCAACTTTATTTGCTGGTAATGAAATATTTTCAACTTCTTTTCTCTAACCAAGGGAATAATAGCACATGTGTCATTTGATTGCCAAACCCTCAAGATAATTTTCTTCAATTTGATAAAGAACATCTTGCCGGAGGAGCATTGCTCTGTCCTGCCGGTGGAGCATCATATTGTCCTGCTGGTGAAGCATTTGTTGGTTCTACCGGTGGAGGAGTAACCCCAATATTTAGATCACCTTTTCTAATCCATTGTTTTGAAAATTCTTGCTTAACCTCTTCAACCTTTTCTTTACCTTGCAAGCTAGTACTTCTGTTATCTACCAGTGTACCTTTACTTCTACAAAATTTAGCAATATGACCAATCTTGTTACATGCATAATAAGTTACATTATTTTTCTGAATAGCTTTCCCATAACCTATGCTGGTTTGTGTTCTGCATTTATTTGATAAATGACCAAATCTTCCACAAACATAACATCTTACATTCATTCTGCAATTTTCAGAGTTATGACCAATTTTGTTGCATTTGGTGCATTGACCGGTGGGAGTATTGATGTTTTGATAATTCCTAGATCTACATTCATTCACCCTATGACCATATATATTATAGTTAAAGCATTTTCCATTGAATTTGTAAGTATTAGAGGGTCTTACCGGTTTGCTTTGATCCTGGGTATTTGCAGTACCGGAGCTTTCTCCAACTTCAAATCCAATTCCAGAAGTGTCACCTTTGGGTTTTTGATTCTTCAATAAGGTACCAAATTCTTCTGAGCTTTTTTTGAATTTTTCTTTGTGTTGATTTGCAGTTTCCAATTCCCTTTCCAAGATTTCTTTTTGTCTCATTAGTTCATTGGAGTCATTCTGAGTATGCAGCAGATCTGTCTTCAACATGTCATTTTCATAGCTAATTCTTGTGTTCTCATTTGCTGCATCACTTAGTCTTCTGGTCAATTCTTCTTCATTCTTCTTTCTATCCTCAATCTCTTTGCAAAATCTCATAGTCATATCCTACATTTCATTTTTTGTTGTCATGATCTCTTGTTTCAATTTGCTTATCATATCATTTAGTGATTCCTTTTCATCATTCTCATTTTGCAATTTTTCACAAAGTTATCTTCTCTTATTCCTTGTAATAGTAAGATTTTCTTGAAGTGCTTGAATAATGTCCTGAGCTGCTTTTAAATCATCTTCTAATTTGATATTGTTTAACTTCTCCACATCATAGTCAGTAAGAGCTCCTTCAAGTTGCTTCATCAGATTTTCCATCTTTATGAGTGTCAAGATCTTCCTCAAGCTATTAGGCTTCTGAAAATAGAGGACCAGGCTCTGATACCAATTGTTAGGGTTCCCACAGATACTGAGAGGGGGGGGTGAATCAATATCTGACCGATAATGAAATTTTCTTAAAATTGAATATGCAGAACATAAAGTAACAGTATACCAGTATGCAAGAATTAATGTAAATAACATAATCAAAAACATCCACATGAAAAGAACACCATAACACAAAATGTTTAACGAGGAAACCCAGTGTGGGAAAAAACTCGATGGGATTTGTGACCCACAATATTCACTTACTAGCCAATAAGAGAATATTGCTTACAATAGGGGCCTACACATGCAGGAAGGCCAACTACCTAGAGCTCACTGCTCAATAAGAAGTCACACTGACTTACAATGAGGATTTACACAAATCCAATATTCTGTACTACTTTACAATAGCATCTTCAATGCCAGATTCAATACCAGTTCTTACTCTGTTCTTTACATATACCCTTGACCTACAATTCGCACATTAGGTCTACCTTATAATTTATTATTTGCTTTCCATCCATATCCTACAAATGCCTACAATGATCTCTTTTATATACAAGATTCATTTTACAATTTTCCAAGTTGGCTTACAATAATAAGCAAAATATTACATATCAAAAATCTTGTCAGTCTCAGTGTCGGTATACATGTTCTTTTTTGTGTCGGTGTACATCTTCTGTGCCGGTGCCGGTGTAGATTGATCTTGCTGATGCCGGTGCACTATCTTGTTTGAGTATTGCTTTATCGGTATAATGTCTTGCCAGTGCCATAGGATTGCAAGCTTGCCTGAGTAATGCTTTGCTGGTATAATGTCTTGCTGGTGCCATAGGATTGCAAGGTTGCCTGAGTAATGCTTTGCTGGTATAATGTCTTGCCGGTGCCATAGGATTGCAAGGTTGCCATCAATGACAAAACCTTCAATCACACGCAATGTCTCATTGGAGTGTCCATATGCCAACAAGGGTAACCTTTGATAAGCCAAGCAAGCAATAATACTCAGAGTGATAAGCCAAGCAAGCGATAATACAAGAAAATCGTCATCACCTGAAGAACCCACAACACACTGATCATGGCAATGACTTTCATGAGGGCGGATAAATTGCTATAAAAACAATATGTACATATTTTAGTTAATGACATAAAAGAGAATAAAATATAAACCATTATTGAACTTTTGTTATAATTAAATCTTTCATTACTGCTAACTTGCAAGTTTTCTCCTATCTGAATCAATAATTCCACCCTCTCTCGTATCTCATCAGTAATAGGATTCACTTGTGCCAAAGCAACAATCTCTTTAGTAATTTTTCTAAGAGGATTTTTTATGAATTCCATAGGGTGTGTGGAATCTTCAGGGTCATCATCGTTTAACTCTATTGATTCCACACCCCTAGAGAGGTGCTCAGGTACTACAACTCCCTTTCCCTTTCCCCGAACATCCATCTATGTCAAGAATATCATTAACAATTACAAAATTAGTCTGAATCACTAAAAAAAGAACATAATAATGTAACAGTTTGCTTCTATCTAATTTGTACAATTATAATGAGGTTTGCCTGCTCAGTAGAAGTTTCGCAGCCTACATCCCTGTCTGCGATATGTGATGGATCCATGTCGCCCTATGACAATTAAAAAATATAAAAAATGTTAGCGAAATTAAACCAATAGACTTAGCAAAAAAACTTCATAATAAAATGGTATATTGGATTCATCAATTGGAGGTTGGTTAATTTAAATGGTATATAGTACGCACCACCCCCATGATATTAACTTTGTTATCTATACGATTCAAACTGTAATCAATTAGAAGCTCTTCTCCTGCACTTATTGATTTTATCGCACATACAAATACACGATTTCCCTCACGTGCCTCAAATATGCAATTGGGTTGTTTATTAGTTAACCCAGGTCGCATACTATTTATAAAACCTACAATATTCCCTGTTGCTTTTGGCCGACCATCAATGTATACATCCACTCGTTTACTTTGATCATTATCTTTCTGTTGTATATAATTTGCTGACAGTGCATACCTATGCATACATTTTTTATATTTAACAATCTACATCCAATTATTGTAATTGTAACAACGTCCAACAAACTCTGTCAATTCAGCAACTTTTTTGTAATAGAACTTTATTCCGTCCATGGAAAATAAGCCTAAACCATGTAGCGAAGAAGGTGCTATGTGATATATCGTATCGTTAACACAAAAATTGATGTTTATTGGAGGAAGTTCCTTGGGCACCCATTGTTTCTGTAGATGTTTGTACCTCAATGGCACCTCAATGTTGCCTTTGGTCTCATCATCATAAGAACATGACCCCCTTGAGTAAGGAAAAATTTCATGCATTTATTGAATTTTCTTCTAATCTTTTGACCTCTTGTTGATCTCCCTATTGTAGACCTACTACATGTGTCACTTTCATTTTCTATTCCTGCATTTTCCTCACTCAATGAAGACAGATCTGACAAATACCTATTTGGGGGTACTTGCACTCCATGAAATGAGAGAGTTAATTGGTAATGAGAGAGAAATTTTGCAAATGAGGGTAATGTTGATGAAGAAGTCGGCCCTAAAGTTGATTTTGGGATTAAAATTGGAATAAGTCCAACTAGGGCCTCAAGTGTTGATAATTGTATTAGATTTGCTGCTAATGTCGAGGTTTGAAAAACTGAGGAAGTTTGTTTTCCAAGTAATTTTTAAAAAATAAACTGTTTCTATAGGGTGTATTTACTAGTTATACATGTCCATCCATGAGACTGTGCATGATCCTCATCAAAGGGGTTTAGGGTCCTGTACAATGTAATTCAATTATCTTATGTTAGCTAAAAATTACATAGTACACAACATGAACAACATGAACTTCGTAGACAAAAAGAGTATTAAATAATAAAAAGATGTTGTCATCAAAATCATTGTAAATTTTTTAATTCCTTACCTTTACTTTATGTAGACTGTAGGATCCTCAACTAAATGGTTGACGATGTCTGTAGTCAATGACCTATTCCCACCAAGGGTGACAACATCACACATGAACTATACCTAAAATCAACACCATCAATTGAGCATCATAAGCATTACTAGCATCACATGATGTGTCATCATATATGTAATTGATCATCATGATTAGCATCACATATGTGTCATAAGCATCATACGTATCATAAGCATCATAAGCATCACATGATGTGTCATCATATATTTAATTGAGAATCACAATTAGCATCACATATGTGTCATCATAAACATGTAATCCATCACATATGTATCATAAATCACCATCCATCACATAGGTAATAAACAATCCACATTCTATAAATAAACACAAAGTTCAAAAAATGTCACATGCATCATCATAAACATGTGATCCATCACATATGTATTTTAAATCAACATCCATCACATAGCTAATAAACAATCCAATTTCCATATATAAACACAGTTTAAAAAATGTCATATAAATAGTCACTCTCCCTATCTCCATCTCCATATTAAAAGGTTCATCATGAATTAATTATGTAATGGCATTAGAATTCAAAACATAATGAATTAATTATGTAAAAAAAATTCTATCAAGATGTCAATATTAAATAGATAATATACTAATCGCATACCTCATACATTTCATTCATCATCATGAACATCAAGGTCATCATCGCCAACATCATCATCATCATCATCATCATCATCATCATCATCATCATCATCACCACCACCATCAATGTCTTTGCCATCATCATCACCATCACCATCACCACCATCACCATCACCACCATCACCATAACCATCACCACCACCACCACCACCATCATCATCATCATCGTCATCATCATCATCATCATCATCGTCGTCGTCATCTTCTTCTTCTTCCTTTTCATCATCATCGAGAAACTATCGATCGTGAACATCATCCACTTCATCTTCTACTTCTTCGGTATCTTTTTCTTTGGTATCTTCTTCTTCCATCACATTATACTTTATCGGCCTTCCTCTTGGATCATGTCTAACAACAAATGACCAACCCGGTTTATGTGGAACCTCTGAGTAAAATACTTGCTCACATTGGCTTGGAAGAACATAGGGCTCATCCCCAACTGGTTCAAATGACCTTGTATTTAGCATTGTAAAACCATTATCATGTTCTATAACGGTTCTATCAGGATCATTTTTATTCAATCGTAGCCTATACCATTTGACGATGAACAAAACTAATTTGGAGGAATTAAAGTCACACTCAAGTATATCATCCAAAATGCCATAGTATCAATTTTGAGACTGTTGAGGATGTGTGTCATTTCTCGATGAAATATTTGTCACCTCAAAGACTGTAGTGATGCCAGAATCATAAGTTTTCTTCGTGTCATCCAACTTTTTTATGCGAAATTTATGACCATTGCAGCACATAGTGTTGTGGTGTTTGACCTGCGATATGTCAAACATGTAAAATTTATTGCATTGTGAGTTGATAAACATATGGGTGATTAATAAATTTATACGTACCTGTTTATCTCTTAAACCATATGCTAAATCAATTTCCCTTTGCATAACATTGGAATCTCCATTACGATGAGCTTCTTTAACCAATGAAGTCGCACCTTCCCATGTTAACGTGCATCCATAATATTGACA
The DNA here is from genome assembly GCF_030272615.1 of Cryptomeria japonica. Taxonomy (NCBI): domain Eukaryota; kingdom Viridiplantae; phylum Streptophyta; class Pinopsida; order Cupressales; family Cupressaceae; genus Cryptomeria; species Cryptomeria japonica. The sequence continues at coordinate 779,306,920 of NC_081409.1, read as the reverse complement.
ACATTCAATCCATACCATCATCCAGTCAAGATTGTTTGCAATATACAAATATAGTGTATCTCACTCTTGACCAACTGTGCAAAAAATAAATAGATGTCTTACAATCGATTTATTTTGAAGTTTATGAATTAATTAACTACAATAACATCTTATAATTACCTCTCACTTTCCTCAATCTACCTTTCCCCGTCAAGTAGTCCCCTTCAAATTTTTTAATGGGGTTGGGAACCCAAATGTGATCCATGTGGATCTTTGCTGCAAACATAGGAAGATATTCAGAAATGTACACCATAGTCTGGTATACCATATATGCCTCCACCATAGAACCCTCAGGATGTGCTCTTTGTCAAACCAAAGCCTTCAAAAATTTCAAGTGCCTCTCAACCATCCACATTGACCTAGTGTGTACAGGTCCACACAATTCAATCTCCTCAACTTGGTGTATGAGGTAGTGTTCTTGTGCATTGAAAAAGGCTGGAGGTAGACACTTTTGCATTTCACACATTAAATGAGGAATTTTTCTCTTCCAATATTTTATATCGTCTTTATGGATTTCTTTACATGACAACCACCTACAAGATATTCAAGATGCAAAAGACTATATTACATAACAAGTAGAACAAATAGAAAATATAATATCTATACAATGAACTGAACAAATATCACTACTTACGTCATGTATTTTCCAAGATCATATATGACTTGCTTGACATTATTGTTGAAGTTGTCTGGGAGAGATAGAGGTAGAACGTATTGCAACAATTATAAAATTATGTTTTCATTTTTTTGTAACATACTACAATGAAAAGTACACATTCACATAGTACTTAAATAAATACTAAAAACACAAGAACATGAATTACCTTAATGAAGGTTTGCCAATCATGCGTTTTCATCCCTGGCCCAAATTCACTTATCTTTGATATGAGATTGTTTATGTTCGCAGCAAATCCTATGGGAAATCGAATTTTTTGTATGACTTATTTTATAGCATTTCTTTGCTGGTCCGTTAATAACCAAAGAAGCTCAATTATATTAATTTGGTCTCCATGGCTATTTGATTGAATGACATTTATCATTGCATGATTGGAATCCTGAATGTCACTACATATTTTGACAATTTTTTCTTTGTCACGCCTTCCATCCAATATTTTCCATAATGTCTCTGTTATATTCTTTCCAATATGCATAGTATCATACAAGTGAACAATTTGTAACTGCTCGTAGTAGGGCAACCTAGTAAATTGTCGGGGATAAATTTTTAGTCCCTTAGGAAGGTGGTCATTTATGCCTTCACGACCTTCATGATCATCAATCACATCATCAGTAAACAAAACAAAATAGAAAAGATGTTTTATGACAAACCAATAGATGGAATGGCATTACCTTGATGATTAATTCTATTATATTCCATCTTCCACAGGTTAGGTGTCATTCTTCGTGGCTTTGATGTATTCTCTTCTTTCCCATTGAAAAGATGTTTTTAAGTATTTCGATACTTATGATTTTTGTGGAGAAAGTGCCTATACTCACCAAACACCTGCTTTCCTAAACTTTTTGAATGACGAGATTTCATCTTTGGACCACAAATAGGACATGCAAATTTTCCCTTTGTTTGAAGACCTACAAGATAATGTATAATTGGATTAAATATGATAATTTTTTGAATTATAATGTTCATGCACAACTTAAACACTATAACAAACCACAAAAATGTGTTAGCCCTGGGGCATCATGTATTATCCATAGAAGCATCACATGGAATTGAAATTGTCTTTGTCCTATTGGTCTAGAGATGTCATACATAGTGAGACCATTCCATAACTCCGGCAACTCATCGATAAGAGGCTCGATATATACATTCATATCTTTAACTTGGTACTTACCTAATCGAATGAACAAAAACATTACATAATTATTATGACCATTTTACTGCAATATTTATAATTAAATTTAGACGACTATATTTAAATGATAAAATACCTGGAACAATCATTGCCAACATTATGTGCTCCCTCTTTATTGACATCCATGGAGGAATGTTATTGTTGATAACAAAAACATGCCACACTGTGTAAATAGATCTCATCTCTCCAAATGGATTGACACTGTCCACTGCCAATGAAAGCCTGAGATTACGAGGTTCTTCTTTAAAGTGTGGCCACTTTTCCTCTATTTCCATAAATGCTGAACCATCCACAGGCATTCGAATAATGTCATCTCGACTTCTATTGCGTGCATGGTAATCCATAAATTGTGCCAAGCTAGTGAACTTGAATAATTGTTGCATACGTGGAATAATGGGAATATAGTGAAGAACCTTGTGAGGAACCCTTTTTGTTATTTGATCTGTTCGATATCTACTGATATGACATTCAGGGCATTCAATTCAAAATTCATGTTGTTTTTGATATATAATATGATCATTGGGACAAGCATCTATTGCTTCATAGTCCATTCCAATATCTTTCATAACGACAGATAATTCTCAATATGGGCAAGGTAGAATATTTGATGGTGGTAAAAAAAACTCACCTATCAATCTACAGCAAAAAAATATAATTTGTTAATATAAATAATATTAATGGTACAACATGATTCATAGTTTATTATGACATATATGACATACCTTAACATACATGACATTGTTATGTTGGATAAACCATTCATAACCTTCAAGTTCACCAACAACAATACAACAGAGAGAAGAGTTGTCTGCAAGCCTTCGTAAAGGGCCTCAGATGCCTTCTCAAGTAGAGGGACATCATGAACAACATCAAGGTCATCTTCATCATCATGATCAGCTGCGTGAGTACTAAATGTGTCATGGATCAATGTATTTGTACAATCATCTTCAATTGTGTTTTCTGGCTCATGATCATCATCTTCCATGGGATCATTATCTTCAGCTTCGATATTCACACCTCCATGTTCATGCACTTTGAAAACCATATTCTCCGGGTTGTGTTGATCCATACCATGTGCTCTGGGGTGCTCGACCTATATAAAATTGATAAACATAAATAAACCATGATCATGATCTCATCATCATGTGATTTATTATGTATATAAATTGTTAAAATGATATAATGAAAAAATTACCAATGGATGATAATCATGTCCACCTTCAGTGTGACCATGTAGCCTACAAATGTTTCTTCGTTGTTTTGATTAGAAGTCTTCTAGTCTTTAACCCCTTACAAATTTTTGCAAGGACAACAACATTTTCCATCACCTTTTCTTTCCAAGTTAGACCGAATTCTTCCCTGATATAATACATAGCATGAAATAAGGTCTTCCCACACATTTGGGTGAATTTATATGTATGGGAGACCAAACTATACATTATTTACTCCTCTCGGTAAACACTAGCTAGGCAGGGTTTTGACATATTTTGGAAAAACTATGATATATAATTTAAAACACAATGAAATTCAATGCATCAAAAAGAAAAAATGAAGTTAACTCATTGATCTACCACATCCAATTGACTTCCCATCAAATTATGATGATTTTCACAATGAAAAATGAAGAGAATCAAACCGAAATGTCAAAAAATGCACATAAAACCCCAATTTCATTAAGCAAAACTCTTGGATGGCATGCCAAAGGCCTATTTATTCCCATACAAGTGGGTTACAACCTCAAACCACCATAAACTAACTTTCCAACCATATTTTTAAGAAGTTTCTACAAGAAATGCAAAAGTTGTCATGGCAATATGACAACTTTTTTCCCAATGGACCTCAAACTTTCACAATTAGGTCTCTATTTGTTGTTAGAATGCGATCTATGACTAAGTATTAGAGGATCTTACTAACTTGGGTATCATGCTTTTATGTATCTCTTGCATGAATCCTAGTAACTATATAAGGATCTTACTAGTCCTAGATCTATGCCTTGTCTTTTTGATATGGTTCCTAGTGAGAATATATGAATCTTACTAGCTCTAAATATCATAACTTTGTGTTTTGCATGCTCCATGTGTGTTAGCAATGTTACTCATATTACTCACTTTGTACTTCCCTTTTATCTTAATATTGTAGATTGACAATATCATAAGTCTTGGGAGCTACCACCTTTCCAAACTTGTAATCATCTTGACTCTTCAATATCTTGGTGAAAGACTATTTGGTTTCTCCATATTTTCCCAAGAGTACATGAGCATACTTTCATACTCTTGCTAAGAGGGGGATAAATATTGCATCATAAGTTGTATCTCTTTAAAAATATACACTAGGTTTGGACTCAATTTAAGTGTTTGTGCCTTATTTATGCCTAATTGTACTTAGGTTTGACAATGTTTCCATAAATTTGGTTCATTCCCTTATTCATGATGTTCCTCATGGCTCATTTTTATAGGACTAGGGTCTTGGGAACCCTTATTCATGGAAATTGGACCTAAAATTTGAAAGATGAATGTTGGATTCACAAATAGTAGGAATTTCCTCTCCAAATTTGGACTTTTGCAAAAGTTCAATTTGAAAAGGTGCAAGGACCATCCATATAAGGTCCATCTTGAAAATTAAATGATAATACCATCCATGTATATTAAATGATATAGTCAAGTAATAAAGAAGGAAAACCATTTCCTGAAGTTGTCAAATGATTTTAAAGATGCACAACAGTCCACTAAATGCAAATCACTAAAAAAGAAAACAAAGTATGCTACAAGATAGTGGGTAAGATGCAAGGAATGAAGTTAAATAGACAAAGAAAATCCATGAATATTACCAAGTCAAAAGGAGTAGCTATGACCTCTTAGGTGTTTTTTCACTTGCATAAATTAGACTTCTTAAGGATAGAAACACATGTAGATAGTAGTATAAAGTATTTTTGAGGATTTTTCAAGTAGTTGAAGGAATGGCTTATTTTAGTTATATCTAACCCAAGACAATTTCAACTCAAAGTAAGGAGTAAAACCATATGTCCTATAAGTTTGGGAAGCTAATTGAGTAGCTGGATAAGGTAGAGCATGACTATAGGGTAGTCTTGAGACTCTTTTAACTCAATTAGAACATGTACCAAGTATCTAGGAGCTTACAAAGCCAATTCAACCATATTTCAAGTGAAAATGCAACAAAAGCAGTAAAAACTTTGAATACACCTCAAAAACCACTCCTAGGTGGCCAAGTAGGTGGAAATAGTCTTTTCCAACATTTTTCTTCTTCATAGATGTAGCCCTATATTCTCTTTATTATTTGAGATAAGATATAGGACTCCTAGGGCTTAGTTCATTTGAGTTCTTTAAATTCTATGCCAAGTGTTGTAACTAAAACAATTCTTACAACAAGAGATATTATTTAATATCATTTAAGGTTGCAGTAGTGCAAGGAACATCAATATGAAAATATAAGGGATGAAGAAGTCAGGGACCTTGAAATTATACATCAGAACTATGATACAACTAGCTGGGCTAGAATTTTCCCCTCATTGGGATAGCCATTTGACTCCTATCAGGATAGCTGAACAAAGCCAAAGAAGGTGGATAAAGATAAGGGAAAGAAGAAGGTTAATGAAGAGGGAGATGTTGAAGAGGAAGAAAAGAACCAGAAAGATCAACAAAAAGAAAATGAAGAAGGTTAAGATTTGTAACCTAGTTTGATGTTTTATCTAGTTTTGGATTTGAAAATTATTTATGCCTTGACAATATTTTATGTTTTATGGCTCATGGAAACTCCCAACAGTTAGAAGATCATCAAACCAAACATTAAATACTTGATAAGGCACTGAATATAAAATAGATTGATTAATTAATATAGAATGGATGTTGGATTAATGAATATACTTCTACATACTAATTATTGAGAAATACATTGTTGGCGGTTCCATTATTACCCAGTCCAGTATCGATCTGATCTTGTTGGGGAAGCATCTCGCAATCAAACCACAAGGTCTCACAGCCGATTATTCTACTGTTACCTGGGTGGACCCTCTAATTTGTGAAATTCTGCAACTTATTTATTTTATGCTAAGTATATGTCTGATAGTTTTCCTCTTTCATACAATTGAGTATTTCCAACCATGGTAGAAGGGAAGTAGGGTTGCAAGAGTGGTACGGTGATGGTTCTATATGGGCAAAGGGTTACAAAGTGTGTGCTACCCTTGGGCATAGAGGAGATGGCTTCTACGGAAACCTATTGTAACCTCTTTCCCCTGTCATGGTAAACATTCAAATCCAAAATTTCAAAATTCCTCATCCAAACATTATGCAAATCCGAAATTCAACAATGCAAATATTAAGCAAATATTATGCAAATCCGAAATTCAACAATGCAAATATTAAGAAAATATTATGCAAATCCGAAATTCCTCAAATGTGAAGATTCAATGAATGAAGGTGAAGATTAAACAATTCCGCATATTATGCAAATCCGAAATGAAAGTGAAGTTCACCAATTCCTCATATTATCCAAATCCAAAATGAAGGTGAAGATCCTACCTCGAATGGTGAGTGTGTCATCATTTTATCTTGCCAGGGGTTGAGCTCGACATAGAAGCTTGTGCACGTGGGATTGAATGTAACATAAATGACTTTCACTCTTTTTTCTTTTTTTTAAGTAATGCCCATTACCGTCAAAATTTTGATGAACGTGGGCACTTTTTCAAAAAAAAATCAAATTTGGTCACAATATATCTTCTCCGTCAGAATTCTAGACCCAATGTATTAGTGGAATAACATGATCATTATCTTTAGGTTCATCTTCTTCATTATTACCATCTTATAAATTTATTTGTTCTGGTTGAACTAGTACATCAATATTTGATTTACCAATTTCAGATTTCACAGTTTCTGGTTCCAAAAACAAAATGTAAGGATCTTCATCCTTTTTCTCCAAACTAGTTTCCTTTGAGACTTTAGGATATTCATCCACTCGAACATCAACACTCTCAATAATTCTTTATGTTTGGTTGTTAAAACACTTGTAGGCCTCACTCTTGGTGGAATAACCAAGAAATATACCTTCATCACTTTAGCCTCAAATTTGCTAACATAATCACCTCTCTTAATAAAAAAATTTCTTCCAAATATCTTGAAATAACTAACATCAGATGATCTTCCATACCAATATTCATAAGGATTCTTGTCCTTACCTCTTTTTACTAGAATCTGGTTGATAGTGTTGACAGCTATGTTGACAGCTTCTCTCCAAAACATTTTCACTACACCTCCTTGTATCAACATCGTCCTAGTAGCTTCAACAAATGACTAGTTGTTTCTCTCTACGATACCATTTTGTTATGGTGTCCTTGGTGCAAAAAGCTATCGTTTGATACCATTTTCTTCACAATATCTAGTGAATTCCTTAGAAATAAATTCACCGGTTTGATCAGTCCTCAAACATTTTATCTTATTACCGATCTCCTTCTCAACTAAGACCCTAAATGCCTTGAACTTACTAAAAGCTTCAGTCTTATCCTTCAAGAATGTGACCCACATCATCCTTGAGAAATCATCATTGAAGATCATAAAATATCTACCACCTTGAATACTTTTTGTCCTTATTGGTCCACAAAGATCTGTATGAACTAAATCTAATAGATGTTCCGCTGAAAAGGATTTTCTCTTGAAAGTTGAGGATGTCATCTTTCCCATATGATATTCCTTACATAAGGCATTAACTGCTTTGTCCAAATGAGGCAAACCTCTCACTGTCTTGGACTTACTCACTTTAACAATGTTATCAAAGTTTATATGACAAAATCTCCTATGCCAAAGCCAACTATCATCTATTTTTGCAATTAAATAGTTGCTAACTTTAGGATTAAGGTGAAATAGCTTACCTTTAGTTTTCTTCTTGGTTGCAATCAGTTCACCTTTGCTCCCATAGATTTTGCACATACCATTTTTAAACTCCAATGGGTATCCTCTATCATTGAGTTGTGGCACACTCAAAAGATTGTTCTTTAAACCTTCAACTTAGTAGACATCATCTGCACTGGTCCTTCCATTAAGAGAAATATTTCCCTTACCTTTAACTATGCAAGGTGAGTCATTACCAAATCTTACAACTCCACCATCAAATTCCTTCAAAGAAATAATTTTTCTCTAATCACCGGTCATGTGATGTGAACAACCACTATTAATGATTCAATCATCATAGTTATCCATCCTAGATACTAACGCCTTCTGATTAGATATTTCCTCTTTAATGGCTACACACACAATATCTTCATTAGCATCACCATTAGATTCCTCATCAGTGATACCACCATCAACAACAATAAGATAATCTCTTTTGCCTTTACCCTTATATTTCTTGAATTTCTCTCGTTTGTGCTCATTATCACCATTAGGACAGTTAGCAGCTATGTGTCCAATATTGTTGCATGGAAAACATTTCAAAGGTAATTTACCTCTATATTTACCAGTGCCTCTAGGAAACCGCTTGACCAACAATGCTTCAAGATCAACTAAACTATCTTCATCATCAACTTCTCTATTGGATCTAGATTCATAACGGTGACTGACATCTCTTCTTTTCCTCATAGATGGGTTAGAAACAAAAGCTCTAAATGCATATTTAGATTTCTATACACTACCTTCAGACCCATTTAATTCAAAATTAGTAAGATTTATAATGATAGAGTCAAGGGTTACCTTAGTTTTGCCAATTGACTTCAGCTCCTGAATGGCTGCAACTTGAATAGCATAGATTGGTAGTAGGGTTCTCAGTACCTTACTGATCACTATGGCATCTTCCACTTTACCTCCTGCACTCTTAATTTCACCAACTATCACTTTTATCCTTTGACCATACCGCTGGATATTCTCACCTTCAGCCACCCACATATCATCAAACTTTCCTCTTAGACTCTCTTCTTTAGAAATCTTAACATGTTCATCACCGCTATAAATCTCTTCAAGTTTTTCTATACCTCATATGTAGTCTCTAGACCATGAACATCTAAATACTCTACATTAGACAAAGAATTGATAGTAGCCTCTAATTCTTGATTGTTTTCTTGTTGTTATTTCTTTTGATCATCAATCATAATCCCAGTAGGTACAACATATCAAGTATTAACATGTTCCTAGTACTTGTTTTCTAGAATCTTGGTATAAATTTTCATTTTATCACTCCATATCCTATAGTTCTCTCTATTAAACTTCAGAGCTTCCTTCTTCATCATGATCTGCAAGATGTTTACCTCAAGCTATTAGGATTAGACCTTAGAGGACCTAATATGCTCTGATACCAATTGATGGTATGATGAAAGAATAAGAATCTGGTCAACTACTGAGAGGGAGGGGGGTGTGTGAATCAATAGATAGAAAAACTAATACAAACTTCACCAAACTCAAAATCAATCTCTCAAAGTAAACTTAGAACTATCAATGCAATATCACTATCAAGATAAAAACTCTCAAGATAACCGATTGACTATTACAACAAACTAACATTAAATAACTTCAAACTCATAAATATCCAAATGCTTTTACTAACATAAGTAAAAAAACCTTCACAATGTTTCCAATTACCATGACTTATCAAAGTGGATTAAGTAGTTAAGAAAATCAACCATAATAACATAACCACACAACATTCACAACTTGACATAACATTTTTGATGTAGAAACCCAAATGGGAAAAACCACAGTGAGATGAGACTCACAAGATAACTATTTGAACTCTTCTGAAGTTAGCTCTATTAGGAGCCTATCTTGTTAAAGCTTTACAAAAAGTCCTTGTTATGCCCTACATATCTATCCCCCATTAGTTTCCTTGTGTTGAAATATAGGTCCCTTGTTTCTTCTTTGTCGATTTGTTCCTGTTTGTTTTTTCTCCTTCTACCTCAGAACTCTAGAGTCTTAGAGTCCCGAGGTATCTTTCCTTCTTGTTTCTTTTTTTTTGTCAACCTTGAAACCTTAGAGTCCTGAGGTTGGTCTCTTTGTATTTGTCAGTGCACCTACCCCGAAGCCCTGGAGTCCCAAAGTGGTGCATTGTCTTGTGTTTTGTGTTCTCCACCTCGAAACTCTAGAGTCCCAGAGTCCTAAGGTGTGTTTGGTTTGTCAACCCCGGACCCCCAGAGTCTCGAGGTTGATTATTTGTTTGCTTGTTTTCGTTCATCAAACCTAGAACTTTGGATCCCCGGATTCCTGGGGTTGATCCTTGTTTGCTTGCTTGTTCTCTCTCACCCCAAAACCCCAGAGTCCTGAGGTGAGGTGTTTGTTCTTTGGTTTTTGCCATCGACCCCAAAACTCTGGAACCTCAGAGTCCCGAGGTCCTATTTAAAGCATTCATACAGATGAGGTCCGGGGGGTATAAATATGAATAGTGAACTTTTTAAAGCTCATTTGTGCATTCAACCTTCTAGAGCTCTTGCCTTCTTGCCTCCTAACTTCGCACCTCCATCCTTTCGAGCTCCTTTTGCATTCTTGGGCAATTTTTCTAACCAGGTTGGTGAGTTTTCTTTCCCTCCTCATCGTTTTTCATTTAGATCTTCTTCTTGTTGTGGGGTTTTCTTGTTTGTGTTTCTTGTTTTTGTTTTGGTTTGCTTTCCACATGCCCTAGTTCTAACTCGAAACCCCAAAGTTTCGGGTTAGTTCCTTTTCCCAACCCTGGAACCCTGGAACCCTGGAGTTTCGATGTTATTGTTGAGCCTAACACTTGATGAACTCAGACCCCGAAATCCCAGAGTTCTGGATTACCCCTTTTAAAGAAGTAATACCACCAACCCCGAAATGTCGATGTTTTGATGTTCGTTCTTATGAGCCTGTCATCTTTAAAAATCATTTTTGGTATCTTTGCATCTACCCTAGGACCCTAGAATCCTGAGATGTGTCTAAACTATCTACCCCAAAACCCCGGAGTTCCGGACCCATTTGCAGTCCATCAAGTCGGGAACCTTGGAACCCCAAAGTTCTAGACTTCGTTCAAACTTACCCAACCCCAAACCCTGGAGTTCTAGATCCTTTTGATTTTCAAGCTACCTACCCCAGAACCCCGGAACCCTAGAGTTTCAAGGTCCTTATTTTTAAAAAGAAAACTACCCACCCCGGAACCCCAGAGTCCCAAGGTGAATGAAGTTTTTTCATATTTTGTATAAGTTACTAACACTTATTTCCTTCTTGCAGATTCAAGAAACTAGATGGACCCAACTTCTAGCAAGAGAGGCAAGGACATTGATCGACTTTCGACAACCATGAAGTACCACTACCAAGGGTAGGTTTATGCTTCAAAGTTTGATGATCCAATTAAATGGGTTACTGATACTGAGATCAAACACATCAAAATTGAAGATATTAAAACCCAGTTGGACAAACCAAGGTTAGAAGCCCCACAGAGGAGGATAAAGAGATCAAGCCTAGTAGAGGCTACCATCTTCCCACAATCAGTGCAGGCTTTGGAGTTTATATTGATAATTGACCAATTCTATGACCCATACACTAGGAATTGCACAGACACACACAGTAAGATAGTGGTAGATTTGTCCCCTAATATGCTAGGATTTGTGTTCGGCATCCCAACTAGAGATGAGATCCTCTCAACTGAAGAGGAAGCCTTGAAGGTATGGAATGACAAAGTGAGCTCAAATAAGAGGCACATGAATGAAAATTATTTGGAGGAAGAGAGGAAAACAGGTCTAAAGGTCACAAAGATACTGAGGGAAGACTTTAAAGAGCCTCAGAGAGACTTGATCATCATGTTAAGCAAGGCCTTTAGCAAGACCGACTGCAAACACTTTCACCCCTAGATGTTCCAATTCATGACAGCCATCCTAGTAGGAAAGCAGTATTTTGACTGGCCTTGGATCCTTTTGGATAACATTTCTAGGAAGATGAAAGAGGTCCACCAAACCAAGAAATTATCCTTTACATCTTATGTCATCTAGGTGGCCGCAAGAGCTGACAAATTTCTAGGCCTACAGGTTGAAGGTCAACTAGGGGACAAAGAAGGCCAAAATAAGGTATGGGAATATTATTCTCAACTCTCCCTCATCAATGCAAAGGTGTATTTTAAAAGGATCAATGATGCCTTTTTTGTTTTTTTCCTGTAACCATTAAACTGATAGGAGATACATGATATAGGATTAGCCCGGAGGCCATGGCGATCATCCAAGAGTGGGCGTGTTGGTTTATCCAAAACCCATGCTCCACCTACATAAGGGTTAGTGGGATTCCAAGAAATCCAATGCTACTGTCAAGGTACTATAATGACCAAATCATCTTACTAGAATATGTCAGGCAACTGCTAGGCCTCTGATCCCTTCTATCATCCAAGCACAAAATAGGCATTAACTTTTCAATATCTATTGGGTATTTCTCTTGCTCAAAGATCCCGGTGGCAAAGTTGGTGGAACTAGAGCTCCAGGATTTGAATCTTAAAGAATTTGATTATTCTAGGGAATTCTATGATCCCTATGGGAAACTCAAGCAAACTATGCCTAAGGCATATGAGGGGCATAAGCCTAGATTGGAGGATTTTTGGGCAAACATCCAAGACAATTTTGAAGTGAGAGAGAAGAACTATAATAGGTTATTAGTAACTCAAATAAGGGATTTTGAAATTGAAACCAATCTCCCTAAAGATCTGAGGGATGAGGGTGACTTATTGGATGCTGCATACAAAGAGAAAGAAATTGATAAAAGGCCCCTCTCCCCAATAAGGTGGTATGCAAATGAGGATGCGAATATAGAAAAAGGTCTCCCAAGTGGTCATCAATAGGACCAAATAGTGGCTAAGTCAAAGGGTTAGGCCAAGTGCTTCAAAGGGGAAGAAGAAAAAGTCTACCTTAGGGGTACCCTAGTCGAGGGGTTATAATGAGTATGCTAAGAAAACAAGATCAAGCTCAAGAAAGAATACATCAATTGACCCTGATGAAGAAGTAGGGCCCCAAGATAGCACCAAAGACCTAATGAGAAAGCTTCAGGGAAAGATGAGGAGGTTTGAGTTATTGAAGAAGGTAGCAGACTTGGGGGTAACAGATGGATTAGGAGCGGTGCCACTCGCTGAAGTCATTCCGCCAAGGACATCTATAGGGTAGGTTGCAGGAGTAGGTGATCAAGAGAAAGAAGAAGGAATAAAAATAGATGAGGGTATTCCCCTCAGCCTTCTCCAATAGTTGTAGCACAAGGCTCAGTTACCAATGCACCCATACCACCATTGGTTGATACAACCACATGGCAGCCTAGGATATAGGGATTTAGGTCCATTACTAAAAATGTAATTATTAGGAATGTTGAATCAGACTCTAATCAAGAAGAGGAACAACCCAAGGAACAACAATCAATTGGATGGGAGAAAGAATGAAGTGAGGTAGAAGATTTTCTAAATGAAAGATTAGTCTTAACCCCTCAGGATCAAGAAGACCTCCTTAAGGATATAGCTATCGGGAAAGGTGGGATAGAAGCAAATGACCAAGAGAGGACATTTGGAGAAGAGGTCAGTGGTAAGTTAGGAGAATTTCATAAGCAACAACAACTAAATGTTAATATTTCTCTCTAAATTAGTCTGGACTACCAAGTTGCTTCACCTCAAGATCCTAAACAAATAGAGGTGGAAGAGAGGGATGAAGCAGAGGAATAGCTAGATGTTCATATGGTAATTGCCGATAGTGTCACATCAAGGTGACAAAGATAAATATATACCACAATGGCTGGAATTTACTTTTGAGAAGAAGAAAAGAAAGTAGAGTTAACTAAAGTTACTCTACAACAAGCAATCATGGAGGAACCAAGAAAGGTCAAGAAACCTGAGACCGTCCATCATCTGTCAAGAATAGGTTTCGGTAAACTGATTGGGGATGTGGCATTTCCACTTTACATAGAGGGTCAAGCCTCCCCAAAATACCAAGTATCCCAAGTAAAATTGGGCAAACAAACAAAGTGGGGAGAGTTGGATACCTTGGAACTCGCCACCAGTGTCATCAAGGGATGAATAGAGAAAGAACATTCCTCCCATATGGAGCTCAAAACATAGCTAGGGCAGTACAAATAGTTGCTAATAGAGATGGGTAAGCCATTAGATACTTGCAAGAATGATAATCTACCATCAACCTCATCACTCCCAGAGGATGAGGTAAAAGCATTAATAGAGGTAAGACAGGTAGTTGCTACATTGAAGTCATGGGCCCAAATAAATGTCTTGAAGATTAGATTATTTTTGCAGAATACTATGAAGGAGTACAAGGAGGTAGTGCAGGTAGTAGGGGATTTAGCTTCTTCTTCTCAACAATGGGAGTGAAAGCTCAAAATATTTAGTAAGAAATTTCAGATTTTAAATAAAGTTTTGTGTTTAGGAGAAGAGGTAATAATGGAGGAGGACATGTTGGGTGGTGATAGCTGTAAGAACTTACAGTCTTACACATACATTTTGGAATTGAAGATCATGATTCTTCAATAGTATGTGAAGGATGTGGAAGACATTTGAGTTCCTCTCCTTAAAGTAATTTTAAAATATGAGGATTTTGTGAAGAACCTCCTCAGAGTTTTTGGATTTGGGATAACTGATACAGGGGTCATGGAGGAAGAGCAAGTATTAAATTAGTGGGATGCTTATGAGGTGTAGCCTTTGCAACCTCTAGCTCAATTTGATGTCAAACTAATGGATAGATACACATACCTGATCACCTAGTGTCAAGAGGCAACATATACAATAGTGGAGTTGGAGAAGAAAAGAGAGAAGGCAGAGAATTTTTTTTAAAAAGTATAAATTTAGAATCAAGCATGTTTCTGATCCTCTTGCTGAAGAGGTTGCATGTATTATTAATAATTATAAATTCTATAAAAGGAAGTAGGAGATAAAACTACAATTTCTAAAGATAGAAGGGTTTATGAGAAGAAATTTTGCATGACTTCTCCATTGGCACTCCGGTGGCAGTTCCAACTTCTGTTCTAGTTTTGAATAAAATTATGCATGATTGAAAAAGATTGACTCATACATCATGCTCTTTGTAGTGCTCACTGAACCTTGGTTTTGTAATAGTTAGCTAGAGTCTAGAGGCAAAAACTTGCAAGTTAATTGTGACTCATAGTTTTGAGTTCTTAATTTAGGTTAGATTTATTTCCTAGGAAATAGGGTTGAAAACTCTATAAATTGAGAATTTGGATTCATTTGTAAGGGTCCCCAAATTGATGATTTGTAGCCCACTTAGAAGTTTGTAGGATATTCTTTCAAATTATGATACATTTGAGATATTTTTTTATTCTTTGAAATAGATACAAGAAGCGGCTTGTAGATTGCCTGATCTACGTCTATATTCTACAAAATTGTTCTGTGTAATCTGGTAATGTCTATTATTTGGAATTAGAAATGTGTTGTGATCTTATATTTATTTCTTTATGAGTCATATTGTGCATGTAAGTGGTGTATGAGAATTATTGTGGTATGTGGTATTATTGATGTTTTTATTTCTATAAGTCTGTGAAGTCGATGATTTTGCAAGTTTACTGGAGGTCTGTTGTTGAATGCTAATTTGAATAATATTTGATAATTTCTTGGATTGCAGGGAACTAACTGAGTAGTTTGTTAAGTTGTTAATGAATTGATTTCATTGTTATTTTCTTGTTTCCTTTACTCTTCACAGTTTATTTTTCAAAGAATCTTAAACTATAAAATACAAAAAAGAGAGGAAGTTAAGCCATTAAATGATCAATGATATTTAGTTTCAACTAGTAGGCCCCCTTAACAGGTACAACCACATCAACCATTGGGTTGTCCATCACTGTCGTGACCCAACTATAGAGACCTTGGAGTAGTGAGTTTCCCTAAACTTATTTCTTTTCAGGAGAGGTGGTGAGTGTTCACATTGGCTACCTGACTATTGGCGGGTATGTCAAAGCAGTCGTCAACACTCCTATTAAGAATAGATCTTGTTAGGGACCACCCAGTTAAGAGATTGACTATAATGCCTTATTAGAGGATTTGAAATTCCAAGCTAATGGATCACCTAGTTAGAGGATTTGAATAGCACCAAGCTTGTTAGAGCTTAACCGGTAAGGGGATTTCAATTCTACTGTAATTGTTAGAAAACAACAAGAGTTTTCTGATATGTTTGAATAGAACTACATTTCCTTGATCAAATCCTTTTCATTCTCCTATCTTCCTTTACTCAAACTATAGATATATCATCTAGTTTGGCAACCACACACACAACAAAAAACTTTTCCAACTTTGAAACTAAACAACTCATTGACTTTATAAACAAATCAATTAGGTTGGTAATACAACAAAAACCTAATTCTCTCATAGAGATTACAAACAACTCGGTTTAAGTATGACTGTTGGATTACATAGCAATCTCTGCACATCAATCAAGAAAACCTCAACCTCTCCTTGATCACCGCTTCATCGAACTCAGTAACTCATCATGTGCTTTGCATTATATGCAATATACTTGCTCATTCCCTAGACAAAAATCATTTCATCAATGTGCCAAAATCACTTAAAACTCTCTTCATACAATAATCATACATGTCAATCATTACTGCTCATCATCAGATCATAAACCAATATAACCAATTCACCAAACTTAATTGGTTAGGGTTTGTCAAAACAACAGGTAGGGTTTACCAGTTCAACTCTTCAACACATAACAATATCGGTTCACTCCACAAACTTACCTACTGATTACAGTTTCCTTCACTTAGCTCTTTCTACAGGTTACAAAAAAATATTACAACAATATCAACAATATCATTACTGGTTAATTGACATCAATGACAACATAACATATCATTAATGCAATCTCCATGCAAATGCCAACATTGTCGATGCTAGATCCAAGATGTGTCAGCATTCAATACCGATATCCTTTATCATACCATGTCGGCCTACTTTGGCGGTGACCAAATAAATCTTCTATCTTGCCAGTGCCAGTGTAGAGTCTGTTAAGTGCCTATCAGTGTACCATATGAAGCCTGAACCCAAAAACATGTTGCCATCAATGAAAACATAATGAAACCTAACTAATAGAGTGTCAATTGCTAACAATCTCCCCCTTTGGCATTGATGGCAACACTCATGTGAAAAATGGTCACGGTTTCAACTGTTGGTTTCATCTTGCCCTGCTCCCCTTGAGCTGAATATGCAAGATGCTTCAATAATCCAAAATTTAAGAAAACCTCTATAACTCCCCTTTTTCACTATGAAACCTTGATGGGCTTGTAAAGCACTGAGAGGCGGGGGGGGGGGGTGAATCAGTGACACCAAAAACAATACTACTTTAAACACTGACCAGTAGATATACTTAATAAGTTTGTTAAACACTATGCATGTAATCCAAAATGATACATAAGAATCAACAATAAGTAAAACATCCACCATAACACAAGTGTTTATAGGTGGAAAAACCAAATGGGAAAAACCACGGTGAGAGGGGAATCACAAGTTAACTATCTACAGTAATAGATAATTTACCGGTTAGGGTCTACAAAAAGTTTCTCTGCTAGGAGTGAATCTTGTTAAAGATCCCAAAGCTTAGTTAAAAGCTATACCTTGTTAAAGGTAGTACCCTGTTAGGAGTAACCTCGGTAGAGGATTTCTGAATCCAAACTAATGGATCACCTAGTTAGAGGATTTGTACAATGAAGCTTGTTAGAGCTTACCCAGTTAGGGGATTTGACTGTTGCAGTGATTAGAAAACAACAGATGGTGTGATATATTAGTAGCACAACTTGCTTGAATAGATCCTCTTCTACGCACTCAAAACTTCATTACCAACATACTCTGCAACTTAACACTTCTTCCTTCTCATCAAAACATCACATATCATATCTTCTTTGCTCATATAAAATAATTCATTATGATATCAATATATAGACATTTAGATTTTATGTTGGCCTTGAGAAATCATATCACAATTTCCTAGGTGTAGTGTATCTAGTCAAACAATCATAAATCATCACAAAAATAACGCAAAAATTTTTCGGTGAGGATAACTCATCACATAATCAACGAATACTGGTTGGACCAACAATACCGATTGAAGCTAAACATATAAACCATTTGTCCTTCCATGCTCCTTGGATAATCTCTGTTGGATCTTCATTTCGATGTTGAGTTACGAATATCCATATATAAATATATACACATCAGTTGACTCCATGCATATACCAGTTGTCACCATGTACCAGTTTGATATAAACCTTATAGTATACCAGTTGCAGTATAAATAACTTTGAAGTCACACCGGTAGACAATGTGAGAATATGTGTTTGTATGTGTTACATTAATGACAACATATAAATTATTACAATCATAATCAAGCCAACAATCGCCCCGTTTGGCATTGATGGCAACACTTAGAAAATTTTACAGCAATACCACTAAGTGTGCTTACAAAAATTTATACACATAAAGTACACATATATTTATACTCTTACTCCTACTCCCCCTTACTATATACAACATACAAAATTTTTACAACACACATACATATTTCTACTCCCCGTTTCACAACAATGCCAATTGAAAAGTAAAATACATATATATAGAAAAATTTGTATCAAAATGTGTTACATATATAAAAACTTGAAAATCTAAATCAAGATGTATGCAGTGAAATCCTTATAAAAATGTCACTAAAGTTACTCTTCAATTGAGAAAAAGCATGTTCCCATGTCTCCAGTAAGTTCTTAGTGATCTCAATTGTGGTCATAATCTGAGTACAAAAATATTTAATGGAATAAAGTGTACATGTTTTTGGGGTAGCCAAAATTGCCTTTGCATTTTTGTAGGCTCTCTGCAAGATGTCCACTTGGGGTTTGAGTAGATTCTTCAACTCCTTTAGGGATCAGGGTGTTTTGCCTTTTCAAAATCATAGGTATCTAACCTGTTTTGTAAATCGTCCACAGATTTGCCAAAAGCAAAAATAGAATCTTGTAGTGGTACGTATGCATTTCATATCTTCTCTAGCTCTTGCACTGTTTCAATCCACCAGTTATTGATATCAGAATAAAAGAAAGAAACATTAGAAGTAGATGCAAGGATTTTCCCTCCCGTTTAAATAGATTTTCTTAATTAATCCTTATTAAGATATAGAGAAATCTTCCCTGTATCAATCTCTTTCATTAGTTGCTCTCCACACTTCTTCCTATAACTATTCTCAACATAAGTTTACGCTGCTTCTTCTAGGGTCTTAAGTTGATCAGATGCATCAATAACCAACTGACCAAGTTTTCCAATGGGAGTTGACAAATGCCCTGTAGCAGTTTCTGGTAGAAGACTTATCAGAATATCCACAACATTCTGAATGGTTTCTGCTTCCATTCTCTTCTCTTTAAGTGTCTTCTTTTATGCCCTAGATTGCATGACAGATGCTATCTTCATAATTTCTGATGCACTTGTATTATCAACAATTATAGGCCCTAAAATACCTAATGAGTCATCATCATCTTCATCAGTCTGCTGAATTACCAATGTTCTTACTGGTTTAGAAGATGTATCCTTATAAATATTCTCTTTCTCTTGTTCTAACTCCGTGTATTGCTCAGAAATCTATATATCAACCTTTTCAATAGATTCCTTCTGATTGGCCTATGAAACCGGTGGGCATTGGGGTTTCATTAATTGATCTTTTTCCGGTGGAACATCCACTCCTGGTTGATTTTCCAATATCTCAACTATAGTAATGTGTGAGTTTGAAATTCTCTGTGGCTACATATCAGGTGCAATCACATCTCCAGATAAATCTATTGTATCTTGAATATCCTCAACAAGTATGACTCGTTGGGAATTGGTGTCATCCTTCTTCTTGATAGGATAGACAACATCAGCTATTACAATTTCTTCCTCATCCATTTCTGGTTGATCAATAGTGTCTTGCTCATCTTTGGAAGAATGCATGAGATCTTGCATCCGTTGGATATTACAGGTAATTTGATGAGTCTCAATCTCAACAGGTTGAACCTTTCCACTGAGTAGCTTCAATCTTCTTGACTTAAGAGAAAATTAGGCTTTATATTGATCAAGCAATTCGATTAACTCATCCTTGGATAAATTGGGAAAATATTGCACAATTACTTCATCAATAATTTCTTTTTCTTTCATCACAACTTCCTCCCATTTATTGAAAATAATAGAATATAAAGAATCAAAAATATCTTGAAATCCTCCCATTTATTCAAAAGAATAGAATATAAAGAATCAAAAATATCTTTTTCAAGATCATGAGGTAATCTATTTTAATGACATAAATAACTAATTACCTTTTGAACAATTTGTTCTTTTTGATCTTCATTGAATTAATCAAAATGATCTTTGACATTGTCAAATTTGTTTCTCCCTAATGACTTTAGCGTTCTCTCAAAATTAGTCTCAGGCTTGCAAGTTAAGACATTAATAGGCACAGTTACCTTTGGCACTTCTTTTATTGATTTGGTTGCTTTACTAGTTGATTTCATTTTCTTTGGTTCCTCCTCACTATTAGTACTCTTAGATTCTTCTTGAAGAATTAGTTTATGAACTCTCTTCCTTGATGTAGTCTGCTTCTTCACATATACCTTAGGTTATGGTTCCTTTTTAGTTTGAACACTTCGTTTCACTCTTGTGCTTTTTGTTACCGGAGGTGCTTGCTCAACCTTCTTTCTTTTACCTTTACCACTTGTGGGTGAAACACTACTAGTTTCAGGTTTTGTAGATTGAAGTTCAACTGTATCCACTCTTGTCTTCTTTTTATCCACTGGAGATGCCAATAGGTTATTGTCATAACCGATCAATAAGTCATAATTGACTTCATAGCTCATGTCTTCCATCTCTTCTTCTCTAGACTCAATAGCCTCCATTAGACAAAAATCAGTGGTGACTATGAAAATAATGTCCTTAGCAAAGTTTTTCACCACATTCTCAGGTAGCCTTACTCTCACACTCATTCTCTGCTGAAATTCATTGAAATATTTATTCATTACAGAAGAGAAGGTGTTCCTCACAACCTTAATACTGTTCTTAATCTGGGCAGTTACCGGTAGATCCTTAGACCATTCAAGATCACCAATTTCTAGTAGGAAATTCTGGAAATAAAAGAATAAACCAATCAATAACTGACCAAATTTAAATTTTTGGCTGCTATCCTTCTTGATAGACTGAAGATTCAACATTAATTGGCTCATTATGGCCTCACATAGGTCATAATTGGAATTTTCAGCTATCATTTTATAAGCAGTATGTACTGTTGCTGATGGAACACTATTCATTCTACTAGAATAGAATATCCGGTAGCCTATAACCATAGTTTCCAGTTTAACCGCTGGGTCCCTGATGTTATTGGTAGAAAAAGCACAACCATCAGAGGTTGATGAGGTTAGAGTGTTTACTGTCTCTTTTGATATTTGCCTCAGCTTAGGCACTTCACCGGTTGAACAAAAACCAGTTATTGCTTGAATAACCTCCTTGGTTATAGTGTGAGTCCTTTCCAAATACATGTTTTCCCCATGAATGCAACTTAGAATAATTCAGATATATTCCTCTTCAAAATTTTCAAGAAAATAAGCTGCTTTATGAAATCCTTTCTCATAAACCCTAATATACCCAGGTTGAATCTTTCTATTTTCATCGCAAAGGGATTTCAACTAAGAATAGGTCGACAATGATCCTAAATCCTTAATCTTACAATCAATGTAACTAGATAAATATCCTTTCACTACAACTCCATTAGGAACTTGAGATAAAGCATTATAAGACACAATTCGTTTTGACTTCACAACCTCCATAGGTTCAGATGTGATCATCAATTTCTCTACTTGTTTAGACGATGATGCCATTACATATAGACTAGATTTGAAGTAGGATTTTTCAAAGAAATGCCTTAGTTTACTCGTGCTACCTCGGTTACCGGTTGATTACTCAAGTGTACACTAGTTCAGTCTTCACTAACCTTCAAATCAACTTGCTCATGCAAATCACGATACAACTTCGACTAAAATCTACTAGGAATCCTTTCTTCACTTTGCAAGTGCTAGAAAATTCTCCCTCAAATGCATTAGGGTAAAAATAACAAATAAAAACCCGTTTTTATCCTTTTACCTACTACATTAAATTCTCTCCCGTTAGGGTTACAAAACCTAATTGTACCGCTTAATGATGCATACAATATTGATAGATGAAAAATCGGTTGATAAACTTTTGAAAAACTGATTGTCTAAAGTTATCAAAATTTACATGCATTAATACTCTCTTACCACTTATTCTTCTCAACGGGTCCAGAAGTATATTTTACCACTCTACTCCCCTTAGCCATATTGAAAGGCTCAGTTCACCGGTGTAGGATTCTCCACACTTGGTGAAAGATTAGTTTCTTCTACAGGAATATCATCACTCTTCTTTTTTCATATTCGATTCATTTCTTCTCTTGTTTCCTCAATATTTTCCTTTTGCTTGACTTTTTGATCTTCAGAATGATTAACTGGTTTGTTCTTTCTGGATCTACAAAAATTTTCCATGTGTCCTAGTTTATGAAAATGATAGTAGGTGATTCCAGATGATCTTTAAGGTCCTGTATTGCCTCTTCCAGTTCTCCTTCTACAATTCATAGTGTAGACACCCAAAAATGGTCAACGCTTGCGAAGTCATACTTTAACAATTGCGCATTGCCTCATTTTAGGTTTTTGCATCGCATTAACATTTCTCCTATGACTTGCACTTGATTTTTATCATTTGCGAACATCGAGTCATTCTTCTATATTCTTCATTCATCTCGCTCTCAAATTTGGTCTTGTCGACAACATTATCCAGTCATGATTTTGATCGATTTTATCTTGTTGCATCAATGTGCGTGTTAATTTGTCATCATTTTGGACATCGTCAATCCTAATTAGGGTTTTGTCCTCTTATCAATTTTATCATTAATCTTATCATTTTAGACATCGTCAATCCTAATTAGGGTTTTGTCCTCTTTTCAATCTTGTCATCATGCGATCGATTTGTCATCGATCGTTGTCTTGTTCAATCTTGTCATTTTGCGATCGATTTGTCATTGATCGTGGTCATTTCCAATCTTGTCGTCTTGCAATCTATTTTGTCATCGATTCTTGTCCTCTTGTCGATTTTTTCATTTTGCGATCATTTCACTATCGATCATTGTCTGTCTCAATTATGTCAATTTGGATCAATTTGTCATTGTTCCTCGTCAATTGGCGCATTTAACAATCAAATCATTTATCACATTGGTCATTTATCAATCCAAAATCAAATCAAATCGAGTCAATTATCTTTCAAGACCTAATTCGTCTTCCAGGGTTTTGTGATTTAATCATTTAACCTTGTGTGTCATTTCTTCCTCTAGGATTAAATAATTTATTTATTTATCCTAGGTCTTCGTGTCACAATTAAATGTTTCATTTGATTGGCTAATTAATTATTCCTCTTTTTGTGAATTAATTAATAAATGAAAAATTATTAATTGATTCACCTAATTTCCTAATCTTTCATCAATTTTCCCTCTTTGTGAATTAATTAATAAATGAAGAATTATTAATTAATTTCCTAATCTTTCATCAATTTTCCCTCTTTGTGAATTAATTAATAAATGACAAATTATTAATTAATTTACCTAATTTTCTAATTTTCATTAATTTCCTAATTTCTAATTCCTAATTTTCCTAATTCCTCCTATTTTTCTAATTTTTCTAATTTCTTAATTCTTAATTTCAATTTCCTCCTATTTCTCTCCTAAATTTATGGAAATGACATAGAAATTTGTCATAAATTGTCATAAGTTCTTGACATAGAAATTTGTCATAGAATTTGTCATAAATTGTCATAAATTCTTGACATAGAAATTTGTCATAAATTGTCATAAATTCTTGACATAGCAATTTGTCATAGAATTTGTCATAAAATTGTCATAAACCTTTGCATAGCAATTTGTCATAATTTTGCTATTCTTGATTTGAATTTCCATTCGAATCACTATCATGCTAATCTTGTCATCTCTCCAATTCTTCTATAAATTGGATGAATTTCTTCAATCAAATGCTTGATCCCTAATAATAATCCCTAATCCCTAATCAGACTATCGAATTTACGCTTCTAGTACTCTTGAGCTTTTCATCAATGTCAATCTTGCTTTCAATTGTATGTGCACTTGTAGGTGAGATCCACAATCCAACCATTTGAAGAGGAAAGAAGAACAATGGAGCCGCATGGAAGGAGCATTCAAATCATCATCCGGTTTGCATAATCTTTGCTTTTGAATGTTTCATTTTATGTCTCTATTGAATGTGTTTTAGGATGGATTCATTGCAATGAATGCTTTTATGATTGATGAATATGTTTCTCCTATTTGTGATGATTTCCTATTTTCTAACGTACACATAGTCACATGACCAAAGTTGTTACAAATGGTGCAAATGACATTCATTACCTTTTGCATCTCAAATGGACTAAACTAGTTGACATTGGGTCTTTTCCCATTCATGTTACCCTGATTATCATAGTTTCTCATTCAGTTGCCATTAGGTATTGGATTCATGTGCGGTACTGGATTATTTGCTCCATATCTGCATTCAACTGACTTGTGTCCATGCATTTTACATGTGAAACAATGACCTTCAAATTTCTTGGACATATACCAAGGGTTTGTATTGTAGCTTGCATTTACATTAGGTTTGTTTCTATACACATTTGCAATATGACCAAGTTTAAGGCAAACAAAGCAAACAGGTTTAAAAACCTTCTTACTGATAGGCTTATTAGCCTTAGGAGCAGTTTTGTCCTTATGAATGTTTGTCTTTGTACTAAAAGATTCTCCTTTCTCAAATGTGTTAAAACCAAGTCCAACAGTGTCACTTTTCATCCTTTGTGATTGGATCTATTCATCTAGTAAGGTAGAAATTTTGTTTAGCTTTTCCAGTTTCTCATTAGCTTCGGTGAGCTGCTTGGTAAGATCTTCATTGTGTTTTGATAGAGTCTCTCTCAGAGATGATGTCAATTCAAAATCTAGTTATAAGGTCTCTTTTTCTTCCTTCTCTGCATGCCAATTCTCATGCAAAGTAGAATTCTCTCACTTGATCTTGAAAATCTCATGATCTCTTTCTTTAATGAGATCTTTAGCTGTCCTCCTGGTTTCCAGTTCTTGACTCATGTGTATAGTTAGACTTTCTATCTCTCTCCTCAGATTTAGCTTTTCACTATTTAGTTTTTCAACTTCCTTAGCTAAAGCATCAATATTGGCCTCATTTGAAGAAGTATTATCAGATATTTCCAATAGTTGTTCAATTAGCTATCTCCTTTTGACTTGGGAATCTTTCGATTTAATTCTTAGGGTTTCAAGCTCATTTCTACTAGCTTCAAGCTCTCTAGCCATCTCAAAGTAGCTCATATCCCCCATGGTGGCTTAGGTTTCCTTCCAAGCAATTAGGCTTTAAATAAGTTAGGCTTTGATACCAATTGATGGACTTGTAGATCACTGAGAGGGGGGGGGGGGTGAATCAATGACACCAAAAACTATACTAATTTAAACACTGACCGGTAGATATACTTAACAAGTTTGTTAAACACTATGCATGCAATCCAAAATGATATAAAAGCATCAACATTAAGTAAAACATCCACCATAACACAAGTGTTTATACATGGAAAACCCAAATGGGAAAAAACCATGGTGAGATGGGACTCACAAGTTAACTATCTGCAGTAATAGATAACTGATCGGTTAGGGTCTACAAAAAGTTGCTCTACCAGGAGTGAATCTTGTTAAAGATCCCAAAGCTTAGTTAAAAGCTATACCTTGGTTAGAAGATTTGTACAATGAAGCTTGTTAGAGCTTACTCGGTTAGGGGATTTGACCGTTGCAATGATTAGAAAATAATAGATGGTGCGATCTATTAGTAGCACAACTTGCTTGAATAAATCCCCTTCTTTTGCGCACTCAAGACTTCATTGCCAACATACTCTACATCTTAACACTTCTGCCTTCTCATCGAAACATCACATATCATATCTCCTTTGCACATACAAAATAATTCATTATGATGTCAATATATAGACATTTATATTTCATATCGGCCTTGAGAAATCATATCACAATTTCCTAGGTGTAGTGTATCTATTCAAACAATCATAAATCATCACAAAAATATCGCCAAAGTTTGTCGGTTAGGATAACTCATCACATAATCAATGAGTACCGATTGGACCAACAATACTGATTGAAGTTAAACATATAAACCATTTGTCCTTCCATGCTCCTTGGATAATCTCCGTTGGATCTTCATTTTGATGTCGAGTTATGAATATCTATATATAAATATATACACATCAGTTGACTCCATGCATATACCAGTTGTCACCATGTACCGGTTTGATATAAACCTTCTAGTATACTGGTTGCAGTATAAATAACTTTGAAGTCACACCGGTAGACAATGTGAACATATGTGTGTGTATGTGTTACATCAATGACAACATATAAATCATTATAATCATCATCAAGCCAACAAACCTTTCATTCTTTTTCCGATGTATACTACTCCCCCTTTGACATCAATGCTGAAAAATTGTAAAAAGAAATGCCAAAGAATGATAACTGTACACTGAATATCTCCAAAATAAAATGTTTTACCGAAGCTTGACCAATTTCAAGTTTTCAGGGTAAGCATTCTCTAATAAGTCCACATAAGTATCCCAACCGGTTTTGAGTGTGCCAGAGATAGATAAAAGTCCACTCAGTAAATATGCAAGTGATTCTTGCTCATTAACTTCTGCTGGTGTGGGCTTACCAAGTATATCCATGCATTCCCTCTTATGAACACCAAGTGAATCCATTCTTGGACTCACTTGGTGTTCATATGAACTTCTTTCTCTTCGCATGATCTTATCTCTTTCTTTTTCAAGAGCAGAAATTTGATTCTCCAAAGTTAAAATTTGTCCATCTATAGATGTGGTAAGTCAAATTAGTCCATCAAAAGAGTTAGCAATATTAGCAATTTTTTCTTGTACCTCTTTTATCTTCTCATCCACTTTTGTTGTAAGAATATCTATATTGCAACATACCCTATATATTAGTACTTTGTTTTAAAGAATTTAATATCAAAATTAACTTCTCCTCAATCTTTTTCTTCTCTCTGTCAATGATTTGATCAAAATCTACTTTCTTATCCAAAGAAAATTTTTCAAGTGCTAGATGGTTAAAGATCTTCTATAATGATTCAAACTCTTTAGGGATGTGTTGTATTATTATCTTAAGCTTTCCGAAAGAGCTCGCTTCATTCTCAATCTTGCAATCGTGGACTAATATGTGCAAAATAGTTATGGATTGATCTATAATCCCTTTGTCTATGGTTCCTTCCTTCATCAGTTACGTGGGACTCATCTCTGTGATGTTTTTATTTTTCACTAGAGAAGTGTCAATTATCAATAATGATGTGTCAGCAATTGGTTCCCTATTGGACTCCCCTATTTTCTCTAGTGATTTATCCTTTATTTCTTCCTCACTTGCACCAATGGCTTTGTCACTTGGTGCAGTTTGTGCAACTACCCATTCCTCTATAGGAATAGTATCCTCAACCTGTACATTAGTATATGGAGGACAAGTGTCCTCAATGTTAATATCTTGTACAATTTTTTGTGCATTAATCTACGTCTCTGTATTTGTCTATACATTTGGCTCAATTTCCACTATCTTGATATTCTTCAAAACTGAGGTTGGTGTACCCAAAATTCATTTACCTTTCCCTTCAACTAGTGTATCTACAGTATTAGCCTTTATCTCCAGTGAAGTGAATAATCCTCTATGCTCTCCCCAAAAAATTATCCAATACTTCTTTGTTTCCTTTATTATCTCATTCATCTTTCCTAACATTAGGCTAGTTATTATGTGTTTGTTGTTGAATACCTTCCTATCTGCAGCCTCAATTGTCTTCTCCATCTCATCTGGTGTTATAGTAACACATATAGCTAAAAGTTCTTGTATCTTAATGTGTTTGTCTTCTTTCATTGCAGATAACCTTCTAGCATCTAATATGTTGTATAGCTCTGACGGTATTTAATTTTCTATTTCAATTAATGCTTTCTTATAGATGTCTAAATATAGAAGAATTGCTTCCTCTACCTCTCTCTGTTCATTAACTATAAATGTATCATAATAAGGCTTAACATTATTCAACATCCCATCCTTAGTTATTTCATCTACAATTTCAGTACAAGTCTTAGGTGGAATAATTATTATATTACCAGTCTCCTATTCAATTTCACTCTCCTTCCTCCTTCTAGCAATACCAGATGTAGCTGATGATGTAGCCTTGGGTGCTTGATTCTGTGTTGGTACGTTGATGGTGACTTTCCTAATCAGTTGTCTCTTTGGTTTCACTTTAGATTCTTTTGGTTTATTCCTTACAACCCTTTTGAAAGCTAAAGGTGTCTCATCATCAATACCAAAATATGCAGCCTCATGTTCAATGTGAACTACCGGATCCTTCCTCTTTCTCCCTTTCTCTGGGACAACATCAATGAGTTCCTTAATGTCCTCAAAAACCTTTTTTACAAAATTGCTTTCCTTACCTTCTTATTTTTCCCTCTTCTTCTGTTTGAACTCAGTTTCAATCTCAAAAGTCTTTTGTTGTGCTATTCCACAAGGTTTTTCTGCTTCATTTACTTCTGCATCTCTCAGAATTTTTGCATAAGAATCAAGGATTAATGCATCCACCTCATATCCCATTTCCTCTATCCAAATATTCTAGGGCTTAACTTCCTCCATGAGAGTCACATATTTCTTAACCATGAAACAAATGTTGGTAGAGTATTTCTCTACAATTTTCTCAGGTATCCTTATTCTAGACATCATAGATTTCTGAAATGCCTTGAAGTAGCCCCATACCTTGTCATCTCTAAGACTTCCCAATGCAGAAATTGATTTCTTAAGCTATCTTCCTACTGGGATGTCAAAATCCCATTTCTTCCTTCCAGAACTGGGGTATCATTTAGAAAGTATAACATTTAGCACACTAACAAATTTCAATACTGGAAGATGCCCTTCTTCTCACCTTTAATCTTTCTTAAATTGATCAATAACTCCTCAAGCATCCAGTCACATAGATCTAACTCAATATTTTCTCTCATCATTCTATAAGTGGCCAAAATACATGAACTAGAAACTGAATTTAGTCGGTTAGACTGAGTTACCTTGTAACCTATGATCATGCTACCAAATTTGATGTCGATGTCGGTGATAGTGTTCACCTTCATTGATTTGTTGTCTAATGTAGTGCCGGTGATTTTCTTTACTAGTCATTTGATACTTTCTTATTTGGATGTTGCCCTATTGATGGTAAACCAATGATTGCCTGAATGGCTTCCTTAGTGATTTTGTAGGGTCATTCCAGCCATATGAATTCCCCATGTACTCTTCTTAGTACATATCTAACAATCTCATCCTTGAATTCTAGAATATCTAGAATATCTGTGAACCCTAGATCTTAGATGTGTTTATATGTCGGTTTAATTTTACCAAATTCTCCCATGAGTTCATTCATATACATTCCCTTAATTTCTGAAGTACGTAAGTCCTCTATATGATAATGAATATAAGACCTAATATCTTCTACATATACCACTCCCTCCGAGATGCGAGAAAATGCTCCAACCAAATCTTCCTTGGTAGCCACATGTGGATATGGTTTGAAAATTGGCCTGGGGTGGTTCTTAATGTCTTCTATAGTTGGATTTGCAACAAAAATAGGAGAAAAAGATGATCTTGATTCCATGATTCAAGAAAAATACCTTTAGAACTCTGCCAGTGAAAACCTCTTATCAAATCCTTCTAGATGTTGGTGTGATCATTCAAGATAAAATATGATTGCACTAAGTCACTCTGAATTGCTCTGAAATTGCTCTGAATGCTAGGTAATTTAATAATGAAGTGTAATCAACCTTTTATCCATCGAGAAAAATCCTAATTTTCTATTGACATAGATGACTGCCAGTGAATGATACCAGATCTCATTATGAACATATTAATGCCAGATAATCCTTTCCAATATCTAGAACATCTTCCAGAATCTCCTCCTGGGGCATCTGCATTATCTTTCATGAAATTTGCCTACCCCTAAGGCATCTACCTTAGTTACCAGATGAGCTCACTCTAGGTGAAGGAGCAACCTCTTCTATCGAATAGGTAACTGAGACATTCCCATCTAATGATTGCTCTTTAGTCTTTTAGGCCCATCTTTGAGTATGATCTTGTTGGATTTCATTAACCTTCTCTTTGCCTTTATCATTTGTTCCTCCATTGCCAACTAGTGGATTTTTGTTTCTATAGAACTTAGCAATATGTTTGACTTCATTGCATGCATAACATGTGACATTATTCTTTTGAATTGCCTTGCTAAAACCGGTAAAATCACTCGACCTGCACTGATTAGCCATATGTCCAAATTTTCCACAAGCATAGTATTTTACATTCATTCTACAATCTGCAGTTTTATGACCAATTTTATTGCATTTAGAACATTTAACAAGAGAAGAATCAGGATTTTGATTTGCTCGGTTTCTACATTTCCTACCCATGTGACCAAATCTATTGCAAACAAAACATCTACCATTGAATTTATAATCATTGAATTGCCTTACCGGTGTCATATGGTTTTGATCTTCATTAGCAGTACCTGAACTTTGTCCTTGCTGAAATCCAAGTCCACTAGAATCTCCAATCTCCCTCTGTCTCTTCAGTAACTCATCAAGTTGTGCTGAGCTAATCTTGAATTTTTCTTTGTACTCACTTGCAACAGTTAAATCATCTCTTAGTACTATCATTTTTCTCTCAAGCTCTTTCTCATTGCTCCAGGATTGTACCAAATTAGACCTTAATATCTCACTTTCATGAGTCAACCTAGCACATTCTTCAAATTTGTTCTTCAGGGATACGACAAGATTTTCTTCCTTTTTCTTTTTGTCCTTGATATACTTGGATAACCTCATAGTCATAGTTTGCATTTCATTCTTTATAACCATGTTCTCTTGACTTAATTTATGACATTGTTCCTTAAGTGCATGTTCATCATCTTGATTTTCCAAAAGTTCCTTCCTCTTAGCTTGAACAAATGAAAATCTCTCTTGCAAGACAAGAATAAATTCTTTAGTAGAATTCGACTCATCTTGTAACTTTAAGTTCTTCAATATTTCAACATCATAATCTTCAAGTTCCATCTCAAGTTGTTTCTCCAAAGCCATATTTAATGATTCGAGTTTCAGGATCTTCCTCAAGCTGTTAAACCTCCTCCGAGGTACAAGGCTCTGATACCAATTGTTGGAAACCAATAACACTGAGAGTGGGGGGGCGAATCAGTGTTATGTCGGAATAGAAGATTTTAGGTTTAACAAAACATACATATATCAACCGGTATATCGATATAGACAGAATTGAAAGAATTAATGTAACCAATAAGCCAAACATATAAATGAGAACCATAACATGTAGATTTATATATGGAAAACCTCAATGAGGAAAAACCACGATGGGATTTGTGACCCACAATATCAATTCACTGGCCATATGAAGAGATATTATAATATATGTTGTGGTCTGCACTTACAGGAAGGATTACAACCTAGAGCACACTGCTTATCACAAAAGGAGTCTCACTGACTACATAATAATCTAGACAACAATACGGAGAATTGTGAACTACTTAGTATAGCATCTCCTATGCTAGAATACAGTTCCTGTTAAGCTTTGTTTGTTCCTGTTAAAACCTCAGTACCAGAATAACCCTTACAGTGAATTCCATACATATATAGCTTCTCTAATATATTTTGCATTAAATTACATCCATAACCTTATTCATCATCCTTCTTCTATTTTTCTATCTATGCATATCCTATATATACCTTATATAAAATTTATGCCTTATGTTGGCTTACAAGGATATATATAATTACATAATACATGTCAGCTTTATAAAATAAATGAATAAGCATTAAACAAGTTTCCGATGCCAGATACAAGATATTTCAACCTTCAATACTGATATCCTTTATCATACCATGTCAACCTACATTGTTGGTGACCAAATAAATCTTCTATCCTTCTGGTGCCGGTGCCGGTGCCAGTGTAGAGTCTGTGAAGTGTTTGTCGATGTACCATATGAAGCCTGAACCCAAAAACATGTTGCCATCAATGAAAACATAATGAAACCTAACCAGTAGAGTATCAATTGACAACATTCCGGAGGAATTTCTTTGGCGAAGGCCGACCTTGTTGGTTTTGCATGTTAGGTCTTATTCTTCAGGTTTTTATCCCTTTTTGGGCTGACAAGATCCCCTTGGATCATATAAATCATTGTAATAAAGAATTAGAATGTATTCAAGTAGTTGGAATGATCATAGAAGATAGTTCTTGAGGTTTGAGGTCCCAATTGTGACCTATTCTATACTTTGAGCATGTTTTAGCAGGCCTGTGAGTCTGTTTTTGTAACCCAGTTGTTACCAGTTGGTTGTAATCAGTTTTCATGTTATAATTCAATCTGTTCTGCATTGCCTCCATCATATCTTTGTATTTCCATTATTCTTACTCTTTCTAACTAGTCCAGATTGATTTATTTGAGGTCCCTCCTAACCGGTGATAGATTCAATCTCTTATAGAGCAATCAAGATAATAGTCAAAAATCTGTGACAAAGCATAACAATGATTAATGTGAGGGGAAGAAAATTAAGCTTCTTGATAGGTAAGTTCATTGCCTAAGGATAGAGCTTAAAAGCATGGACAATAGAAACAAAGAAAAGGACAGATATTCAAAGACATGAAACATAGCTTATAGTGATACAAGAGTTGATATAACAATCATCATAACTTGTAATGAGGAATGCATATAGTCAAGATAGAAGTGTAGGTCATGATGATGAGTGAAAGGAAATCAATCTTTTTTATTTTTTCAACTATAATCATTTTCTATCCAAATATGAGCAGGGTTAACTACAAAGAACTAGAAGATCTAGAATGAATGAATCATTCAATCCTCATAATGACCTTTCTAGTAAATCATGAGTGTGTTTCAACCTGCCCAATAGATAGGTATGCATTCAAAAAGAAGTTCCAAGCCTTTATCACCCAATTTCAAATAGTTTGAAGGGTCTTTATGACCCCTAATCAACTTCTTTTAACCCTAATTAGTTTTTTCACAATAAATTGATGGCAAAAGGAGAATAAAAAGGTTGATTTTAAGGTATCCAAGTGGCAGAGAATAGATATAGGAGTTTTTTGGAGAGCTGTCTAGACAAAAGAGAAGATATAGGGTAGTTTGAATACCTTTTTAAGACCATTCCAAACATTTTGGTGGTTCTTCAAGGCTCCTCAAAGGTGTGGATATGATCAAAGGCAATTTTTTTGCATTTAAAGCACCATTTGAAGTATCTTGAAGACCTTTTAGGAGCCAAAATCAATTACGTCTGACCCAACTCAATGAAGACTTCTTCAACCCTTCAATGCAATCATAATGGAAGCATTTATGATGCTTTTGTACTTAATTAAGAAAGCTTAGGCTTCATTCTCTAGTTCTTAATTTTTGGCAAGCATTGTTGTATTTTTTTAGCACTCTATAAGCATAAAAGCAAGTTGTAGCACAAAAAATCAGCTCATTCATATGACTGATTTAGAATTGTAATACATATTTCAAAGAAATAGAAAATAATCTCATTCAGTTCTTATAATTTATGTTACTTCTTTGTGTCAATTTGAGTCATTTTTGCCTTTATATGTGGTTGTTCTCAAGTGTTAAAATCACATTTGAACATACTGTTGTATGTTTTAATCTTAAAACATCATAACATGTTTGAAATGAAAACACTTGAATAGATTTTAGTTCTTTCATACAGGTCCTAGGCTGTGAAAAAATATTTGTAGCTGTTTTAGTTGTGAAAACTTTCATTTTTCTCCTAAGGACAACATAGCAAAATATCCTCCTTGTTAAATGTTGATGTATGAAATTCTAGAAATCATATTTTATGTAAAGCATATGGTTTTATTAGGTCATTATAAGTTTTAATCAGTAAGGTATAGGACAAGAAATATACTTTTGGTGAATCACCTTGTTAATTATAGGTTATTAAATTAGTATTCTTAATTCATTTCAAGTAGTCTTCTCCCCTTTTATCAAAACAAGCCAATGTTATAGGTTCATAGTTAGAGGAAACAACCTATTATGGAGGTTCCCTTCACTACAGGTTACTCACAACCTAAAGGAAATCTCATGTTTCACTGATAAGTTGAGTTTAGGCTTAGCTCGAGTGAATTATTTGGTGACAATAGTTTTTGGCACACCCGGTTGGACAAAGAATTGATTTTCAGTCTATTTTTA
This sequence comes from Cryptomeria japonica, assembly GCF_030272615.1. Taxonomy (NCBI): domain Eukaryota; kingdom Viridiplantae; phylum Streptophyta; class Pinopsida; order Cupressales; family Cupressaceae; genus Cryptomeria; species Cryptomeria japonica. The sequence goes on along the minus strand of NC_081409.1, from coordinate 779,272,692 downwards.
GAGTTTGTTTATTGTTGCTTGGTGTGTGCAATAGTAATTTCTGCCTTTAGGAGGCAATTAAGTGACATAGACTCTTAGTTTTTGTAAAAGAGATTTAGTGCATTTCAGCATATGAGAAGAGTGCAAACTAGAAGTAGCTCGGTCCTATTTGAGTATTTACAACTTTCTCCACCTATGAGGAAAGGGAGGGTAAATGAAGGACCAAGGAAAACCCTTGTTTATTCTAGAAGAACCATGTCTACACCTCCTTCTACAAGATTCCATACTGTTGTTCCAAATTTTTTTCAACCAAGGGTTCAAGTTATAATGATTCATGGAGCAAGAAATCAGTCTTTTGTTCCCTTCAATCAAGGTAGTCCTCTAAACTTAACCTACCATGATGATATACCTATGAATTCCTTGAATAGTCTTCCATTTTTTAGTGGTGTGCACCAAACAAGTCCTATTAAGCATATCAAGGATGTGGCTAATATTTGTGTTGTTCACCAGGTCATTAAAGATAATATTGCACTTAGATTTCTTTTAGCATCATTTAAAGGGAAAGCTTAATAATGGTTCAAAGGTTTACTAGTTAATTCAATAGCCACATGGGACCTATATGCCTGGAATGTGGTATCAACCTACAAGAGGAGAAATCAATTCAAACACACACATGAAACATTGCATTAGAGATTAGAAATCTAAATAAAACAAAGTTAAATGAATCTAAACTCTTTAAAGTCATTCCATGTTCCTCTATCTCCAAGGATCTTCAAGATTTAAGGTGGCTCTTAGCTTGGAAAAGAACTTGATTCTTTAAGATGACACCCTAAAGAATGAGACTTAAATGATTCTAATATCTAAATGGAATGCAACCAAGATCCTAGTGATGATTTAGATATGAAACTAGATGATGATAGGATGCAAGATATTGATATGAAGCTTAAAATAGTATGAAAATGATACTAAGATGAAGCTAACATGATATATATAAAATTATAATACTATCAAAATGATCTAAATGTTATTCTATCAAAGAGAGATAATATAATTAATGTTATGAGACTATAAGTTTGATTCACAAAGACTTGGATATGAAAATGAAGGATGAGAGCTCTATTTATAGGAAAAATATGGCAATGGATGGTCAAGATTGGATAATATTAATAGGGGTCAAGATTTAAAGTTATCAATACATGTTCACAATTCTCACCAATTAAATGGTGATAATTGTCAACAAGAGGTTGCTTGAGAGGAGATGAAAGAAACATTAAATTCTTGAGAAGACATGAAGGTTACCTTAGGAGGTAAGGGTTAAGGTTAGGCTAGGGTCATCCATTGGATAAAGCTTTTATCCAAGGGATAAACTCTTGTGCAAGGGTTAAAGAAATAACCAAGGTTAAAGCCATGAATGCTTGATGAGACCCTTGGGTTAGATGAGGGTTGAGTTAGAGATAAAGTATCTAATCATGCAAGAAGGTTGAGTTAACCATTAATGGTTAGGAAGACTTTGAGGGTTAACTTGTTGAAGACATAAATCCTTTAATGCATTTCAAAGACTTTGGAGGCTTTGAGAAGTGACTTCTCTTTTCTTAGGGATGTGACAGTATTTAGGAGATGGATTAAGCTAAATTGGAATTGATTAGAAGAATCTAGAAGGGGGTTAAGGAGGCAAGTGGCAGATGTAGGAAAATGCAAGTGGAGGGAAAAGGATTTTAATTTGCAAGTGGTGGGATTTAATTAAATGCAAATTTAATTAAATGGGCTAGAAGAGGGATTTAATTAAATATAAATTTAATTAAATGACTTAGATAGAATAAGGGTATATTAATTAAATCTTAATTTAATTAATAGGCGATTGGAAGAATAGGGATATTAATTAAATCTTAATTTAATTAAATGGAAAAATTAAGAATAATTAAATGAATAAAATTCACTTAATTCATTGTGCAACTTTTAGGTGTCTACATTTTGCCCCTCTTTGAGTCGATATGTGATCACATGTTGATTCAAAGAAAATTTTCCAGATATGGTGTCAAAATTTGTCGATATGATGCTGTGTGTTGAAATATCGATATGATACCCTAATTTGATGAATGATATTGATGATGTCCCAGATATGAAGAATTGATTTGATATGAAAAGTTGATATGAGATTGATGTCAATATGAAACTAATATGAAATTGATGTCGATATTTGATATGACAATGTCCCCTTAAGAGATTGTTTGTGCATGAAAGGCATGAATGATCTCTCGAAAGAAGAAGAATGATATTTGAAAGATAGAAGAGTGGATAGTGACGACATGCATGGGTTTGATAAGATTGATTAGATTGATTGGATTTAGATTAAGATTGATTAGATTGAGATCAAGTCTAGTTTTAGGTATGACACCTCATGTATAAGACAAAGATGATCGAAACATCTGGTTTCAGGAATGACACCTCCTGTATAAGACAAAGATGATCAAAGCGTATGGTTTCAAGAATGATACCGTCTGCATAAGACAAAGATGATCAAAGTATTTGGTTTCAAGAATGATATAAGAGCTGATCAAAACGTCTAGTTTTAGGAATGATATATCATGTATAAGAGCTAATCAAAACGTCTGGTTTCAAGAACGATATATCTTGTATAAGAGCTTATCAAAATGTCTACTTTCGGGAATGATTTATCCTATATAAGACTTGATAGATGATAGTTGGAAGAATGATGAAGATATGAAAGTGAAGAAATATTCCACGATGATGCGATAGATATGCATGCGAGGGTTTCAATGATGAATGTGACTAGATGATGATGATTATGACATGTATCTTGAAAATGAGAAGTATGATATGAGATGTTTATTGAAAATGAGATGTATGATAATGATAATGAAATGATACTAATGGAAGATTAAAATGATATGCAACCTAATGTAATATTAAGATGATAATGATGTGCAACTAATCCAAAGCATAATATGCATTCTCATTCTCAATGTTGCCATCTGTTGTGATCAAAGTGCCAATGCTTCCTTTATTTTCATCATCGAGCCTTGATTGTTGAAAGCTGATACAAGCATCATGGTATAATTGAACCATAATGACCTGAGTATAACTTACATGGATTTTGATATTGAAAGACGACACAATAATTGAGGTATAGTTGAAAGTTAACCTTTGTCTCATACAAATCCAAAATGTCTTCAGTGATATGTTACCTAATCACATCGTAAGAAAAAATTGCATAATAGAAGGCTTCACTCCCAAATAGCAGACAAAGAAAACATCACATTCCTTCCTTGCTTCTCTAGTCATTGAGACATCCTTGAGTTACTTAGGAGATATAATAAGAAAAAATTAACAACCATAAGTAAGCATGCATGATATTGGAAATGTACTCTTGTCAAGTAAAACATCTTGCAAATAGATCTTTTGTTCAGTTGAAATCAGTTCAAGTTCGTGATGTCTAGCCTTCTTGCATTGTTGTTTGTCATGTGTTGGTTGTTCTGATCCTTGTTGTCTTGCTACGTGTTTGTCATTTGTTGGTTGTTCTGATACTACTTTGATATGGATATGTACACTGATCACCAAGACACGGTGGGATATGATTTGGATAACTGATTCAAATAAACCAAGGACAATGAATACGCTAAGTATGTCTAGGATTGATAAGTATTTGTAAATTTCTGGTGATGTCTCAGATGGGTGGATATGATATGTACAATATGATTTGTGAAACATGTACTATCATCAATTGATAAAGATAAGGCTAACTAAAACAAAATCCAACAGTCATACTAATCTATGTCATTGTTTTGATTTGTTTGATGATTGATAAGGATGTCTGGTTTCAAAGAGTGAGTACCCCATATAAGACCGATCTGTCTGATTTCGAGTGTACCTATCCCTTTATAAGACATGTTGATGTTTATGTTGATACGTGGATTGATTAACAAGACTCGATGATTGATAAGAATGGCTAGTTTCAAAGAGTGAGTACCTCGTATAAGATCGATCTGTCTAGTTTCAAGTTTACCTATCCCTATATAAGATATTTTTATGTTGATAGATTTCAAGTGATGAATTGATTAACAAGACATGTGATTAGTTTGATTATAGAGTTTGAGATTTTTCCTATTGTTGATTTGATTTGATGGATGGGTCATGCATTCATGCTTTGATTTTTTATTTAATTTTGTCAATGTTTTGATTTTTTAGTTTTTGGATATTTTTATTTTTGGAGTTTTTGGATTAGAAGAAATATGTATTTGGTTGGCCCAATGTATAGAAAGACAAGGAATATTATGAAGCTATATATTCATTGCTTCCATCATCCCTCACTATCTATGATGTATCTAGTATCTATTAGGAATATATAGGATAGGATAAGGTGAAGCAAGATACTAGATGATGGAAGAAATGAATAGATAGGATAGATGGTATGGATAAGGTGAAGCAAGATCATAGATAGCACTTGTTGATAGAACCAATGACTAGATAGGATAAGGGATATGGATTAGAGGATATGGATAAGGTGAAGCAAGATCATAGATAATGATGAAGTTAGATAGGGTAATGGATATTGGAGGAAGGATAATGGGAGATATGGTAGGAAGAATAGAGTGGATGAAATTTTCCCCCAAGAATAGAGGTTTCCATTTCCAAAGAGGTGATATGTAAGATTGTCACAATATTTAGCACCATCTGAATAAGTGTTCTTGAATTTTTCAAAGATAGAGACCCAACCCACACTTAGAACCTCCGGAAAATTCAATTGAACATTTCTAGCAACTAGGAAGTAGACTCAAAAGGAAAGAAGAATCCCAAACTGGATCAAGGTACTTAGTCTTTGATTACCCATGTGTGTACAAGTAGGTTCATTCCAGCTCATATGATCATTGTAATCTTCAGAATCTAGCATTGCTAGCTACATGAGTTACCCTAACTTTAAAAGCATCCTGGATAGAGCCTCACTGCTAGCGAGCATCCATATCCCCGATGAGGTTATCATTGTAATCTCACAAATATTGCTCCATTGCTAGCCAGGCATCCATAGCACCGATAGAGTTTGTTGCATTTTCCCATAGCCAAGCATTTTGATATTGCTTTTTTATTTCATTTTATTGATATTTATTTTCTTGCTCATGCTTTTGATCTTTTGATATCATTTTTTTTTCTTTATTTTTCTTGCATTGGCTTGTAAGTGATGAAACTTACATGGGTCTAGTAATTATAGTGGTGCAGAAGCAATATTTTTTTTTTTTCACTAGCCATGTCTTCAATTAAGAGATCACAATGATTTAGAGCAATTGATAAAGTGTAAGAGATATTGTAATCAAAAGATGTCGGGACCAAGATACGATAAGTGGTTCTTTTCTGGATTGAGTGTGTATCCCAACCGAAAGAAAATGTTAAAGATGAGCAACCTTGGATTCTGAAGCATTTCATGAATAGGTATCAAGGAAAAGGATTGAACATGAGATTCGAGCATGGGAAAGTATGTGACAAAATGACACAAATGCCTATTTCACAGATGAAGGATTTATGAAAATGACTTAATGATAGGGATTGAAGGAATGGAAACAAGGTGTTGGATAATAGATAGAATGTTTGAAGACTTGTGCAAGGATAGATGGAAATGTATTCAAGATAAGTGTTGGTACACAACTCAAGAAGTGATGAAGAGATAGAGGAAAATCAATTTTTGGGACATAAGGACCCAAAATAGATAGAGGAAATGATGAAAGAATAGTTTTGGAAAGATGTTTAGATATATGGTTGAAATAAGTTCAAAGATGTGTGCCTTTGTTGATCTTTCTTATGGATCATTTGAGGTGATAAATTGGTGGATGGAGGGAGGTAAGGACCCAAGATGGACGAAAGGGATAGAGAGTTTGATTGTGGAATGAAAGGACTTAGGATAGATTTGGAGGATGAAGAGTTTGACTTTGGAATGAAAGGACATAAGATAGATTTAGAGGATGAAGAGTTTGACTTTGGAATGAAAGGACCTAAGATAGATTTGAAGGATGAAGAGATTGACTTTGGAATGAAAGGATCTAAAATGGATTTGGAGGATGAAGAGATTCCTTGATCTTGATTTTGACTTTGTGTAGGATCATTTGAGTTTGTGCTTTCCTCTTGATTTGGAATTATATTAGCGGAGGATATGCAACGGATATCATGATTTTTCTTAGGAGATGGATGTTGAATGGGACTCTTCTCTTAAGATGAAAGGGGATCATCATGGATGGAATACCAAAATATTAGGGGATCATCATAAGATTCTTAATAGGTGGAATCTTGATCGAAGATGGGATCAATCGGATTAGGAAGTCATGATATTGTGATCTTGATTTATACTAGGATTCATTTCCTTTGATTGGGTTTCCTTTTTCACAGTTTGATGATGAATGGTCATATGAATGATCAAAGTTGATGTTTTTGATAGGTTGATGTAGAGAAATTTAATCCTTTTGGTAAGGGACCTAGGACTAGGTTGTCTCTTCTTTAACTTAATCTTTTGATGAAGACTTCTTCTTCTCAAAATGTGGGGAGTGGTCATACACAAATGATCAATGTTGGTGTTGATGTTGGATTTGTATACTTTGTTTGAATACTCAAGTTTACTTTATTAAGTAGAGGTTTAGTTTGATTCGCCTCCATGAAAAAGTGTGTCAAATGATATGGATAAAGTCTCCTGATATGGAAACTTGATTTGACAACTTGAGGAACAAACTAGGTATTTGTTTTTGATGGAATCTGTTAGATGGTAAAACTTTGATCATTGTTTCTGATACATCCTGATTTTGTTGGATGAATTCTTATCTCAATCTAGTTTAGGATTTGAAAAACTTGTTCTAAGAGCACCTTGTTGATTTGAAATTTTCTCACTAATGATTGGATTCAAAGTTTTGTTGTTGGATTTTCTAAAAGATGTGAAAGGGTATGTGAAATTGTCGATAAAATTTTTGCAAGGTGATTGATTTTCTCTCTATTTTTCCTAGTTTTGATCATGCGCTAAGATAGAGATTGAATGTGCTAAAATATGTTCAGGATGCACTATAGATTTCTCTTTATGTGCTAAGCTACCTCTCCTATGCGCTAGTTTAGACTATTTGAAAATGACTGCTCTGAATGGGTTACACGCTAATATGTCCTGATTACGCGCTATTTTTCAGACTAAAAGCACTATGATATGTCTCGAATGCGCTACACTAATGTCTAAATGTGCTAGACTGATGTTGGAAAGCGCAAATGGAAATTTTACCAGTATGATACTGGTTATGCGCTAGGTTGAGTGATGAAAGCGCTAGGTTTTAGTGCAAATGCACTATTTAATTTTTGCTAAGCGCTATGTTGTTTCTCCTATGCGCTAACTATCCTAATTTCTTCATTTGATGATTTTGTTGTGATGTTAAAAAATAACTTTTATGACTTGATGGATACTTCATTTTGGATACTCAAGCTTACTAAGTCAAATAGAGGGTTTGTTTGATAGGCCCCTATGACAAAGCACATAAAATGATATGGATAAAGTCTCCCAATATGGAAACTTGATTTAACTAACTTGAATACCTAGCTAGGTATTGTTGTCATTGAGGTAGTTGGATGATAAACTCTTGATCACTTGGTTTAATACTCCCCTAATCTTGTTGGATGAGTCTTTTCTAAAGATAGTTGAAATGTTGATAACCACCTCAAAAGATGTTGGATTTGGAAATCTTCTCCACTTTATGATTTTTCCTTGTTTGAACTGACTTTTGAGTTTGATTATTGGATACTTTGCAAGCTATTTTAACATTTGTGACAAGAATACATAGCATACATGAAGACAATGGTCATCCTAATGCTAAACATTGAGTGTATGTTCTTTTGAGGATGTGTTCAAATCCCCGATATTATCACTGGTTTGATTTACAACAAAAGACACATCAAATAGATTCTTTATTCAAAGGTCATTGAAAATATCATAGCCCTCTAGTCTTGATAATCCGTCAGCTCAAATAGCCTTGTCACCCCCTAGGGGATGCCCATTTTTTTGCCTTTTGCCAGAAATTAACTCAAAAGTGAATTGCTTCACAATTGAGTAGTTACCTTGGGAGATATATGGTGAGTGATCTTGGGGGAAGATTCTTCCCCACGCTTGCACTATGATATTGCCAATGTTTGGCGACTGACTCGGTTCAAAGTCTCTAATGCTAAGGTTCTTAATTAGGCTTTCATTCGGTGTTCAATGATAAAATCCCTCAGGAGGATTCTGAACCTTTAGAACAAAGGCTTTACGTATCTTAAAGATATTGGAAGAAGACTAATCACTCAACAAAACTGTTGAAGAGGACTTTCATTAGCCTCCACATTTGATTATAGTGGGTTGGAACACTTGGCGATAAAGCAACTTCCTACTTAGGTCTTTCCCCTCTCACCGACCATTTAAATGATGCTCTAAGAGAAACTAGAGAGGGAGAGCCTACTAAAGGACTTAAATACTTGAAATGAAGAAAGCATAAAAGAGTGGTTTGGCTTTTTGGTCACCCACCTTCCACTTTCAAGACAAGGCAAACAAGGTTCTTTTTAGCCTTCAAGACAATGATTGGTTAACTTCTATTTGGAGATATTGCTCCAAAAAGCATGGTGTTCTTTTTAACTCTTCATAGCAAAATGTTTTCTATCTAAGAAAATGAAATTCTGGTCAACAAAATAAATCGTGATGTTGGTCAAGAAAAGGATAATCACGAAATGAAAAACTCCTTTGTTTTGCATAAAAAACCTTAAAAGTGAGATTATTTTTATCCCTTGCAAAAATGAAGTGATGTTTTGTTTTATGCACCAAAGGAAAATGAGATTATTTTTATCCTTTGCAAAACTGAAAGCAATTTTGTTGTTCTTTTTAATCCCAAATTGAAACATTTTTCCCTAACTTGCATGAAAGCAAAGAGTTTGATTTGTTGTCATTTTTACCTTGCAATGAGATTCTTTTTAAGACCAAAGGAAAATCTAGTTGATATTAAGCCCAAAAGAAAGATGAGGTTCTTTTTAATTCAAAGGAAAAATGAATTATTTTTATCCAACTTTAAAAAGCTAGAAATAAATCACAAATCATAATTCTAACTCCTCCAACCTGCAAGAAACTGTTAAAACCTACAAGGAAAGAAGTTAGTGAAAAATTAAAACCTTTTGTGGGCTTCCACAAGCCTAATTTCAAATCTTGGTTACAAATTTTACAATCCTGATGCTGAATTGCCTTGAAATTTGACTGTCTGAAATTTGGAGGATCTTCCAAAAACTAGATTTTGCATTATAACTCGTAGAGGTCCAAAACCCCTCTCAAACATCTTGACAATATATATGGAATATAAATTAAAGTATAATAAATGTTCTTATACTTAAATGTTATATCCATATATATTGTCCTTCCACAAGCCTAATTTTTTTTACCTCTGTTACAATTTTTGCCTCTGTCAGCTCTATGCACTAAACTATCACACAGATGTGCTAAAGTATGACTCAAAAGTGCTAGGAACAAACACCTACATGCTATTATATGGCCCAAATGCGCTAAAACAATTCTCCTATGTGTTTGACAAGTAGAAAAGGGTATGCGCCAAAAAGGTTACAAAACGCACTAAACAATGGTCTATAAGCACTAAACAATGTCATGGATGCGCTATTCTAGTATTTTGATGTGATTGTTGTCTTCTACCTGCATGAAAAATGATGTTATTTTTGGGGACGTGCCCCATGGTGGGCGCCAATTAATGTATGCCTAGAATGTGGTATCAACTTGCAAGAGGAGAAAACAATTCAAACACAGACATGAAACATTGCATTAGAGATTAAATGAATCTAAACTCTTTAAAATCATTCCATATTCCTCTGTCTCCAAGGATCTTCAAGATTCAAGGTGGCTCTCAACTTGAAAGAGCACTTGATTCTTTAAGATGACAACCTAAAGAACGATATTTAAATGATTCTAAGATCTAAATGGAATGCAACCAAGATCCTAGTGATGATTTAGATATGAAACTAGATGTTGATAGGATGCAAGATATTGATATGAAGCTTAAAATAGTATGAAATTGATACTAAGATGAAGCTAACATGATATGAGACAAACATGATATATATAAGATTATAATACTATCAAAATTATCTAAATGTTATTCTGTCAAAGAGAGATAATATGCTTAATGTTATGAGACTATAATTTTGATGCACAAAGACTTGGATATGAAAATGAAGAAGGAGAGCTCTCTTTATAGGAAAAATAGGGAAATGGATGGTCAAGATTGGATAATCTTAACAAGGGTCAAGATTGAAGGTTATCAATGCATGTTCACAATTCTCACCAATGAAATGGTGACAATTGTCAACAAGAGGTTGCTTGAGAGGAGATGAAAGAAGCATTAAATGCTTGAGAAGACATGAAGGTTACCTTAGGAGGTAAGGGTTAAGGTTAGGTTAGGGTCATCCATTGGATAAAGCTTTTATCCAAGGGATAAAATCTCAAGATTGGATAATCTTAACAAGGGTCAAGATTGAAAGTTATCAATCCATGTTCACAAATCTCACCAATGAAATGGTGACAATTGTCCACAAGAGGTTGCTTTAGAGGAGATGAAAGAAGCATTAAATGATTGAGAAGACATGAAGGTTACCTTAGGAGGTAAGGGTTAAGGTTAGGTTAGGGTCATCCATTGGATAAAACTTTTATCCAAGGGATAAACTCTTGTGCAAGGGTTAAAGAAATAACCAAGGTTAAAGCCATGAATGCTTGATGAGACCTTTGGGTTAGATGAGGGTTGAGTTAGAGAAAAAGTCTCTAATCATGCAAGAAGGTTGAGTTAACCATTAATGGTTAGAAAGACTTTGAGGGTTAACTTGTTGAAGACATAAATCCTTTAATGCATTTCAAAGACTTTGGAGGCTTTGAGAAGTGACTTCTCTTTGCTTAGGGATGTGACAATATTTAGGAGATGGATTAGGCTAAATTGGAATTGATTAGAAGAATCTAGAAGGGGGTTAAGGAGGAAAGTGGGAGATGTAGGAAAATGCAAGTGGAGGGAAAATGATTTTAATTTTAATAAAATTACTTTATTTCAATTGTGGTTGCAACTTGCATTTGTAGGATTTTGTAAGTGAGGGGATTTAACTAAATGTAAATTTAATTAAATGGGATAGAAGAGGGATTTAATTAAATGACTTAGATAGAAAAAGGGTATATTAATTAAATCTTAATTTAATTAATTGAAAGAATTAAGAATAATTAAATGAATAAAATTCACTTAATTCATTGTGCAACTTTTAGGTGTCTACAGAACCAATTGGGTGATTTATTATGCAATTTTTTTGAAGACAAATTAGACCATTTATATTTGGTGGAGCAGCTAAATACGATCAAGAGAGTTGTGCATGAGCTCATGGCAGAGTTCAATTTGTGACTTCAAAAGACAGGGGATAAGATTCCACATAAGGTAAGACACTCAGCTAATCTTGCTTTCCTTTATTATTTGAGGGCTTTGAATAGTGATATTTCTATGATGGTACAATCCATGGTGGAGCAACCCTTCTCGATGCATATTCTATAGTTATAAGAATTGAAAACAACCTCATGCAAGCTAGGAAAATTTCTCCAAGGCCTCCTTTTCCAATATTCCCTACAATTTAGCCACCAACACGTCTATAAGAACCTCCTATAGCTATCATCCTAGTTGCACTAGGATTACCAACACTAAATACTGGGCCTAGTAACCAGTAAAATTCTCCTCCAACTCAATCTTTTGAGTTACAGTAAATTAAAGGGCTCTTACAATCTTTTGGTAATGATATTGTGAACCTTAAGAGGTAACAAAATCAGAATTTCAGACCTTTTCAATCTCCATATCAATCCTCATATCAACAAAATCAGTCAAGTAGACCCCATTACCAACCTAATAATCAAGACCAAAGACCAACCCTTAACTCAAGGCTTTATCAACCTTATTATCCCAATGTTGCTAGCTCTTTAAAAGAGTTTATCTCATTCAAAATAATTTGGCCCAATCGTATGAGTGGTGCTTCCCATGAAATCAACCCCTTAACCAAAGTTTAAAATAGTTCTAATGTGCAGTCTAATGTGCCTCCTGAAGCCCCTATTCAACAACAAAAAGATAAAACACATGAAACAACTCTTCTTAATTGGAAAGGTGAGGGATTTTGTGGTGTGAACCAAGATATTCTATTTATTGCAAATAACACTAGAAGCAAAAATAGAGTCATGGATGGAGGAAAATAGTTCATGAATACTTCTACACCAACAAACCAAGTGTTAAATGGAAAATAAGGTGCTCCTAGTCCTTCTATTAGTGTTGGTCCTTCAAGTGGTGGTGCTAACTTTTTAAATGATGCTACCATTCACATATTTCAAAGAAATTAGGCTTTGGTAGGTAAGGAACAACCCAAAAATCTAGTGCAATAAAATCCTACACAAGTTGAAACTATTACTCTAAAGGGTCAAACAAAGGTTACTATGTCTCCTTTTAATATTATTGATGCAACCATGACTAGGGGATCCTCAAAAGAGAATTGACCGGCTCATGTAGCAAGAGTAACACAAAAGAAGCAATAGGAAAAAATGGAAAGGAAACAAGTTCATATCATAATATCATCATAGAACATCTAGAAACCAACTGGTTATCATCATACATTCATTATAGAACATCTGGTATCAGTCAGTAACATGTCGGCAATCATGCCAGTTACAACCCTACCGGGAGTCTCAAAGTCATTCGAATTACCAATCCTAAATCTAAAACTTCCTATCCATTGACTACTGCTTCCCAAATGATTAAATAATAACATATATATACCCTCCAAAACATATCCGGGTCAGCCACAAAGATTACATTCACCAATGCAGGAAAATGAAACATGCAAATAGACTAACCCTAAGAATGAAGAAATCCCTCTGGAAAAGAACAACCAAGAAGTGCGGATCAACAAGAAGGTCGTCCGCATGCCAAAAATCATTAGACAAGATCCCAAATAGATACACTCACCAAGAAACCACTCAGAAATGAAGGAAAGCTAATTGATAAGCTCAAGAACTATCCCAAAACCTAGAAATAGTCAAACCGGGAGAGATAACTAGCTAAAAAAGAATCCAAATAAATGGAGAATCTGGAATTAAGCACATGAACCAACCTAAAAACTAAAATATGATCTACAATGAAAATCCAACCACCACCTAGACATACTAGTAGGAATATAGTAAACTATACACTAAACTTAAACAAAAAGAAAAAAAAAATTTTGGTTGATGCAAGATTGCTCATAGACCAGGGATGCTCCTGCATCAGACATCCTAGGTAGAAAGAGATGTTTAATGAGAGGTAACTCATGGACATTGAAAATGATTTGAGATAAAGATCCCATGCTCATTCTTGATCTAAACATCCTCATTTGAAAATCTCTTCCTTAGCTCCTCCAGAACCTCAATCGGATTCCCTAACCCCTGACTGTCTTCATTTCTTTGCTCCTGCTTCTTACCAGCACACTATCTCTTCTTACTACTCTCTTTCTTCCGCAATTCTGACTTATTTCTTCTACAAGACTTAATATGGTTCACTATCTAACCATTTTGTCATCTGGTTCCATCTTGCTAATAGACTTATCTGTCAGATCCTTTTGCAAACTCATAAAACCTTCCAGTATAACCTCTGCAACTGGTTTCTAAACACTGCAACTCTTCTCAAGACTCAGATTCTTCACCTCCTTCTCTTTCTCCTTCAAAGAAGCTAATGTGAACTTCTACCCATCCTTCTCAATAGTGATCAGGTTTCTTCTACAGTCATAAATAACTCTTCTATCAAACTGCAAGGTCTTCCCAACAAGACATGACAAGCACTCATAGACAAAACATCACACAAGACCTCAACCCTTAAAGGTCCAATGTTAAAACTCACCAAATACTTCTCTTTTACCTCCAACTTCTTATCATCTTGTAACCAACCCACCTTGTAAGGATTAGGATGATCAAGCCTTTTCAATCCAAGCTTCATAACCATCTGCTCAGATACCAAATTACCAGTACTCCCAGTATCCATAATAACCTTGCAACACTTACCACCTGATTTGCACACAATCCAGAAAAGACTCCTCCTCTCAATAGATTTAGTATTTTACTGCTCTTCTCCACTAGGGCTATTCTAAACATAAGGGACTCTCCTTGCTCCACTGTACACTCAGTTCTGATAACTACTCATTCTAGTTCCTCATTAACCATACAATTTCTTCCTATTCCCTCCTTACATTCATAAGATCTATGTTCAGTTTCTCCACACTTGAAACATTTATTGGAAAAGTCTCTGCTACTACTACCACTTCCTTTTCTCTATGTTTTCTGATCCAGTTCTTTACTCTACTTAGGTTTTGATTCATCTTCCACAACTGGCTTCTCTAAATGGTCACTCATCTATCCCTTGTATTTCTATTTTCCTCTAGGGTTATGTCTTCTTCTCACCTTCTCCTTAGCCTTCAAAGCATACTGATAAGCTTCTTTAACTATAGAGATCCTCAACATACTCATCTCATCCTGAATGTTAAATGCAAGCCCATTGATGTATCTCACCAACTTCTCTCTATCCATCTCTTTATGTCTAGATTTGATCATCAACTTGTATATTTCCTTTATATACTCTTTCACACTTATGTTTCTCTACTTCAGGTTCTACATATTATTGAATAATTCCAACCCATAGTCTCTTGGTATGAACTTAGCCTTCAATCTTGCAACCATCTATCTCCACCGGGTGATCTTCAATTCACCATTCTCAACTCTGTCGCTCTGCAATTCCTTCCACCACAAGGAAGAATTCCCCTTCAACTTAGTCTATGCCAACCAAACTCTCTACAGGTCCCTAATATCCTCAAACTCAAAGTGGTCTTCCAACTCTTTGATCCAATCAATTAGATCTTTTGGGTTTAGTTCCAAAAAAGTTTGAAATCTCCACTTTATGAACTTTACTCGCGTGTGCCACTGCTCTCAGGAATCTTTCCTCTCTTTCATCTTTCGTTCTATCAGCTTCCTCTGCCTAAATCTCTTCATTGGCTTCTTCATACTCATCCTGAAATTCTAGATTCCTCCACAAACTAGCTAATGCGTTATGAATCTCATTCCTCATCTTATTCTTGAAATCCTCCATTATCTGCTCCAACCTCTAGGGTTTCATCCTTCCAGGCAACATCTCCTCCTCTTCTTTGGTGAACTGCCTCAACTCGATGATCTGACTACTGGTTTTGGTTGCCTCTCCTTTGTGATCTATCGGATTGACCTGTAGCTTGCCTCCAATCAGTGATCTGTCTAGCCAAAGGAATGCCTCAAGATTTGCAACCTCCATCAACAGGTTCACAACATGCTCTGATACCACTTGATGCAGCCATGACCAGTGGATCCTCAAAAGAGAACTGACCAGCTCATGCAGCACGAGTAACACAATGGAAGCAATAGGAAAACATGGAAAGGGAATAAGATCATATCATAATATCATCATAGAACATCCAACAACCAATCGGTTATCATCATACATTCATTACAAAACATCTGGTATCAACTATTTACATGCCAACAAGCATGCCAGTTACAGCCCTACCAGGATTCTCAAAGTCATTCAAATTACCAATCCTGAATCTAAAAATTCTTATCGATCAACTAATGCTTCCCAAATTATTACATAATAAAATATATATATCCTCCAGATCATTTGGGTCGACCACAAAGATTACATTCACCAATGCAAGAAAATGAAACATGCAAATAGGTCAGCCCTAAGAATGAAGAAACCCCTTTGGAAAAGAACAACTAAGAAGTGCAGATCCATAGGAAGGTCAGCCATATGCCAAAGATCATCAAACATGACTCGAAATAGATCCACTTGCCAAGAAACCACTCTGAAATAAAGGAAAGCTAATTGGTAAGCTCAAGAACTGTCCCGAAACCTGAAAATAGTCAAATTGGGAGTGATAACTAGCCAGAAAAGAATCCAAAAGAACCAAGAACATGGAATTAAGCACATGAACGAGCTTGGAAACTGAAAATATGATCTACAATGAAAAGGCAGCCACCACCAAGACATACCGATAGGACTACAGTAAACTGTACACTGAACAAATAAAAAGAAAATATTTTTTTTGGTTGATGCAAGATTTCTCATAGACTGGGGATGTTCCCGTATCAATTATAGAGCATATGTAGAAAGAAAATGTATATATTTCTATGTGGGAGTCCTTGAGTTTTCTTGGCCAAAAGGACCTTCTCCAATCAACCTTATCAAATTTGAGCATATCTAGTGAGCCCAATAGAGAGAAATCCAAGTTTGTGTTGACAAATATCATTGAAAGTGATAAGGAACAACAAACTTCAGAAGTTAAACCTCCACCATTTTATGTTTCCTTGATCATAGATGACCATCTAGTTCACAATTGTATGATAGACTTTGGGACTAGTAGTTCGGCCATGCCTAAATAAATTGTTGATAAGTTGATAATAGAGTATGAACCACTAGATAAGGGAGTAATAAAGTTGGATGGTACAATTGTTAACACAGTTGGAGTCATAAAATATTTGAGCCTTACATTGCATGCATGTCCAAATTTTTTGACTCCCTAAGATATCTATGTTATAGAGCTACCTCCATACTTTGCCATATGTTTATCTAGGGATTTCACTGCTAAAATTGGTGGATACTTATCTTTTGACTGGTCACACATGCATTTTAGGAATAGATACAATACCAAAGTTACCATAAAGTCAAAACCAGTTGCTAAATATCATCTTGAGCCATACATCCCTACTGCTATAAATGCAAATTGTACTATTTTAGATCTAGAAGAACATCATGTGGCCAAGGAATTGGATAATCAATTTGAACACATACCTAATATACTTCTAGATGAGTGGGCATCCAAGAATTCTCAAAGTATCCTAAATGAACAGCAAGAGGAAGTATAATCTTGGGAGTTTATTACATGCATGAACCTGATTTTGTTGTACCTAACCTTGAAAAGAGTGATGAACAATAGTTAAGACATTAAGAAAATCAAGTATTGAATATGTTCTTTGATCGTTCAAGGAGAAAAAATGGTGTTAGTGGAGGTTGCGTGCTTGTATCTCCTGAGGGTGATAAGTATTACCCCTCATTCAGATTTACCTTTAGTTGCACAAACAATACAATAGAGTATGATGCCTTAACTCATGATCTGCAATCGACAAAAAAGAAAGGTATTAGTTGTTTATAATTGTTTGGAGATAGTGAACTCATTGACAATTAGGTAAGAGTCCTACATACAATAAAGAATAATCTCTTGAATTCATATAACCATAGACTATGAGACCTCATTGAGGATTTTGAATCCTTTAATTTGTTGTTCATACCTAGAAGTGAGAATAAACATGTTGATAGATTAGCTAAAATAGGTTCTCAATATAATATGCCAGTGAAATCAGTGAATAGAAAGAAGCAGTATGTTAAGGTTGTTGTTAGGCTTGCAATCCCTGATAACAACATTAATTGTCAAGTGTTTTATAGTGATCAATATATAGTATTTTTTTGAGAGAAGAGGCTGAGTTTTCACATACAAACCACAAGGGATTCACTAGGTAGGCAATATTATATCACGTGCATTCATATTTGGGGGTTTAATATCCCAAATTAAGGGTACAATATATTTCCTATTGGTGAAAATAGGCGATTTTTAAATTCAAGCTTTGAAAAAAAATAGGGGATTTTTTAATCTAGTCTATGAAAAAATACAATATTTGGTGGAAAAAGGGGGCTTTTAATTCAGGTTGTGTATTGGGAGGGGGTGACAAAAAAGGATTTTAAAGAAATATTTTTTGAAAATAGGGGATTTTGTAGTATGCCATGAACGCACATGCTATAACTTAGGCTCACTAAGTGAAGCCCCTGTGATACAAACCAAGAGAAATTTAAACAACAGTATGATGAGCAAGTTATTCAACTGAAAACTAACAAAGTGCCAAAAGGTTTGGTTACTTTCTAGTCTATCTTTAACTTTGATGACCGAGCCAAAAGGCCAAAAGCCATCATGCAAATTTATCAAGATCATTATGAAGAGGTGGAGGTTTTCAAGAGTAAGTTGCTTAAATTGGGTAAAGTATGTTCAGATGGGGAAAATAGTGCTTTTATTCACCTTTGCCAATATTTTAATGATATCTTTGCATGGGAATATAGTGACCTAAAAGGGTTTTATCTTTAACTTTCCCAACATACTATTGAACTTGAGCCTAATGCCAAGCCTGTAAGACAAAAAAAGGCCCCTCAATCCTAAACTAGAGCCCCTTATGGTCAAAGAGTTGAATAAACTTATTGAGAGAAACATTATATTTCCCATAAAACATACTTCTTGGGTGTCCAACTTAGTGCCTACAAGGAAAAAGAGTGGAGAAATCATAATTTTTGTGGACTTTAGAAGCCTTACCAAGCCTCCCTAAAAGATCATTACCCTTTTCCCTCTATGGAACAAATCCTTCAAGTGGTTTCAGGTTCAGAAAGATTTTCTTTGCTTGATGGGTATTCTGGTTACAATCAGATTTTGGTAAAAGAGGAGGACTAGTATAAGACATCATTTACAATCAAGTGAGGTACTATGGCCTATAATAAGATTCCCTTTGGTTTATCCAATGCTAGGCTACATTTAAAAGAGCCATGGATATGGCTTTTCAAGGTTTGATGTACAAAATAGTGCTAGTATATTTAGATGACATCACTATTTTTTCTAAGATTGTAAGGGAACATTAACTCATTTGAAGTAGATATTTGAAATATGTAGAGAGTTTGGGATATCTCTCAATCCCAAAAAATGGGTTTTTGTTCATGAAGGTAAGTTGTTGAGGTATATAATGTGAAATCATGGAATTATTATTGATCTTGAAAGAGTAAGTGCCATCTTAGCTCTTCCTTTACCAACACATAATAAAGGTTTACAAATATTCATAGGAAGAATCAATTTTGTTAGGAGGTTCATATCTGATTTTTCTGATTTATTGAGTCCACTAACCTCTGTGTTAAGAAAGAATGTGCCTTTCAACTAGGAAAAAGATGGGAAGAGGATTTTTGATCTCATTAAGAAAGATTTAGAAGCAACACCTATAAATATATTTATCTTGATTTCTCTAAGTATTTTATACTCTATGCTTATGGAAATACCGATTCTATCTCAACTATGTTGGTACAACATAATGATGAAGGTTTGGAGCAACCTTTGGCATTTTTCAGTCAAGGAATCAAAGACTATGAGAGGAGGAAATGTATTGGGAATAAGGGTTTACCTTAGCTCAAACACATGTTTTGGAATTAACCAAGAAATTGAGATAAAGATAATTGAAATTGTTGTAATGGAAAGGTTGTCCTTTTGAGGATGATGGTGAATAATGACTAAAAATAAAGTGATATACCTCCTTGTGAATTTTGTCTATCTCCACATAGAATTAGGTCTTGATGAAGTATTCAATAAAATAGGATGAGTTATGTATACTTCAATGCTTTAATCTTGACTTTATTGATTCTCCTAAGCTTGCAGGAAGACTAATTAATGCTCAATTTCTCTTGAATGATTGATTTCTTGATGTCATATGATTTTTTGTATCCTTGATAGGTGATTAATAGATGTGTTTGATGCCAAAATGAGAGGGTAAAACCTCCTTTTATACTTGCCCATCGAATCAATTGCTAATTTCCTGACATGAGCTGACAGAGAGAAAAATCCCTCTCAATTTTAAAATAGCACCAAGGGGTGAAATGGGGCCTAATTTAGGGGGGACAAGGGTGTGGCACCTTGGTCCTACCCCTTTTTTAGGGCTAGGATAAGATGCAAAATGAATAGAAGATGTCAAAAATGATTCAATTCATGAGGGGCATAAGCATAATCAGGTCCCAATCAGGCCAAGGGGCACAAACGCTAAGGTAGGGACCCAATCCAGTAAAAATTATACAAGGGTGTGATTTTAGGATGCTACACACACACACAACACACACACACACACACACACACACACACACACACACACACACACACACATATAAAGAAAGAGAGAAATTCACTTTTAAATAAACTTACTTTTACTTAAAACCATTATACATATTTTCTCCTCAAATTGTTTTCGAGGCACAAAGAGAAAGCCCCTAACATCATGATTTACCACAATGATGCCAATTAAAATTTAATTAAACCAACTTCATTTAGAAAAATATCTAGTCCTAACCCTAAATGTTGCACATTGAATCTCATTCATTGGATCAAATTCAATCTCCAGCTTTCATTTATAGGGCTTCCTAAAGCCTAAAACAAGAAGTTGAAGAAAAAGCAACTCCATTCTTTCTTTTGTCTCCTAGTCCTTGAATTTTTGAGGAAGCCATTGTTTGCAGGTAACCACATAGAGAGTTTGGAGAAGGTATGACTTGAATGGGCCGATGTAGTTTCATCCTCTATCAATCATTCATGGTATATTGTTTTTTGTTTTTATTGATTTTATTCTATTTCATCCAGATTCTTTCTTATTTTCTAAGATAAATTTCAGGATTGGCTCTAGAATCTTTAGGGAAGAATCCTAAGAGGGTTTATTAACCTTTATCCTGAATGCATTGTTTACCTATCTATTTTTTTTTGTTGGGGGTTATTCTATATATATATATATATATATATTCTGATGTTCAAAGGGGATGAACCCCTGTGAGAAGCCATAAACTCCCAAAGGGATTGCGGCCCCCCACATGGGCACCCCAACCACCCCTTAGGGACTATGACCCCATATAAGGTGTTGTAACAACCCCTTGGGGATTGCAACCCCATATAGGGTGCCGCAGAAACTCCTTGGGGATTACAACTTGATATAGGGCACTGTAGCAACCCCATGGGGGCTAAAAACCCCTTTGTGGGGAGCCACAATAACTATGGGTTGTGACCTCCACAAAGGGCATCATATTTTCTCAAGGAGGTTGTGACCCCCTCCCTGTGGGGTGCTGCAATTCCAATGGGAAATAAATTTTAATTAATCTTTTTATTTTTATTTTTTTAATACAATTCCCTCTTTTATAATATGAAAGGAATATAATTATAATTATGATTATGCATATGATGTTATTCTTGAGGTTTTATTTAGATTAATCTTTGTTTACCCTATCCTCATATGTTTTATATATTAATAAAAATATTTGGTTTTGTTTTCTTTATGCAAATCTATGAAGGCTTATGTGAATATATTGCAAGTTCCATTGCTACAAAATTGATGGAAGTTGTAGATCGTCAAACAAACTACATTTCTAATTTTTGAAGTACCATTGAAGAGTTGATGTATTGATGCCTTGGGTGATTGACTCAGAGGCAATGTTTTTTATAGTTATGACACTTGAGGACAATTATCTATGATGGTCATATGGGAGTTTAGGCACAAATGACCACTACCCTCCTAATTCAACAGCTCTTACAAAATTTGTTATAGTTCATTCCACTATCTACAAAGCTGTGAGTAAAAACAAATTTCATGTATAACTTGTGATTAATATGTACTCTACTTGAACAAGGTCTTTGCTAATGCATACAATCTACATTTGTAGTATTTGCTCATTATTATAGAGCTCTTTTTTCTTTCTTTTGATTTATAAATTATTTAGTTAAGCAATTGGTATTTTTATGTTGTTGTTATTATTGTGTGCTCATATATCACTATAATATATTAATTTTACTATAGTTTGGTTGAGTTTTAAATTAACAATTATATTTTCTACCATATATTTAAATTTTTTATGAAAAGTTTAAATTGACAATAATAATTGTCTTCTATATTGTCTTTACATAGACAATAATAATACGTGTTAAATACAAATGACTAAATTGTAATATCAAAAATCACACCTTATATAATTCCACACAACAAATGGTGCCTTCCTCTACATAATTGGAGGTCGTGTACTGCTATCTTTGTCTTTTTGTCCACTAAGATCGCCCTATTAGCCTCAAACTGAAATCTTACCCAACTTTATCAATCTATCATCTTTGGGACTCTAGCGTGGTTGGAGACATCCGTGCGGCATGCTAGTGACCCACAAATTTGATCATAGTCCATAGGTGGTCATTTAAGCATTATGCCTTCACCTAAAAGGAGTTGTAATGCCCTTGCATGTGCCCACTGGCGCCAGTTTATTTTCCAGAGCCTATATCTCTCTCGTTTGAAGGCATTTTGATGATCTTTTAGCATTTTTTTTAATCAATTCTTGCAAGTTGAATCTTTTGGTAATCTCCTTGGGTGATATTGATAGGTTTTCACAACACCACCATTGTTGCACCTTATTGAATAACTCACAGTATCATCTTCACAAGCATTAAAGGGAGTTTTTCTTACTCTTATTGGTTTTACATGTATCTAAAATCTCTTACTTTCAATCTATCTATTATCTTAATCACATCTCTTTACCTTTATCACTTTATCTTCCCCGTTGCTATTATCTTGGCTTTTTGTGGAGGTGAAAACTCCAAAGCAGGGGTTTGACTGAGACAAAATCCAAAACACAACCCCCAACATTTTCCTTCTCATTTGTGTGTAGGTTTTTAATCATGGGAAGAAGATAATTTAGCAAGAGGCTTCAATTGTGGAGCATTCATGAGCTTCCTTCATTCTCTCTTCTCAAGTCATTTTAATATTTCATAGTTTATATTATTAGCTTATTCTGTTATTTTTCCACGTATATTTAATATTATAAATGCATTTGCGACCCTCATAAAATTTATGTGTCTTTTCTATATAGGATGACAATGCACCTCATTAGTATCCCTGGTCTGCATGCTCATCTCGAGGACAAAGACTCAATAGAGTCATCTGAGAGCCTTTTTTGCAGTCTATTAGCTTAGCTTGTCATTTTTATCCCCTGGCCCACCTATAGCACCAGTTTAAGTGAGGTAAAGGATGAATAATTTGTTCTCTTGGATTCATCATCCTTGAGGTGAAAAATTTCCTCCATTACATAAATATGTTGGGCCAAATCACAAACCTATGTTACACTTTGGGCCAACAAGGGGTAGTCTCTGGCCAGACTCAGTCCGGCCAGACTACACAGGGGCTGCGTGGCACCTATTTGGCACCTTTGTGGCTACAGGAGTTTGGTCCGACCCAGTCCGATCAGACTATCAGCTTTATAAATTGAAAATTTGGTTAAACCCCTTATTTTCACCTTGAGGAGACTTGGGAGTTTGATCGAACTACCTAAGGAGTTTATTCTCAGCCTCCAGTTTTCTAGGTAGGTTTATTTTTATTGATTTTTTTCTTCATTTTGTATTTATAATTTAAAAGTATATATTTATTGTTATTTTATTTATTTTGTATTTTATTGATTTTTTTTTTTAAAAATTTAAAATCAAAACATTAGAAAAAAGTTTTAAAAATATATGCACATATACTTGTAAAGTGGAAAATCGGATCCTACTGGTTCCCCACCTAGGAGACAGAAAGGAAACCACTAGGATGATTTTCACTTGGGAGATACCTTACATTCAAAAGAGGGGTTTGAATCCACTAGATCCAAATCCAAGTGAACTAAGGATGTGAATGCCAAGTGCATTGTAAGGATTGAAAAGTAACTTGCCCTCTTTTGTAAAGAGATGTTGACTTGTTGACTATGCAGAAAAAGGAGACAAAATGAATGAAATGAGGAGCTAACGGTTTGGGATCATGTTGTAACTTTAGATCTAATATATTTAGATTGATATTGATCTGCCCTGAAAATTTATAAAAAATTAATTGGGACCAGGTTGAAAGTGTACTTGGTCCTCCATAAAATCCATGCACCGAAAAGGGTTTTTCCATCTCTACAAATGAAGTCCGAAATTGCAATTATAGCTATGCACCTACAACCTACATGCATAAAATAAAGGTTGTGGATAGGCATTTGCCTCCGTCAAACCCTGATTGAGGAATCAACCTTGGAAGAAAGTAATTGCAAATGCTTAAGTGTAAATGATGGAAATGTATACCTTGTAGATTTGCAATTGATTGATGATAGTTTCTTTGCTTCTCAAATGCGATCATAAATGTTGTATGAAATGGCATGTAACATGACAAAACCCTAATAGACACACATGCTTGCAAATGAATGTTGTAATGTTGCTCCAATGGATTAACGAAGAAGACACATGAAGAAGAGAACTTGATGGATGTTTGAAGACTTAAATGCTTGATGACGATAAAGAAGTCACTCCTCTTGAAATTTTGTATGTATCCTTATGCTTGTGTATCAAATAAGGGAATTGAATCTCCTTTCATACATGCCTAAGATCATTAAATTTCATCCCACCGAAGGCCAACAAAGGAAATTTTTAAGTCCCCGAAGTTCAAGAGACGGACAGACCTATCTTAGGGCCACCCTAAGAGGGGAGAACAGGGGCACCAAACCCCTATCCAAGGGGAACAGGGGCACCACACCCCTATCCTACCCTATCTTGGGGTCTGCAAAGGTTCCTGAGGTGCTATCAGGGCTGAGATGGGAAAAGTTCAGAATGAAGGTGCAAAAAGGGGTCTCAGTCGAGTAGAGAGATGCATTCGCATAGGTGAAGGCCTAAGATGTGGTTGAAATTGCGAGGTTCATAATTTTATGATGCTACATTAATCCCCCACTTTAGTGAAAGTATAGATTACGCCAATACTATCGGTAAAGTAGAAGAAAGAGAGAGATGAAGATGAGAGATAGAGAGGAATACCACAAGAAGTATAAGACATTGCTAATATTGAGGAACAAAACCCCCAATCTTAGGATCTTAACTCACTCAAAAATATGCAAGAGCACACAAAAGAAAAAGAAGAAGACAATAAACACAAGACAAAGAACAAAAGATACATGAAAAAAATAAAACACAAGACCAAACATCAACTAGCCAAAGAGACCTCAATACAAATGTCTCAAACAACTAATTGAAACACAAAGACAAATGCCATCAGATAAACACCAACAATCACTTAAAAGAGAAAAGTTGACATCATCCATGAACCATCAATAGTAAAACTATGATTTCATGATAGGAAAGAGAGAGAGAACATGAAGACACACTTTGGTGATCCATGAGAAGAAAGGTGAACAAAAGGAATCATGGACATCTCGCCCCTAGAATTAGGTGATCCATGGGGAAGAAAAAGGACATGGAAAACTGGACCCCAGATTTTGTCTAGGTGATCCATGTAAGGGATCAGAGTGAGAACACCATTAGTTCCACTCAACCTCATGTGCATGTGTGCAAGTGAGGTTTGAAGCACCTCATAGGAGTCTATGCCTAAGTGTGCTACAACATATATAAGATATATAGTACAAATGTCAAGAAAGGTGTGACATCTCGAGATTATGCTCTAGTTCTGAGAATTATCGTCCTACATAAGAGAAAAAGTGGTGACATCTCACTCTAAGAGGCTTCCCTCTTGTTTCAAGATTGACCTACTATACAAGAGAAAGGTGATGACATCTCTCTCTAAGAGGTGTCCCTTTGGTTCTGAGAATGACCCATTGTATAAGAAAAGTGACGACATCTTTCTCTGAGAGGTTGTCCTCTGGTTCCAAGAATGATCCACTATACAAGAGAAAAGTGGTGACATCTTTCTCTGAGAATGACCCACTGTATAAGAGATACAATGCACATGAGAAATATAATACAAAAGGAGCAGTGTGGGTGCCCCCCTTAATATGTCAACATTTGTTCAATGTTGATATCTTAAGGAAAGTAGAACAAGGATACCTTCCTTCGACATAAAGAAGATATCCATCATGAAATAATGTCATAAATCCAAGCAAGAGAGGGAATACTCTTCAAGCAAGGATAAGATAGTTGAAAAGAGATATCTTTCTATAAGTGTAAAGGAGATACTTGGAGAAGAAGAGATCTTTGTTCAAAAGACATCTACCTCTAAGAGGAGTTGTCTTAGACAAATATAATATCTTGTAGAATGAAGTACAGAAGAGAACAAGAATTCAATCCTTCCTCCTATTGCTAGGTGAAAGGGATTGTTGATGAAGGATGACTCAATTTTAACCCAACGGGGATGGGTTAATTCATTATAGATGTATATGTTACCAAGTGTGAAAGAGGTTGTAGTCAAGGACTTACACCTCTTATATTAGAGATACCCCTTGAACAAACAACAACAATTTCACACACATCAAGTAATGAAACTCACACCTTTCATAGCATAGGAAAGAGTGGATCCTTAGAGAAATAGAGGGAGAGAAAGAAATCATTGCCCCCCAAGTGTAGAGACAATGATAAGAGCTTACACAATCTTCTAAAGAGACATTAAACATAAGAAAATGTATAGTAAACTTACATGAACACATGTAAGAAAAGACATTAGTAAATGTAAAATATATGTCTCAAGAAGTGGTAATATTCTAAGAGAAGAGAAAAAGTATCACATACTCCCCCAAGAAGGATTAGTCATAAGGATTTACCATTGCAAGAAATGGTAACCCTATGTGAAAAATGCAGGCTCTAAAGGGAATAATGACAAATGAGATAGAAAGAAAGAGAAAGGAGTGATATCCTTGCCCTCCAAGTGAGAAGAACAAGGAGAAGCATTACACATCTTCTGATAGTGGTCATCTTCAAGAGATATGCCTTCCTAATGGAACAAACTCTCTCAAGGAAGGGTCATGTATTTCATAGAATATCATTCCATACTAGTGGCATATCATACTTGTAAATAATTGAAACCATAGAAAAGGTAAGTTTTCCAATAGAATTAAGAGAAGAACAAGAAGTGTATTATTCATTAAAGATGCTCCTCTTCAAGCAAAGAGAAAAACTAAAGAACAATTATATGCTCATATGAGAATAACTCTATGCAAGAAAGGAGATCTAATAATGAATAATACGCAAATATAGAGATAAACCCATAAAAAGAAGAAAGAAATTGAACCTCATATTGCTACCCTAGAGTATTTAAAATTGAAAAAATACCACCATGAATGATAAAGAGACCCCAGTTAAGTTGGCTAGTTATGTCATAGGGTGAAGAGCAACATGAAAAGAAAAGAAGTGTTAAGGCACTATGTTCATATCAAGAAAGACAACTATATCTATTGTAAGATAAATTCATACACGATCATATTGCTTTTGAGAAAATTTCTTAAATACATGACATTTTAAAAGAGAATGTGAATATGAATCATTAAAAATGAAATATTCCTCTCCTTTCACTTGCTTAAGATTTTAGTTGTGGTTTTTAGGAGGAAAAGAAATTGTCTTATCATATTTCAATCTCCAAGAGATTCTTGTAGCTAGTCTATCAGGATGATAAATGTGTTTTAACTCATTGTCTTGACATGAATGCGAAGAATTATTAAAAGAAGAAGGACTATTATCCACGATCCTAATTTTGCCACTATCTATCCCATATTGAATAGATTTCTGAAAATTAGGACAATCATTAGCATTATGATCACGGGTTTGATGAAATCACCAAAAAGGACATTTTGAAGAAGAAGCATTCTTGCGTTCTCTTTTGATTTGTTGCCTTTGGAGATAGTTTTTGAAGTTTTGGAGCCTAAGGAGTTTATCCATAGAGAGAGGAGTCTCATTTCCTAGACCTTCTGTAGTAGCTTATGTGGGAGGATTTATAGGGACACAAATTCCTTTCTCAAATTTCCCAATTCCTTGTCCTCTAAAATCTTGTTTTGTTATTATATGAAAGCCCTGACTATAAGAATGTTGCATATAGGAAGTTGAGGGGATAGGATCATCAATTTCTTTGAAATTTAATGTGTAAAGGGGAATAAAAGGATTTGTTGATGAAGAAGGAAGATCATGTGAAAGGATAATCTGCTTTTGTTTGCCATGCTTATCATTTTTGGGAGATTGGGAATGAATATATTCATCATATAAAGGTTCATCTTTAATTAGGTCTATGCGAGGGGAAATATTAGGAATACAACGCATAACATCACACTCTCTACATATATTTTGATGTTGAAGATAAGTCCTAGGAGAATAAGGAGAGTCTAAAGATGTAAGAATGTTAATATTTTGATTTTGCCCCCCTTTCTCAAGGGTGCATATAAGAAGAAGATGAGCCCATATTTTTTTCTAATGCTTTCTCTTTTCCAAAAAGATCATTGGTTGATATAGTAGCTCTCATCTTCTTCACACAAGATACCCTATGAGAGGTGCAAGAATTAGGGTCTCTAGGGTTGGGATCTACAAAAGCCTTAAGTTGATTAAGATATGAAGTGCATTTTGTTAATAACATCACCATAATGCAACAAAAATGATACATGAAAGTTTTGAGATCAATTTGAAAAGGAAATAACTTCAAAACCTTAGCAACACAATATGACCAAGTATTATGAATGAAAAGAAGCAAGATAAAATGAAAGAAGCCATTATGAAACACATGATTGTAATAAATATATGTTAAAAATAATGTAATCATATGTGAAATTGAAAATAAATCTAATCCATTAATTTCCGTTGAAAGTCTCTTAATTAAAATCTGAATTTACTTGAAAAAAGATCTAAAATTGGGACCTTTTTTATGAAAATTAATAAAATTTAAGAATGTGGAAATATGAATTTGTATTCGATCTAAAGGGGTGTAAAAATTGATAAAGTGGGCCAATTCTTTGGATTTAAGAAGAAAAATAAAGTCAATTCCGACTCCCAAAATTTTGGGAAAAAAGATAGGGACCAGGTGCAAAGTGTACCTAGTTCGACCAATTTTTTTGAAATTTTCAAGGTTTATAGAAATAATGATTTTATTGCAGAATAATAGAAAAAGTTGATTTGGAGATGTATAGATCGATCAAATTGGTAGTCAAAGATCAAAATAGGAGATTCTTAAAAATTAGGGTTTTGCTTTTTAACCACTTGATTTTTAGAATGAAAAGATAGATTTGAATTGCAATTTTGAAATAGAAATCAGATCTGAAACAAGCAACTAAAATGCTACACTTCTCAAGCTCAATTTGTCAAAATGAAAAATCAGAGTTTCTGTGCAATTAACCTCTAAACTTTGCAAAAAGATCAAACTTGGAAATGAAAATTTGAAACTCAAATTGAAATTATTCAAATCTAATAATAATAAATCAGAATTAAAGTGTAAGGACTTTGGGTTCACCAAAATGTAAAACGGAAATTTGGATCCTAGTGGTTCGCCACCTAAGAGAGAGAAGGGAAACCACTAGGATGATTTTCACTTGGGAGATACTTTACATTCAAAAGAGGGGTTTGAATCCATTAGATCCAAATCCAAGGGAACTAAGTATTTGAATGCCAAGTGGATTGTAAGGATTGAAAAGTAAATTTCCCTCTTTTGTAAAGAGATATGTTGACTTGTTGACTATGTAGAAAAGGGAGACAAAATGAATGAAATGAAGACCTACCGGTTTAGGATCACATTGTAACTTTGGATCTAAAATATTTAGACTGATACAGATCTGCCCTGCAAATT
This sequence comes from Cryptomeria japonica, assembly GCF_030272615.1. NCBI lineage: Eukaryota > Viridiplantae > Streptophyta > Pinopsida > Cupressales > Cupressaceae > Cryptomeria > Cryptomeria japonica. The sequence continues at coordinate 779,243,252 of NC_081409.1, read as the reverse complement.
TAGAGAAAATTCGTTGGGACCAGGTTGAAAGTGTACTTGGTCCTCCGAAAAATCCATACCCTGAAAGGGGTTTTTGTGTCTCTGCAAATAAAGTCCAAACTTGCAATTATAGTTTCACACCTACAACCTACACACAAAAAATAAAGGAATAAGGGTTGTGGATACAGGTTTGCCTCAGTCAAACCTCAGTTGAGAAATCAACCTTGGAAGAAAGTAACTGTAAATGCGCAAGTGTAAATGATGGAAATGTAACCTTGTAGATCTACAATTGATTGATGATAGTTGCTTTGCTTCTTGAATGTGATAAAAAGTGTTGTATGAAATGGCATGTAACATGACAAAAACCTAACACACACACATGCTTTGTGAGGCCTCACCTCGACTTAGTCTGGCATTCAGTGGATTTTATATTTAGACTATTATGGATACTTTATTTTGATGCATTTTGAGACTTAGAACTTATATGATTTCAGGATTTGGATAACATTGCTATGTTTTGATGATTTACTTATATGCTTTATGAGATAGAACACTACATGATTGTTAGATAGGATGATATTGCAATAATAGATGTCGTTATTGAATTTGCAGGACTTTACTATGAATATAGAATTATGATGTATGGTTAAGTTTATGTGAATTGGGAAGAAATTGCTTATGTGAAATTGCTTGATAAAAGATGTATTTAATCTGTGCAGATGAAAATTGTATGCAAGTGATGATGTGTATTGTTATACCTTTGAATTATATTATATGTGGATATTTGAAAGTACTAATGTGTAAATTGAGATGCGCAAGAAATTTACCATGTGACCATGGAAAATTACAGAGAACCAAACCGAGATTTATGTATGTTCGTAAGCCAAGGGTTGTCTATTTGGAGAGACAACACCCCATTTGTGTTGTGTTTTATTCATAACAGTGTAAGCTGCATGGGTGTTAAGTGTCATTTAAATTTAATGTGTAAAATCCACAAGAGACGATTTCATGTTTTAATTTGTAAAAGTGTTTTATTTGTGTCACTTGACACATGTGTGGATTTAAATTTAAATGTTTTATTTTTGGTCTCTTGGTGGGAAAGTGTTTTACTATAGTTTTTTTAAATAGTATAACGTGTTGTTATAAATACCTAGGGAAAAGAATCTTAGGAGAGGTCAACATATGTTTGACCCGAAAATAAACTTCAGAGGGGTTTAAAATGGGTTAAATGAACACCTAGGGGTAGTTTAATAGGGTTTCCTAAAGCCCATAAGGTATACCTAAGGGTTAGGGGTAATTTTAGGCAAGTTTCTACTTTTCAGTGACCTTTTTGACGCTTTAAAAATTGGCTTTTCTGAGTTGTGCGAAACTCAAAAGTAGAAGTTTAAATATAATTGAGATTTTTCCTATTCGAATGGGAGTCTTTTTCCCATTCTGCTTTACTTTCCTTTTTGGTTTTTAGAAACTTGTGAGAACTCAGAGAATGAGCTTCTTAAGCAAGAATTAGAGAATTTGAGGGTAATCACCCACTCTCCATTTTTGGAGACAAGAGAATTTTTGAAAAGAAAATATTAGTTTGGAATAGAAAATTTGACTAAGGGTAAAAGAAGAAGATCCATGGATTGGGCAGCTCTTCCTCAAATATTATTCTACCATTGGGCAGATTAAGGTTGGTTTCATTATTCTTTAAAAGGTTTATTTTCTTGTATGTGTTTGAGAGTATGATTGGTGTAAGAAATCTGTGTTTTTGAATGTCTTGTTTTAGAATTTTCATTTGAAATTTTTGCATTATGCTTTGTTGTGTTTTGGGAGTTTTCTCAAGACCTCTTACTCTTGGGAGAGAGGAGGATCTTGTGGGTGGTAGCAGTGACAACCCTCAAGTGAGAGACTCTCCTTTGATCACAAGGGATTTTTGTGTGACCCTTGCTGCATGGCCTGTTTGTGCAATGGGGGTCATAAGGAGGGATATAAGGCTAGAATGCCTTTGGGGGGCATAAGGAATAAGGGGTTGAAATTTTGATGTATTTATTGTGCCATGAGGTGGCTACTAGTTTTCCATACTTGCAGTTCTCCTCAGGGTATTGGTCCACTACCACCCTTAAAAAAAAAAGTCATCACCAAAGTGTGGTGCTGTGTAGCCAAGTTGGGAGTGTGTCTGAATATCTATGTGTGTATTTTTTTGTCCTCTATGTGTTTGCATGTTTGTTACCCATCTAGGAACTTGGTTCTCCGAGCTCGGGGGTGGCTACCAATTAGCCTAGGCTGGGAGGTGAGCACTCTGTGGTCATATTTATGTTTCTATTATGCAGGAATGCCAGGAGAAAAGATTAGGAAAAGTGAAAGGATGCAGAAGAATATTGTTGAAGAAATTTTTAAATTGATTTGTAGTTATTAGTTTTAAATTTGATAGGAGAAATACACCCTCATTCATAGAAATGAGAGGCAAGTTGTAATTTTGAAAATAGACATGAGATTTGTTGTTGTAGTTAAATAAAGAAACATCTTGTAAATTTGCAAAATATCGTTAGGGTTGTAAAAAGCTAGGTATGCTTCTATTTTCTATTTAAAAAAAAAAAAAAAAAGGATTTGCTTTTGATTTGCATGCAATAGTTTTTCTTGCAATATAAAAATCAGTTTTATTTAAATCTGAGTTCTTCTTTTTAGCTGAGAATCTATCTCCATTTTAATTGCAGAAAATCATGATTTGTATTTGCTGTTAACATGTAAATAAATTAGTTGTTTTATTAGTTGAAAAGTCAATGAATGTATATATATTTCAGAAAAGTATAATGTATTCCTAAATAGTATTTCCAAAGTTCAGAAGAAGAAATTAAAACATGTATAATTCCGATGTATTATGATAAAAAGCTTAGCATCAGATTTACTTCATTCTTTTTATTAGCAATTAAAATAATAGAAAAAAAAAAGAGCCTAAGCTTATTTACCAATTATATGGGTATATATATATATATATATATATATATATGTAATTTGATTTAACATAATGTTTTTCCTTTGTTATTTTGTTTAAAAAAATTTGCATATAAAACATATTGAGATATATATATATATATATATATATATATATATATATATATATATAATAAAATTTTTTATAAAAAAATAAATTAATTAATTTTTTTAACTTAAAAAAAAAGGGGTTTTTAGCTGTCGCGGGTTTCGGGTCGCACCCCACTGTGTGAACACATAGTGGGCGGCGCCGAAATGCCGCCACTGTGTGAGCACACAGTGGGAGGTGCCACCACTATGTGGCCACACAGTGGCGCGGCGCCTAGCGCTCCACTATGTCACCGCACAGTGGGCGGCACTTGGTTCGCCTTCGCCTCCCCTGCTCGACCGCCATTAACCTGTTCGCCACCGACCCTGCAAATGAAAGAAAATTTTCATGGTCGCCGCCATGGGGTTTCGGCCCTGTGTAAATTGATGGAAATCAAGAAATATTAAACCCTAGCCCGGGTAGGGCTAGGGTAATAAAAAAACAAAAAAAAATAATATGTTTAATTAATTTAGAATAGAGCCATTTTATATTTAAAAAATCCCTAATTAGGGTTAAAGGGCATTTGGCTATTAAGTTGGAAGGATTTTATTTTTTAGAAGATTAAAATATATATATATATATATATATATATATATATGCGTGCACATATGTGTGTATAGTATGTATGTATGCATGCATGTGTATGTGTCTATGTGTATGTGGGTGTATGTGTGTATATGTATGTGTGTTTATATGTGCACGTGTGTATGCATGTATGTTCCTGTATAGTATGTATGTGTGTGTATGCACCTTTGCATGTGTATGTGCATGTGTACATGTGTATGTGTATATGTATATGTATATGTATGTGTATGTATATGTATGTGTATTTAATTTTAATGTTTCTTTAAATTAATCTATATAAAATGTTTCAATTACTTTAAATTGTACTTTAAATTACAATTGTATCATTTTCAAATATGTTTGATTTAGTTTAAAATAGTTTTCAGAATTAGTTTGAATTATTTAAAAAGTTTTGAATAATTAATTATTATTTAATATTTTCTTTTATTACACATACAAATATTTTCCACAAGGATGATCATACATCAGATGCTAGTGTTCATCCTGAGGGTACTAACCAAACATCTAGACAATAGAATCCATTTCCCTCCACTGATAGTCAATGCAGGGCATGGTTTTTTGCCAAGACCATTATTGCTCTATAGCAGGCACTAGATCATCTTGATTCCGCATTACTTGTTGCCACTGCCCAACCAAATGAGGAAAGGGCACAGACTATTAGGGATCAGTTGGTTTGTGTGATTGACACTATTTAGACATATAATCCTTATGATGATATGCCTATTGATTCTTTCTATATATCCCTTTCTCGTTGTGTGATTGGCACGGTGAAATGGGACACCGTGAACATGTATGTATCTTCCACACAGGTCCATACCATGTTCCCTGATTATCAAGGTCTGAGATAGAAGAATAGTAGGGGCTATTTAGTTACTAGATGCACTGATATGATTGTTTCCCCATTCATATATCCTAGATGGTTGGTAGCTCATCATATGTGGCCACAAAAAGATGAGTTGCCACTTTATTTCTGCAAATAATTGTTTGCAGAGTTTCATATGGGCCTAGATGTTGATTATACTAGTATACCAATGAATGTTGGATAGGGAAGAGGGAGGATCGGTGATAAATATAGATGACCTAATGCACTGGTGCTCATTAATAAATAAGCATTAGTTGGTCCAAACCTTTTGGTTCTACCAAAACTTTTGGAGTTATCACAGGCAACCGATGTAGTAGTTGATGATGGCAAGCAAGATATCTACTCGAGCATTGCAAATATTTCCACTCAAGTCAACCATATGAAATTTGATCATGTTGGGAGATATCTCTTATGGTCGTAGACTACCATTCTGCGGGCTACAGATCTGACATCCACCAGTGGCACTTATCCTTACAGCCATGTGGACATACCATCTCCATTTGATGTTGCATGGTTGACAAAGGTGATCCTTTACAGTGGATGAGTGCATTGTTGTGTTAATCCTATGAGGATCCGATTAATGTTGAGAGGGGGGGGGGGTGAATCAGTTTTAAGACCAATTGAAAATTTAACTCAAAAACAAACTTATCTTAGATCTAAAACCATTTAACAAATATCTCAACCTCTGTAATTACATCTAATACCCTCTTTATCAGATTTGATTAACACATAATCAAATCATTTACCAATACTTTCACCACCAAAACAATCATATAAACTTGATCATTTACCAACTCAATAATTAAAAAATTTCTCAAACAACTTCTTATCTGTACCAGTAAACTCTAACAAACTTTTGATAAAACATCATAACCGGTGTCTTATAAACAATGCATGAAATGAAATATAAACAAGAACATCACATGAAAAGAATTCAACACATGAACATCATAAGTTTTTGACATGGAAACCCAAATAGGGGAAAAAACCATGGTGGGAGTTGGCACCCACAAATATTTGTACTCTTTTGAAGTAAGCCCTGTTAGGAGCGGACCCTGTTAGGAGTCACCCAGTTAGGGGATTTGCCTTGCAACCCAATTAGGAGCTTGATGATATATTAAGATCAACCTCATGAGAGGATTTAACACTCTTTTGAGAGCTTCCCTATTAGGGGACTTAAATTTTTAAGGCCTGTTAGGACCTACCCGGTTAAGGGATTTAACTTGCTGCAACTATTAGGGAACAACAATGAAAGATTGATCTGTTACTTGCACTTCTCTGCTTGCTTGATTAGATCCAGTTATACACAACACTCTACAACTCTCAAGAAGATTTCACACTTCACTTGGATGGTTTAACACAATCTCTAATACCACCGACACAATGAACATCAACCGTGTCAACATAAATAGCCAACTCAACTAGGGCAACCAAAAAACCTAATTACATCATGAATTTACAATTCAAATCAAAAGAGATCATCACAAATCGTTATACAGATCATTACAAAAAAGTAGAATGCAATATCAACCGTTGGCTAGTCATAACCCATCATGGAAATCTAATCTATATCCTCAAAACACTCTACTAAGCATTTCGCTACTTCCCAAGAAAATCTTCCTGAAATTCTTGCTGAAACAACAATGAAATATTTCACGCGGGTTGTGTCATGTTACCAACTTGAGGCAAACTCACTGTCAATCACCGATCCGTAAACCCTCATAAAGCCTTAGCAAAACTTCATTAGAAATTTGAAACACACCTTCAAATAATCTTACCCGAGATTATTTTTTAATTTGTAATGTGATTATATTTTGCGTATGAGTGATTTTAAAATAAAATATAATTTCACAAAAGGATGAAGAGAGGGAATTGAACACTCAACCTCTCAACTCGACCCCCTAACTACCCATACCTCCCCCCTATTTTTTTTCACCAATTGCTCTATTGTATTCCTTGAAAAATGCTTTTTTGGTGAAATATATCGAGGGTTATATGCTCTCTAATTATAATGTTTTACCCTAGTCAAAATTTTGAAAATAAATTATTGGGGTAAAGGTTACTTAGAGATTAAAATTAAAGTGAAAATATATTCCTATTACATGTAAAGGAAATTATTCTTTAGACGTGGGAAATTATTATTTTATATTGATAGATATTATATTCGCAAATTATGTTAAAAGGTGTGAAATGTAATAATGAAGAAAATTGAATTTTGATATTGTTATTACCCTTTTACTCTCTTGTAAATTATTTTTGCCCTTAATCACTAAATTAGATACTTTAGGGTGAATTTTATTTATTAAGAGATTAATTAAAAGATAAATATTTATTACAATATTGTTTTATGTGCAGAAAGCTAAAATTCTTGGGCAAACATTAAAAGGGAGTATTCTTCATCCAAGATTACATTTTGACATTTTTTTTGTGATATAATATTTCTAATTATTACTTGCCAAAGGCATGTTGAAAATAAATCTTATTTATAGCGTCTTGATATACTTATGCAAATAGTATTTTCTTTTTGCCTTTTTTTATCAAAAGGGAAAATATATGTGGTATTGGATGACCTAAATAGGGTTTGATATATTACTATGTCATCTTATATTCTCTTAATATTATTTTCACAATAGGTAAATAATTTGAACATATTCATTAGGGTGAGTCATTTAATGCTTGATTGGTTTTTGCAAAGGTTACTTCATATGATATAATATTTCTGACCCAAATTAAAGATTACCAAAAGGTGAGAAAGTATTGTAACATTATCAGAAGGGAAGTATTTTCTTTTACTTACTATACAAAATCTTTTACCTTATGTTATTTAATGAAAACTATTATTGGAATAAATATTTACAATGTTTAATACTTTGATTTAAGTGAATTATAGTAAATAAGTATTTTACATAGGGTAAAAGGATTAATGCCTAATCTAAAGTGGAATATATTTAATCTTTAATTAAGGGATTTGATTGTTTTATTTTATGTGTAGGAGATATTGAATATTTATGAGAAATATTATCAAAGCGGAGGATAAAGGATATGCTATTAAAGCTTTATTTAGTGTGTATTTTAGGGATTCAAATGTAATTATCTCTGTAAACCAAAGGTATGTTCTTTGGAAAAACATATGTCTGTAACTCCCTCCTATATGCGAAAGGGTGTGTCCTTTCACATATGTCTTTTGGATCAAGTATTTATAGGGAGTCTTTTTCAATTAAAAAGGAGAACAATTCACAATCTGTCAGGCTGCCAGTAGGGGCTATGGGATGTCTGTATTGGAGAAGCCTGTAGGAATGGAAGTATCATTTTGAGCAATCATTGTGTAATGGAGTATCTGTAAGTGTAGCTTATGTGTGCAATTATTTCTTGAAAGATCAATTTATACAAGGTTCATTGTCTCTTTTCAAATATTGTGTACATTCTTGTGTTGATGATTATCTTTGTCCTCTTGATAAATCTGTTTAGTAGATTTGGTATGATGTGAGTCACATGTTGTTGCATTAAATGAAAGATTGGGTTCTTATTGTTTGTGTAGTACATACTGAGCCTTCATAGTTGATGAGAAATTGTCTCTTGAGTTTGATAGGATTTTCTATCCACAAAGTGTCATATATACCCTTGGATAAGAGGCACTAGTCTGTTGTTTATCTTTTAAGGTCCTGATCTGTATGCATTCAAGGTCCTTGACAGAGAAACATTCTTCCATATCCTATTTGAAATAATCCTTGCAGATTTCATTCAAGTCCTTAAAGGATTTCATTTTCAATATACAATATCTTTAATATACACTTTTATTCATATTCAGTTTTTAGTTTTCAAAGTATTCAGCTAAAGCACATGATATAGCATAGTTGCAGAACACTAATCTAGTTGTGTAAAATTTATTAGAGGCTTAAATCCACATTTAAATAACTCTTTTGTGCTTTAGAGGGAAGGGTACACCCACCTAGGTCTTGTGGAGCCTGAAGTGCAGAGGGATTTGGTCTTCGACAATCCTTGTTCGTTGGCCGAGGCTTACTGGATTTCCTAAGGAGTTGGCAAGTCTTTGGGTTTTTCAATCTATGGTTTTGGGCACTAATAGATTGGCAACTTTGCTGGGGAGTTGTCATACATAGTTTGACATTCACCTAGAAGCTTTGGTGTTTTTTCATTGAAGATTTGATAACTTTTATTTTCCCCATACGAGTCACACAATAGATTGGCGACTCTGCTGGGGAGTGATCATAGAAGGACTATTCAGAGTTTCTGGTGTGTTGTATCAGACTCTACTAGAGGAGAGATCCCAAAAGATCAGATAAGTTAGGAACCAGTTTTTCCTCAAATTTGAGGTGGTGGTTCTATTCAACAAAATATTTCAATAAGTGACTTTGCTAAGGGAGACAATCTAGAAGGAAATGAAAAATTTGTTTTTAGTTGAAATTAATTTAGGATGTATCGAAATGGACAACCATTTCAAAGAAAATCATTTATTCCAGATGGCATCAGGCCATTGGATCTCAAAGGATTTCAATGTGTCCCTACTAAGTGCATACTCCCTAAACTTTCACCACTGGTACCAAAGTTTCATGGAAAATGGGATGAATCAGCCATTGATCATTTAAATGCATTTTACACATTTGTAAAAGATTGTGAAATCGATGCAGAGGATTTAGTGATGAAGCTCTTCATCAAGACATTATGGGGTTATGCGAGAGAAGCTTATGAATCATTACCTACATAGAGTATTTCATCAATGAGGGAATTTGAGAAATGGTTCTTATATGAGTTTCATGTTGCAGATGATGAAGAAGATGACATTTGCTATAAAGAGGATGAGGAACAGATTTGCAATATAGAAGAAGAATCATGCATATCCCCTTTGGATGCCTTCTTTGATTTAGAAATATATGAGGGTGAATCTATAGCGGGATTGCTCATCAGGATGATAAGCATTTATGTAAAAATACTCGTAGATAGCATGCCTTCATTTTCAAACAAAATGGATGAATTAGGGATATTTCATGATCCTGAATTAAAGCATATATTTAAATCTTTAGAAAGACATGGTATTATTTGGACCTCACATGAGGTAGAAAATACAGGTTTAAAAAAGGAAGAGGGCATGTGTGTAGCTAAATGTAAGGAAGAGGAAGAAACATTGCTTAGTATAGAGGAAATCTCTTATTTATTAGAGAAGGAATATGAAAGGTACATTCATAAAAATGGTCCAAATTTTTTTCAAAAAGAGAAAATTAATGAATTTGGACACATTCAAGATATGTTTTATGAAGTAAATAATGATTCCAAAGAAAAAAATAAATATCAAAAAGAAAAGGTATTATATGATAGTTACAACAATCCCTTGTATGATGAGACCCTTGGGAAGTATGAAGAATTATATTTCCAGAGTGAATCATCTTTTAATTCTCTCTGTGAAGTTGATGTTCAAATAGTTCATGCACAGGATGATACTTCAATGAAGGACATTTGTAAAGACATTTTTATTGAAGATGAAGTGTGTGAAGCATATGATGATAACTCTCAAGAATTTTTTTATGAAGGTACGCATTGTGATTTGTCACATGATTTTTTATGCAATAAACCCAAAAAGGGTTTTCATGAGGTTATGCATATATATTCTATGTTTTCAAATTCATTATTTGAAGATGACATAAGAAAAAATATACCAAATGATGATGTTGGAGAAATATTATATGATAAAGTTTTAGGGGAAAAGGAAGTAGTATTTTTGCCAAATATCGCCAAGAACGATACATGCCCTAAGTTTTAATGTGAAAAGGATAAGTTATTTCCAGAACATGAGGAAAAAGAAAATATGTTTAAAGATGGTATAAATTTTTTATCAAATTTACATTATAGTAAAGTCATATGTGATGAGTGCCCTAATCTATTATTTGAGAAAAGTGAAATATTTTTCCAAAATAAGATGGTAAAAATAAGTAAAATGGAACACAATCTGAAAGGGATAAATTTTTTAGAATGTTGCAATAAAGGTTGTGTGGAATTAAATCTGGATATTATGTTGGGAGGCATAAATATTTCCAAAGAGCAAAGTTGCAAAGGAAATTTACCAAATATTTATCTTCCAAAAAATGTTATGCTTGGTGAAAAAGGTAAACAAGTTTATAAAATTGAAAGTTTTCATTACCATTGGCAAGTAAATTCCTCATGGGATGACAAGGTTGATTTCCAAAATTGCCTAAAAGAGAAGGAATACAATGAAGTAATAGGATTTCAAAGTAAGGGTAAAATATTATTGAGATATAATTTATCTCAATTAAGGTGGATAAAGGAGTGTGAAGGAAACTATGCGTATCATATTCTAGTCCAAATGAAAAAGAACAATATATTAAAGAATGGCAAAGCAAATGTTAATATTTTCAGGAAGGACATATTGTTACATAACCAAAATTAGGTATTTGATAGAGGAAAGAGAAAATGTTGATTTGTGGGGGCCTTGGACCACCCGATTTTGATTCACATGTTAGGCAATTAACTTCAGGTATGTGTATATTTCACAAATTCAAATCATGCGACGTCCGCTCTCTCACAACCCTAATGTTTTCATTTGAAAGTAGGATACATTCTCATTTTGGTTTACATTTCAGATATTATTATATTATTATATTATTATATTACGTTATCATTTGTAAATCTAAATGTAATCCGTTATGTGAAATATTAAAATGATAGACATAAATGATTTTATGATCTCTTTCATTATCCCATTGCAATATAATATTAATTTTAAAGTTTTGTATTTCTTATATTTGCTGAGGCTAATCTAAATAAAGCTTATTCTATTTTACAATGCCCAATTTTGATCAAGATGACCATAGTAAGAATACTGATAAAATTCCTTTTTGTAGGAGTATCATGCTGAACGAGTTGTGTTTTGAAGCTTTGTGATTGCATTTTGAATAAAAGTAGTTTTTATAATTACCTTTCTTAAGTATAATATTAATCGGAAATATTTAATGGTATATTTGTCCTCATATTAATATTAGAGTTTTTTTTTGTTTTTTAAATATTATTTATGTTATGAAACTATATGATGCTAACACAATTGCACAGGTTTTTGTATTGCATGCAGAGGGAGCTAAAAAGGTTTATTATGTATTATGGGGAAAATCATTTTATAATGAATTTAAATTGAGATGCGAAGGAGGAGAAGTTTAAATCATTTAATAAAATGATTTGAAACATTTTTGAAATTAAATTATAAAGGCTTACTTGCAAAGCTAAAGGAAAATATTTTTCAGGCGGAGCCCACAATTAGAATCCATCAGCTATCGGGATAGGATTTTTCAAGCCTCCTTGATCTCCGATGGGGTTCAAGAAATGAAATGGCCAAGTTTGACAATGTTGTAGTGCTGAAGCGGACTTTGATGGACATACACACGAGAAGCGAAGGGAAGTAAATAATTTTTGTTGCTGTTCAAGAGATGAAATCACGTTTTTAATTTTTCGGCAGAGTTTTGAAGTTGTTTTGGGGCTCTAAATGATTGTTTGTGCTTGTAAACAAGCTTCCAGACCTTATCCCATAGATAAAAGATAAGTTTATTGCAGATTTACATGATTATGAGGTACCAACAACCTCAAAATTGCCTAGATATGTCGAAGAATGACCAACAGATTTTGTAACAATAGAGGAAAGTTTCAAAACAATGCATCCTTTGAGACATAGCTATGTTGATGAAAAATCAAGTGGGACCCTAGGATTGAAAGAGATAATACATCTCAATTGGAACGTATTTACTGAGAATTTCAAGGATGGTCTGCTCTCCTAGAAATAGCTAGATTCTTGCTGCGTCCAGGTATGAACGCACATCCCCAATCATGGACAATCAAAAAATTATTCTACAGGGAGTATATCTTACCCGAGAATATTTTTTAATTTGCAATGTGATTATATTTTGCGTATGAGTGATTTTAAAATAAAATATAATTTCACAAAAGGGCAAGGAGAGGGAATTGAACACTCAACCTCTCAACCCAACCCCCTAACAACCCATACCTTCCCCCCTATTTTTTTTTACCAATTGCTCTATTGTATTCCTTGAAAAATGCTTTTTTGGTGAAATATATCTAGGGTTATATGCTCTCTAATTATAATGTTTTACCCTAGTTAATATTTTGAAAATGAATTATTGGGGTAAAGGTTACTTAGAGATTAAAATTAGACTGAAAAATATATTCCTATTACATGTAAAGGAAATTCTTCAGGTGTGCAATGTAATAATGAAGAAAATTGAATTTTGATATTGTTATTACCCTTTTACTCTCTTGTAAATTATTTTTGCCCTTAACCACTAAATTAAATACTTAAGGGTGAATTTTATTTATTAAGAGATTAATTAAAAGATAATTATTTATTACAATATTGTTTTATGTGCAAAAAGCTAAAATTATTGGGCAAACATTAAAAGGGAGTATTCTTCATCCAAGATTACATTTTGACATTTTTTTTGTGATATAATATTTCTAATTATTACTTGCCAAAGGCATGTTGAAAATAAATCTTTTTTATAGCATCTTGATATACTTATGCAAATAGTATTTTCTTTTTGCCCTTTTTTATCAAAAGGGAAAATATATGTGGTATTGGATGACCTAAATAGGGTTTGATATATTACTATGTCATCTTATATTCTCTTAATATTATTTTCACCCTAAGTAAATAATTTGAACATATTCATTAGGGTGAGTCATTTAATGCTTGATTGGTTTTTGCAAAGGTTACTTCATATGATATAATATTTCTGACCCAAATTAAAGATTAACAACAGGCGAGAAAGTATTGCAACATTATCAGAAGGGAAGTATTTTCTTTTACTTACTATACAAAATCTTTTACCTTATGTTATTTAATGAAAACTATTATTGGAATAAATATTTACAAGTGTTTAATACTTTGATTTAAGTGAATTGTCATAAATAAGTATTTTACATAGGGTAAAAGGATTATTGCCTAATCTAAAGTGGAATATATTTAATCTTTAATTAAGGGATTTGATTGGTTTATTTTATGTGTAGGAGATATTGAATATTTACGAGAAGTATTATCAAAGTGGAGGATAAAGGATATGCTATTAAAGCTTTATTTAGTGTGTATTTTAGGGATTCAAATGTAATTATCTCAGTAAACCAAAGGGTGTGTCCTTTGGAAAAACAATTGTCTGTAACTCCCTCCTATATGCAAAAGGGTGTGTCCTTTCACATATGTCTTTTGGATCAAGTATTTATAGGGAGTCTTTTTCAATTAAAAAGGAGAACAATTCACAATCTGCCAGGCTGACAGTAGGGGCTATGGGATGTTTGTATTGGAGAAGTATGTAGGAATGGAAGTATCATTTTGAGAAATCATTGTGTAATGGAGTATCTGTAAGTGTAGCTTATATGTGCAATTATTTCTTGAAAGATCAATTTATACAAGGTTTGCTGTCTCTTTTCAAATATTGTGTACATTCTTGTGTTGATGATTATCTTTGTCCTCTTGATAAATTTGTTTAATAGATTTTCTATGATGTGAGTCACATGTTGTTGCATTAAATGAAAGATTGGGTTCTTGTTGTTTGTGTAACACATACTGAGCCTTCATAGTTGATGAGAAATTATCTCTTAAGTTTGATAGGATTTTCTATCCACAAAGTGTCATATATACGCTTGGATAAGAGGCACTGGTCTGTTGTTTATCTTTTAAGGTCTTGATCTGTATGTATTCAAGGTCCTTGATAGAGAAACATTCTTCCATATCCTATTTGAACTAATCCTTGAAGATTTCATTTTCAATATACAATATCTTTAATATACACTTTTATTCATATTCAGTTTTCAGTTTTCAAAGTATTCAGCTAAAGCACATGATATAGCATAGTTGCAGAACACTAATTTTCCAATTGTGTAAACTTTCTTAGAGGCCTAAATCCACATTTAAATAACTCTTTTGTGCTTGAGAGGGAAGGGTACACCTACCTAGGTCTTGTGGAGCCTGAAGTGCAGAGGGATTTGGTCTTCGACCATCCTTGTTCATTGGCCGAGGCTTATTGGATTTCCTAAGGAGTTGGTAAGTCTTTGTTTTTTTCAATCTGTGGTTTTGGGCAGAAACACAATCAAAACAACTCTTCTTTACGGGTTAAAGTCCTATTTTACAGACTTTAGTTCACTGCTACTAAACCCCATCTTTTGGTAAACCAAATCACTTAGATGACAAATGAAAACATCAGGACCATCAATTGACATTAGTTTCCATCAATGACAACACAAATAACTAATCATGTCATCTATTCATAAAATCTCAATCTCTTCATCAAAAATAGACTTCTATCCTTTACCGGTGCAGTCATCCAACTTCAACTGCATCACCCGATCTGCATCAGTTATGGCAAATGCCAACAATCTCTCCCTTTGGCATTTATGGCAACACTAATTAGATATATAATCAGAGTAACATCATCATTTGCAACTTGCTTGTCGATATCACATCATCTGTTGGTTCTCCTCCTTTTGTCATCTCTCGCTTAACCAATGCTTCTCTTAGTATGATCTTTTGATCTTCAACTTCTCACATGTCTGTCATATCTGATTTCTATTAATTTCTTCTCCCCCTTTTACAACAATGCCAAAGATCTAAATGCATCACTTGGCTTCAATTCTATTGCTACCTCTTCCATCATCTCTATTACATAAATAGGAAAAATTATAACAGAGCATTAAATCATAACTTTATATCAGATTCGCTCCTCCAAAGGAGTAGCCTACACCTTCATCAATCCTTAGTGAAAAATAAACATGAAATCCACAAGATTTATGGATCTCCATCATTCTAGTTCTTCTAGTGTGGGGGTCTAGCCCCTAGTTCACCTCTAAGAAACTCAAAGGTAGCCTTTGGTAAGGGCTTAGTAAAGATATTAGCCAACTAATCTTTACTCTTCACATATTCCATCTTCACCTCCTTTTCTTGAACTCTTTCATTTAGGAAGTGATACTTCAATTCAATGTGTTTGGTTCTATCATGAAGTATATCATTCTTAGAAATGTTATTGCACTTGTATTATCACAATAGATAGTCACCGGTTCTAACATATCTATCTTGAATCCTTCTAGCACATGTCTCATCCATATTGCTTGCGTACAATTCATGGATGCAGCTACATACTCAACTTCAGTTGTAGATTGAGAAACACGTTTGTTTCTTTCCCGCCTGTGCCATTAATCTTCCTCCAAGTAGAAAAGCTCCATCAATTGTACTTTTCCGATTATCCACATTACTTGCCCAAACAACATCTGTAAAGACATCCAAAGTAAATTATTCTTTATAGTGATACCATAAATCATAGTCTATTGTGCCTTAAAGGTACCAAAAAATTATTTTCATAGCCACCATGTGACTCTCTTTAGGCTCTTTTTGAAATATCATCACTAATCCTACAACATGAGAAATGCCCTAGTCTGCTATGGACAATATAGTGTAGCTTTCCAATCATAGATATGTACTCTTTTTCACTAACAACAAGGGAATTGTCTTCCTTTGACAACTTGCAACTAGTCACCATTGGTGTTCCTATCAGTTTGCAGTCTTCCTTGCCAGAAGTACTCAACACCTCTTTGATATACTTGGTCTAACAAATAAAGATACCACCATCCAGTTGTTGAACCTGTAAGCCAATAAAGAACTTAATTTCATTGATTAGAGACATTTCAAATTCCTTTTTTATTATATCAACAAAGTCCATACACATATCATCATTTCCACCAAAAATTATGTCATCTACAAACACTTCTGCTATCAGTAGGTTGTCTCCATCAGTCTTCAAATAAATGTTATTGTCCTCACTGGTATGTTGGAATCCAATCTTGATCAAATGTGCATGTAATCTCTCATACCATGCTCTCGGTGCCTACTTAAGACCATATAGTACTTTGTGCAATTTACACACCATGTCTTTATCATCGGTCAAGGAAAATCCATTTGGCTACTCAATGTATACTTCTTCTAGATTCCCATTTAGAAAGGCTAACTTGGCATCCATTCGGTAGAATTTGAATCTCTTATATGCAACAAATGCTAGTAGCATCCATACATCTTCTAATCTATCAAAAGGTGCAAATTTTTCACCATAATCCTCACCCTCCTCTTGAGCATGCCCTTTACAGACTAACATTGCCTTGTTTCTTACAATTTTTCCTTCTTCATCCAATTTATTCCTAATGACCCATTTTGTTCCAATTACATTCTTATCTTCCAGTCTAGGAACAAGTGACCATGTCTAATTCTTCTCAATTTGATCTAATTCCTCATTCATTGCTTTCACCCAGTCATCATCCTTTAGTGCTTCCTTAACTGTCTTGGGATCAATTGTAGATATCAAACATGAATTCTGTTTGATCTTTCTCCTAGTTTGCACACTTGCATTATTATCACCAATTATCTTCTCTTTTGAATGATTCAATCTAACATATTTAGTTATTGCCTGTAATGATTTTGCATCTTCTTCATCAATTTTTTCATCTTCTTCCTTGCTATCATTGCTTACTGGTTGAGCACCTAGTTCTGCATTTATTGGTTCTTCATTATTCTTTCCTTCTAGTTCAATGATCACAAACTTTTCATCATTATCATCCTTCTTAGGTTCTGATCTACTTGTACCTCTAGGCTTATCAGATAAATCATTAACTTTAATATTAGCGCTTTCAATAATTTTATTAGTTCTCTTATTGTAACATTTATATGCTTTACTCTTAGAAGAGTAACCAAGAAAAATTCCCTCATCTAATTTTGCATCAAACTTCTTAGTGTAGTTATCTCTCTTGATAAAACATTGACTTCCAAAAATTTTAAAATAACTAACACAAGGGGTTTTTCAATACCATAGCTCATAGGGTGTCTTATTGTTACCTCTCTTTACTAGTACCCGGTTTAAAGTGTATATTTCAGTACTGACCGCTTCTCTCCAAAATATTTTGGATACATTACCCTGCAATAACATGGTTCTTGCAGCTTCAACTATTGTTTTGTTAATCCTTTCTGCTATGCCATTCTATTGTGTTGTCATCAGAGTAGACATCTGTCTCTTTACCCTATTCATCACAATACTTAACAAATTCATCAAATGTGAATTTACCACCTCAGTCTGATCTTAAACACTTCAAGTTCTTACCAGTTTCCTTCTCAACCGGAGCTTTAAATTATTTAAATTTATTAAATGTGTTTGATTTCTCTCTCAGAAATGTTACCCACATTATTTTAGAATAATCATCAGTGAAAATCATGAAATACCTATCACCATAATAAATCTTTGTTCTCATAGGGCCACAAAGATGAGTATGTACCAAATCTAAAACATTCTTAGAAAATACCATTCTTTCTTTTGAAAGAAATAGAGGTAACAAGATCTTTGACCGATGATGTTTTATGGTTTGGTGGTGAATCTTTTCATGTTCTTAACTTTATGGTGAAGTGGTAAAATCTATGTGAAGTGATAAGATGTTGTTTGAGTGTGTAAAAAGAGTGAATTTCTTGGGAAGCAGTGAATTGCTTAGCAGAATGTGTTAAGGGTTTGACAACTTATCAAAATGATGTGGGTTGATGTGTTATGATTATTCAACAATTGTAATTGTCTTAAAATTTGTTGTAATGGTATATATGATGAACTGTAATGATTTGCAATGATCTGATATGATATATGATATAAATTCATTATAAGTTAGGGCTATGTAACTGACCTAATTGTAAATTTTATTTAGTTCAAGTTTGAAGAAGGTTTAGTGTGCCAATGATCAAAGAAGAAGAGTGTGTCGAACCAGATTGAGATGTTTGCATGTGTGAAGCATATTTGAGCTGAAATGGATCTATACTAGAAAGAAGAGAGTGCATTGATCAGATCATTTATCTATTGTTTCCTAACAGTTGCAGCAATATTAAAATCCCTTAACCGAGTACATCCTAACATGACTGATCTTGTAAATCCCTTCACCGGGTAGCTCATTAACTTGGGCTTAAATCCTTTAGAAAGGTTTCTCCTAATAGGGTAGGGCTCCTAAGAGGGTCTACTCTTAATGAGGCATTATTATAAAGCTCCTAACTAGGCTAGGATCTTAACAGGCTACATTCTGAAAGAGTGCAAAGCTTGTGGGTACTAATTCCCACCGTAGTTTTTCCCATTTGGGTTTCCACGTGAAAAATAGCAGTGTCTATATGTTGGTTGATTTTTTAATGTGTGGATTTGATATCATTTCATTGCTTACATATTGATGAACACATGAATGAGTAGTTTGGAGAATCTTCTTTAAGTGACTGATTGAGTAGCTACTAGTACTGGTTATGAACTATTTTGTGAAGTATTTTGAAGATTGGTGAAAGTTTGTAGTTTATAATTATTACTAATTCACCCCCTCTCATAGTAATAGATAGATCCTCACAATATCGATTGGTATAAGAGCATTAGGTCCTCTTTGTGTAGAAGCTTAATGACTTGAGTAAAAGATCCGAGGAAGATGATGAAGAAGTAGGGTCCCAAATTCACTAAGGATAACTATAGAATATGGAGTGATAGAATAAAGATTTATATAAAAGGTATAGGTGCTTAGTTTTGGCAACATGTAATTAGTAGGTATGTACCTCCTACTGGTCCTCTGAGTGCATATCAACTTAAGGAGCAGTAAGAAAACATTGAAGCATTGGAAGCCATTGTGAGTACACTTTCTAATACTAAATATATTGATGTCCATGGTTTAGAAACTAATTTTGAAGTTTGGGAGAAATTAGAATTAATCTATGGTGGTGATAAGCATTTTCAAAAGGATAAAGAAGAGAGTCTTAGAGGAGAGTTTGATGATATGAGAATGATGGAAGGAGAAAATATCACTCATTATGGACAAATGATAAAAGAAGTTGTCTGTGGAATCAAGAGTGTTGGTGGTACTATAGAAAAAGACATTATGGTAAGTAATATTATTAGAACCCTATTGCCTAACTATGCCATTAGAGTGTCTGATATTCAAGAGTTGAAGTCAGTTAGTAATGATAAGGTTACTGTTGGTTCTCTGACTGGTAAGCTCGTTGCTTTTGAGTTGAATAATTTTGGTAACAGTGTACCTAAGACATGATTTGTTTTTAAAGCATTTGTATCTAGTGTACCGGTGAGAAAAGGGAAAGATATTTTTCATAGTCATGAATGCATGTCAAGTCATCGTGACAGTAGTAAGGTTGATGTGGATGATGAAGATAATCTGATGGAATTTGAAGCTCTATTGGCTAGAAGACTTCCTAGAGGCACTGGTAAGTACAAAGACAAACTTCCTCTTAAGTGTTTCTCTTATAACAAGATAGGAAATATAGCTGCAAACTGTCCTAATAGTGATCAAAAGGAAAAGTTTAGAAAATATAAGGGAAAAGGAAAGAAACAATGCTATGTTGTTGTTGATGAAGGAGTCATTGATGAGGAATCTGAGGATGAATACAATGAGGATATTGTTTTTATTGTTGTAAAGGAATATTTTTTTGATAAGAAGGATTTGGTATCTCACATTGACAACAATGATGAATGGATTATTGATAGTGATTTCTCACACCACATAACTGGTGATAAGAACAAATTTATTTCTCTTGAAGAATTTGATAGCGTTGTAGTAAGATTTGCAAACAATTCACCTTGTATGGTAAAAGGTAAAGGTTTTATCTCTTTGAATGGTGAAATTAATACTGATGATGTATATTGGGTTGAACTTTTTAAACATAACTTGTTGAGTGTTGGTCAGTTGAATGACAAAGGTTATCATCTTGAGTTTAAGAATAGAGTGTGCAGGATCTTAGGATGCAAAGGAGAATTAATTGCTACTAGTAAACAAACTAAAGGTAACTTATTCCATATGACTGCTAGTGTAAATAATTGTTTGGTTGCTAAGGTTGAAGATAGTTGGTTATGGAATAGAAGGTTTTGTCATGTGAACTTTAATAATGTGGTTCTGGTCAGCAAGTCTAGTATGGTTAGAGGTATACCATGACTTGTTAAACCAGACAATGTGATGTGTAAAGAATGTCAGTTGGGTAAGATGAATACATCTTCTTTTATGAGTATATTTTTTCTTCTGAGCATATTCTAGATTTGGGGCACACTGATTTATATGGTCCTATGAGGACTAGAAGTTTTTATGGTGATCAGTATTTCATGTTATTTATTGATGATTTTTCTAGAATGATGTGGGTTAGTTTTCTGAAGGTAAAGTCAAAAGATTTCATAAAGCTTGAGGAATTCAAAGCCTTAGTAGAAAAGGAAGTCAGTAAGAATCTTAAGTGCCTGAGATTTGATCAGGGTGGAGAGTTTACATTCGATGAGTTTGTAAGATATTATAGTGAAAATGGAATAAAGAGGCAATTATCTACTCCAAGGACACCACAACAGAATGGAATTGCAGAAAGGAGAAAGAAAACTATTGTTGAAGAAGCAATCACTATTTTGATACAAGGTGAGGTACCTAATATGTTTTGGAGAGAAGTAGTCAGCACTACTATATTCACATTGAACCGGGCACTGGTAAAGAAGGGTAATGACAAGACATGTTATGAGTTATGGTATGGCAAAATTCCTAATGTCAATTATTTCAAAGTGTTAGATAGAAGACGTTTCATAAAAAGAGATAAATATACTGGTAAATTTGACCCTAAAAGTGATGAACGAATATTCCTTGGCTACTCTACTAAGAGAAAATATTTCAAGTGTTTTAACAAAAGGAAAAAGTGATAAATCTGATACTTAATATAAGTATAGATCCAATAACCAACAAGATGAGAGGGGGGCGGTGAATCATAAAAACTTAATCATCCATAAAAACATCAGATTCAACCTCGGTAACATATACTTCAGTAATATAACAAAACTATTAAACATGCAAACTCAAAAGCATATAAACATCATAAACCTCATAACACTAGATTTAATGTGGAAACCCAAATAGGGAAAAACCAATGTGGGATTTTGGACCCACTAAGAAATATACTCTTCTAGAGTATGCTTGGTTAAAAGCAAATCCTGTTAAAGATTACAAACAAATTGCTAGATGTGACCCAGTTAAGGGATTTCCCTTAGATCTGTTAGGATCTTCACCTTGTTAGAAGTGACCTTGTTAAAGGATTTCAAACACTCAATCAAAATGTCACCTTGCTAGAGGGTTTTACAAATAAGACTGTTAAGTCCACTCGGTTAAGAGATTATCTATCACTTTCAAAAAATAACAGTAATAAAATCTATCTGCAACTTCACATCTAAAATGCTAAATCAGATTCCTATTTGTTCAATACAGTCTAGACATAGAACTAATCTTGTCTATCTATTGGGCTTCTATACTCTATTATTCTAACAGGTCTTCAAGCTTCTGTGCTCGGTAATCACTATGTAGCATCCCTGTGCATACACTTGCCCGCATAAATTGTTTATCAACAATTTCCTATTTATAAACAATTCGGTAACCACTTAATCTCCTTGATCACATTTCCCATGATCAATCATAGCCATCAGATCTTCGATCTTGTCCAAGTTTAATGCATCTTTTGATCTGAAAAATGTTTTACCCCACCTTGGAACTTGCATATTAGTCTTGGAACTTGTGCCAGGGTATTGCAGTTCAATCTGAGTTGTAGATCTTCATGTCGACTTTCCATTGCCTTAGATTCGTTAACAAACTTCATTCACAGCTCACCAATCATTGATCAGTTCTAGCTCATCAGCTTCCTTCATTAAATACCACATGTAAACATTTAATGCATTTTGTTATAGCTCGGTTACAACTCGGTAACAACTCAGTGAATACTAAAATTCACTTGGTAGACATTCCGCCTTCATTAACCGATAGCAATAACCTTAGGGTTTACCGACTAGGTTCTTTGCTTGATAACATAGTATAGTATTAACCTTTACATTTTACAACATATGTATGATGTTAAAACAATCTAAAACATCATGATCTCATCATTGTCTAACTCAATACTAGTTGCCCATTGAATACCTTATTCATCATATTCTTTCTTGTGTCTTTTACCGACATCTTTATAATCTTCATATCATACTTCTCAAGATATGGCAACATCATACTAAATTAGAAAATCAATTTCTTGACATCAATGACAAAATAATAATATCAAGATAGTAAAACATCCTTAATCAGTTATATCCATAATCATCAACAACCTTCTCAATATTCTTATGAAATGCCAACAATCTTTCATTGTTTGTTATAATGCAATATTGCCAACAATCTCGCCCTTTGGCATTGATGGAAAAACCAATTGATTTGATCTTAAAAGATTCAGATTGCTGTGATTCAGAAATGATGAAATGATCTCCCCCATACATTAGACTTCTCCTATTTTCAGTTTTCTTTCCAATTTGTAGTCTGCTCAGTTTTCTCTTAGTCTTCTCCCCTGATACGTCTTCTTCCTCTATATTAGTCTTCTCCCCCTTTGACAACAATGCCAAAAAGTAAAGAACTAAAACATAATTACTTTCTATAAGAAGTGATTTCCTGCTATTGTGTATCAACTGAGTCTCGATCAGAGCATTTGTCTTCAATTCCTATTCCCTGTAATATTTCCTGTATTAATTCCTGTACACCTTTAGAAAACATCCTAAAGTGTATAAATCAACATCAACTCCCAAAAGATATTTGATAGAGACATTGGATTGATGCTTTCACTGAACTCGATCAGTGAGTAGAAGATAGGGGTAGGACCCCTAACTTACTTCTGAGATATTAAAAAGTGTCCCTTGGTAGTGGCTTGGTGAAGATATCTACTATTTGTTCCTTTGTGCTAACATACTCCAACACCACTTTCTTCTCTTGAGCTTCTTCTCTAAGATAATGATATTTGATAGAGATGTGCTTTGTCTTAGAGTGCATAACAAGATTCTTTGAAATATTAATGGCACTAGTATTGTCATAGAATATAGTTACTGGCTCTGTAACTTTCTCATTTATACCTTCCAATAGTTGTTTGATCCATGCAATGTTGGTACAATTCAATGCTGCAGCAACGTATTTAGCTTCTGTTGTTGACTGTGCAACACATCCTTGTTTCTTGCTAAGCCAACTCACTAGTCTTTCTCCTAAAAAGAAAGCTCCTCCACTTGTGCTTTTTTTGTCATCAATGTTGCCTGCCCAATCAACATCAGTATAAACTTTTAAATCAAAAATATTTCCTTTCTGATATACTAAGCCATAATCCTCAGTGCCTTTCAAGTATCTAAAAATTCTTTTGATTGCTGTCATGTGTGTTTCCTTAGGATCTGCAAAGAATCTTGCAACTATACCTACTGCATGTGCTATATCTGGTCTGCTATGAACAACATATTTTAGCTTCCAATCATGGATCGGTAAAGTGTCTCATCAATAGATGCAGATTCATCATTCTTTGATAATTTACAGTTGGTAGTCATAGGAATACTTACTAGTTTTGGATCCTCCATTCCAAATTTCTTCAAGATTTCCTTTATGTACTTGGATTGAGTAATGAA
Source organism: Cryptomeria japonica (assembly GCF_030272615.1). Lineage (NCBI taxonomy): Eukaryota > Viridiplantae > Streptophyta > Pinopsida > Cupressales > Cupressaceae > Cryptomeria > Cryptomeria japonica. The sequence continues at coordinate 779,219,257 of NC_081409.1, read as the reverse complement.
AATCTCATTTTTCATTTACAGTATCTGTAAACCTATAAAATACTTTATCTCATCAATTAATGACATCTCAAATTCTTTGCTCATTTCATTTACAAAGTTCTTGCATAGAGAGTCATTGCCACAAAATATAATATCATCAACAAATATGGTTGAGATTAGTATTTCATTTTCATCATTCTTCATGTACATGTTGATGTTCTCACTTGTCCTTATAAAATCAGTCTTAATCAAATAAGAGTGCAATCTTTCATACCATGCTCTAGGTGCTTGTTTCAAACCATATAAAGCTTTGTTCAATTTACATACCTGATCTTTATTCTTGTCTTCAACAAATCATTCAGGTTGTTCAATGAAAACTTCTTCTTCTAATATTCCATTCAGAAATGTAGATTTGACATCCATTTGATGTACCTTGAAATTTTTGAAAGCAGCATAGGCCAACAATGTTCTCACTCCTTCAAGTCTAGCAACAGGTGCAAAACTTTCACCATAATCAATTCCTTCTTCTTGAGCATAACCTTTGCAAACTAGTCTTTCCATGTTTTGAAAGACCTCTCCTTTTTCATTTAGCTTGTTTCTGAAAATCCACTTTGTACCGATTACAGTTTTGTCCTTCGGTCTTGGGATTAGTGTCCATGTGTCATTCTTCTTCATTTGATCAATCTCTTCTATCATAGCATTTATCCAATCTTCACTATTAAATGCCTCTTTCACTATTCTTGGTTCAAATTTAGATATCAAACATGTGTTCTGTCACAGTTTGTTCCTTGTCATCACTGGATCATCCTTATCTCCTATAATTTGACTTGGTGCATGATGTCTTCTGACATACTTGGCTAATATAGGCTCGGTAGGCTTTGTATGATCTTCTTCATCACTCGGTAATAGGATATTCTCTTCATTTTCTTCAACAGTCTTCTCGGTAAGACTTGTCGGTTGAACATAGACAAATTCATCATAGTCTTCTAGTTCCTTGGAATTTCCTTCATCATTTCTTTCTACAAATCCATCAATTTTCACATTTGCACTTTCTACTATTTTGTTAGATGATTTGATCAGACATTTAAATGCTTTGCTTCTAGAAGAATAACCTAGAAATGTTCCTTCTTCACTTTTATGATCAAACTTGCATTTCTATCATCTTTATGAACATAGCATCTACTTCCAAAGATTTTAAAATAACTTACATTAGGTTTCTTATCATACCAGATTTCATATGGTGTCTTCAAAGTACCTTTCTTCAATTGAACTCGGTTCAAGGTGTAAACTGTTGTGCTTATTGCTTCTCTCCAAAATGTATGTGGCACGTTCTTTTCAATCATCAGTGTTCTAGCACAATCCACAATAGATTTGTTTCTTCTCTTAGCTATTCCATTCTATTGTGGAGTTCTCGGTGCAAAGACTTGTCTTTTAATACCATGATCATTGCAGAATAAATTGAACTCGTCAGATGTGAACTCTCTTCCTCTATCTGATTTAAGACATTTCAGTTGTCTTCCTGTTTCATTTTCAACTCTTGTCTTGTACCATTTAAACATTTGAAAAGCTTTTGATTTTTCTTTTAGAAACATTACTGACATCATCCTTGAATAGTCATCCACAAATAATATGAAATATTTATCACCATAATAACTTTGAACTTTCAGAGGACCACAAAGATCAGTGTGCACTAGATCTAAAATTCCCTTAGAAGTGTAAGACTTACTTGTAAATCTTGATCTTGTCATCTTACCCATCTGGCATCCTCGGCACATAACATTCTTAGGTTTTTCAAGAGTCGATAGACCTCTTACTCTGTGCTTCTTGCTTATTTTGATCAGATTATCCAAATTTACATGACAAAACCTTTTATGCCATAACCATGTGTCATCAATCTTTGCATACAAACACTTATTCCAAGTTGAGTCAAGGTGAAATGTGTTACCTTTTGTTTGTGTCCCGGTAGCAGCTAACTTTCCATTCTTGTCATGAACTTTGACAATTCCTTTCTGAAATTCTATTCGGTAACATGTATTGTTTATCTGTGCTACACTCAACAAATTGTATTTCAAACCTTCAACCCAATAAACATCATTGTATCTTGCATTATCAAGAAGTGTTATAGATCCTTTACCTCTCACCAGACATGGTGCATCATTACCAAATTTGACATAGCCTCCATCACAATCTTCTAATATAACAAACTTGTATTTATCTCCTGTCATATGATGTGAGTATCCATTATCTATAATCCAAGAATCATTAGTGTTTATGTGAGATATTAGGACTATTTCTTCATACCTTTCTTCATCTGAGCCATCTTTGATAGCCATATAAACTACTTCCTTTGTATCAGTCTCATCTAATTTATCATCGTTGGATTCCTCATCAGCTATTAAACATGTCTTTCTATCTCTTCTTCTGAAGTCTTGGTGTCCTCTGTAATGATTATCTTTTTGTTTGTCATCTCGGTAATCTCTCTTTTCAATAAAATCTTTGTTAGGACAGTTAGAAGACATATGTCCTATCTTATCACAATTGAAACATTTCAAAGGTAGTTTTCCTTTATACTTACCTTTGCCTCTCGGTAACCTTTTGGCTATTAGTGTTTCAAACTCTTCTTGCTTTCTGATTTCCTCATATAATTTGTGTACTGCCTCCATGTTCTTACGAAATCTTTCACTTGCTCCACTTGGATCTCCTTTAGAGTACTTATACTTTCTTTCATTGAAATCATTAGATTCATCAAGATGAAAAGAACTAAATGCAGACTCAACTTTATTTACCGAAGATCCACTATTATCAAAGTTACTTAACTCAAATGCATGTAGCTTTCCAATAGTAGCATCTAAAGAAACTGGCATATTAAGTACAGACCTCAATTCATTGATTGTAGAGACTCAGATTGCATAAGCCGGTAGAAGGGTTCTTAACAACTTACTTGTTATATCCTTTTCTTAAATAGTTCCACCTGCTCCTTTGATTTGATTGACTATCTCCTTTAGTCTTGTACTGTACTGAGTTATGTTCTCACCTTCATTCATCCTCATAGACTAGAGTTGTCCTCTTAGACTATCTGCCTTTGCTCTTGGAACATGTTCATCTCCTCCATATACTGATATGAGCTTATCCCACATTGTCTTTGCATCATTGCAGCCTTCTAGATCATTAAACTCTGAATCGGTCAATGCAGATGTTATTTTAATCATTGCTTGAATATGTTCTTGCTTTGCCTTTATCTCTTCCATAGTCAATGGATAGGTGCTTAGTGTGACAAAATCATTCTCCAGATAGTATACAACATATTCTCCAACTCCTGATAGATGTAGCTTCATCCTTTTTTGCCATGCAGAGAAACTTGACTTGTTTAGATTCGGTGCATCCCTCTTATGCATCTTGGATCTTTAACTCAAGTGCCTTTAAGCTTTCCTTTTGGAGTCCAAAGCTCTGATACCAATTGATAGCTCTGATACTTAATATAAGTACAGATCCAATAACCAACAAGATGAGAGGAGGGGGTGAATCATACAAACTTAATCATCCATAAAATCATCAGATTCAACCTCAGTAACATATACTTCAGTATTATAACAAAACTGTTAAACATGCAAACTCAAAAGCATATAAACATCATAAACCTCATAACACTAGATTTAACATGGAAACCCAAATAGGGAAAAACCACTATGGGATTTTGGACCCACTAAGAAATATACTCTTCTAGAGTATGCTCGGTTAAAAGCAAATCCTGTTAAAGATTACAGACACATTGCTAGATGTGACCCGGTTAAGGGATTTCCCTCAGATCTGTTAGGATCTTCACCTTGTTAGAAGTGACCTTGTTAAAGGATTTTAAACACTCAATTAGAATGTCACCTTGCTAGAGGGTTTTACAAATAAGACTGTTAAGTCCACTCGGTTAAGAGATTTTCTGTCACTTTCACAAAATAACAGTAATAAAATCTATCTACAACTTCACAACTAAAATGCTAAAGCAGATTCCTATTTGTTCAATACAATCTAGACATAGAAGCAATCTTGTCTATCTGTTGGGCTTCTATACTCTGTTATTCTAACAGGTCTTCAAGCTTCTGTGCTCGGTAATCACTATGTAGCATCCCTGTGCATACACTTGCCCGCATACATTGTTTATCAACAGTTTCCTATTTATAAACAATTCGGTAACTGCTTAATCTCCTTGATCACATTTCCAATGATCAATCATAGCCATCAGATCTTCAATCTTGTCCAGGTTCAAGGCATCTTTCAATCTGAAAAATATTTTACCCCACCTTGGAACTTGCATATTAGTGTTGGAACTTGTGCCAGGGTATTGTGGTTCAATCTGAGCTGTAGATCTTCATGTCGACTTTCCATTGCCTTATATTCGTTAACAAACTTCATTGACGGCTCACCAATCATTGATCAGTTCCAGCTCATCAGCTTCCTTCATTAAATACCACATGTAAACATTTAATGCATTTTGTTATAGCTCGGTTACAACTCGGTAACAACTCAGTGAATACTAAACTTCACTTGGTAGACATTCCACCTTCATTAATCGATAGCGATAACCTTAGGGTTTATCGACTAGGTTCCTTAGGGCTTACTGACTATGTTCTTTGCTTGATAACATAGTATAGTATTAACCTTTACATTTTACAACATATGTATGATGTTGAAACAATCTAAAACATCATGATCTCATCATTGTCTGACTCGGTACTAGTTGCCCATTGAATACCTTATTCATCCCGTTATTCATCATATTCTTTCCTATGTCTTTTACCGACATCTTTATAATCTTCATATCATACTTCTCAAGATATGGCAACATCATATTGATTTAGAAAATCAATTTCTTGACATCAATGACAAAATAATAATATCAAGACAGTAAAACATCCTTAATCAGTTATATCCATAATCATCAACAACCTTCTCAATATCCTTATGAAATGCCAAAAATCTTTCATTGTCTGTTATAATGCAATATTGCCAACAAAAAGAATATTGTGGAGAATGTGAATGTAAAAGTTGACGAGTTCTCTGATAAACCTGGTGATACCAACAAATCTGATCCATTAGAGGATGAATAAAAACTTGTGATTATTGAACTAGAAGTGCAGAAAGATGTTGAGCAGAACAATGTAGTGGAAGAAGATCAATTGGTAGAAGATGAAGACGATGATGAAGAAGAAGAGTTTATTGCACTGAAACAAGTTATACCTAGGTATGTAAGGTTAAATAATTTTGAAGACTAGATAATAGGTGACAAGAATGCTAGAGTGCAAACTAGAAGAAAAATCAGAGAAAGCTCTTGTCCGATTTCCACAGTTGAACCGAAGACAGTAAGAGAAGCTCTTAAGGATGATGATTGGTTAAAGGCAATGAATGAAGAGCTTGATCAAATTGAGAAAAATAACACTTGGTCACTTGTGAAGAGGGGAAAATAGATTTGAAGGTCAAATGATCAAAACATAACGCAATAAACATGCAGAATGCTAAAATATCATTAAAAGACCATTTCACCTTGCTATTTTACCTTCTCCTTCAGATTGAGCCTGATAAAGTGAAGGCACCCTTTGATAATGCTCCACTTGATGTGCTCCTTTGATTGCTGAATGTGGATGGCTCTCCAATGTTGTGCACAAATGGAATGGATTTGAAAAATGATAAGGATAAGATGATCAAGTTTCCAAGATGATTTCCTGGGCTCAAAAGGGCAGCATAAACTTACTGGATTTCAAGATGTTTTTGGTAGTTCTGATACTTAATATAAGTACAGATCCAATAGCCAACAAGATGAGAGGGGGGGGGTGAATCATACAAACTTAATCATCCATAAAAACATCAGATTCAACCTCAGTAACATATATTTCAGTAATATAACCAAAACTGTCAAACATGCAAACTCAAAAGTATATGAACAATATAAACCTCATATCACCAGATTTAACGTGAAAACCCAAATAGGGAAAAACCACTGTGGGATTTCGGACCCACTAAGAAATATACTCTTCTAGAGTATGCTCGGTTAAAAGCAAATCCTATTAAAGATTACAAACACATTGCTAGATGTGATCCGGTTAAGGGATTTCCCTTAGATCTGTTAGGATCTTCACTTTGTTAGAAGTGACCTTGCTAAAGGATTTCAAACACTCAATCAGAATGCCACCTTGCTAGAGGATTTACATATAAGACTTTTATGTCCACTCGGTTAAGAGATTTTCTATCACTTTCAAAAAATAACAGTAATAAAAACTATCTACAACTTCACATCTAAAATGCTAAAGCAGATTCCTATTTGTTCAATACAATCTAGACATAGAACTAATCTTGTCTATCTGCTGGGCTTCTATACTCTGTTATTCTAACAGGTCTTCAAGCTTTTGTGCTTGGTAATCACTATGTAGCATCCCTATGCATACACTTGCCTGCATACATTGTTTATCAACAATTTCCTATTTATAAACAATTAGGTAACTACTTAATCTCCTTGATCACATTTTCCATGATCAATCATAGCCATCAGATCTTCAATCTTGTCTAGGTTCAATGCATCTTTTGATCTGAAAACATTTTACCCCACCTTGGAACTTGCATATTAGTCTTGGAACTTGTGCCAGGGTATTGCGGTTCAATCTGAGCTGTAGATCTTCATGCTGACTTTTCATTGCCTTAGATTCATTAACAAACTTCTTCCACAGCTTACCAATCATTTATTCCACTCTAGCTCATCAGATTCCTTCATTAAATACCGCATGTAAACATTTAATGCATTCTGTTATAGCTTGGTTACAACTCGGTAACAACTTGGTGAATACTAAACTTCACTCGGTAGACATTCCACCTTCATTAACCGATAGCAATAACCTTAGGGTTTACTGACTAGGTTCTTTGCTTGAGAACATAGTATAGTATTAACCTTTACAATTTAAATATGTATGATGTGTAAAACAATCCAAAACATCATGATCTCATCATTGTCTGACTCAGTAGTAGTTGCCCATTGAATACCTTATTCATCTCCTTATTCATCATATTATTTCCTGTGTCTCTTACTGACATCTTTATAATCTTCATATCATACTTCTCAAGATATGGCAACATCATACTGATTTAGAAACTCAATTTCTTGATATCAATGACAAAATAATAATATCAAGATAGTAAAACATCTTTAATCAGTTATATCCATAATCATCAACAACCTTCTCAATATCCTTAAGAAATGCCAACAATCTTTCATTGTATGTTATAATGCAATATTGCCAACAATCTCCCCCTTTGGTATTGATGGAAAAACCAATTGATTTGACCTTAAAAGATTTGGATTGTTGTGATTCTGAAATGTTGAAATGCTCTCCCCCATACATTAGACTTCTCCTATTTTCAGTCTTCTTTCCAATCTGTAGTCTGCGCAGTTTTCTCTTAGTCTTCTTCCCTGATAGGTCTTCTCTTAGAGTTCTCCCTCTTTCTAGGTCTTCACTTTGTTATAGTAGTCTTCTCCCCCTTTGTAGGTCTTCTCTCCCTTTGACAACAATGCCAAAAAGTAAAGAACTAAAACATAATTTCTTTTTATAAGAAGTGATTTCCTGTTGTTGTGTATCAACTGAGTCTTGGTCAGAGCATTTGTCTTCAGTTCTTGTTCCTTGTAATATTCCTGTATTAATTCTAGTACATGTTTAGAAAACATCCTAAAGTGTATTACTCAGCATCAACTCCCAAAAGATATTCAATAGAGTCATCGGATTGATGCTTTCACCGAACTTGGTCAGTGAGTAGAAGATAGGGGTAGGACCCCTAACTTACTTCTGAGATATTCAAAAGTGTCCTTTGGTAGTGGATTGGTGAAGATATCTTCTATTTTCTCCTTTGTGCTAACATACTCCAACACCACTTTCTTCTCTTAAGCTTCTTCTCTAAGATAATGATATTTGATAGATATGTGCTCTATCTTAGAGTGCATAACAGGATTCTTTGAAATATTAATGGCACTAGTATTGTCACAGAATATAGTTACTCGCTCGGTAACTTTCTCATTTATACCTTCCAATAGTTGTTTGATCCATGCAATGTTGGTACAATTCAATGCTACAACAATGTATTCAACTTCTGTTGTTGACTGTGAAGCACATCCTTGTTTCTTGCTAAGCCAACTCACTAGTCTTTCTCCTAAAAAGAAAGCTCCACCACTTGTGCTTTTTCTATCATCAATGTTGCCTGCCCAATTAGCATCAGTATAAACTTTTAAATCAAAATCCTTTCCTTTCTAATATACTAATCCATAATCCTCTGTGCCTTTCAAGTATTTAAAAATTCTTTTGATTGCTGTCATGTGTGTTTTCTTAGGATCTGCAGAGAATCTTGTAACTATACCTACTGCATGTGCTATGTCTGGTCTGCTGTGAACAACATATTGTAGTTTCCAATCATGGATCGGTAAAGTGTCTCATCAACAAATGTAGATTCATCATTCTTAGATAATTTATAGTTGGTAATCATAGGAGTACTTACTAGTTTTGAATCATCCATTCCAAATTTCTTCAAGATTTCCTTTATGTACTTGGATTGAGTAATGAAAATCTCATTTTTCATTTGTAGTATCTGTAAACCTATAAAATACTTTATCTCATCGATTAATGACATCTCAAATTATTTGCTCATTTCATTTCCAAAGTTCTTGCATAAAGAGTCATTTCCACAAAATATAATATCATCAACAACTATGGCGGAGATTAGTATTCCATTTTCATCATTCTTCATGTACATGTTGATGTTCTCACTTGTCCTTATAAAACCAATCTTAATCAAATAAGAGTGCAATCTTTCATACCATGCTCTTGGTGCTTGTTTCAAACCATATAAAGATTTGTTCAATTTACATACCTAATCTTTATTATTGTCTTCATCAAATCCTTCAGGTTGTTCAATGAAAACTTCTTCTTCTAATATTCCATTTAGAAATGCAGATTTGACATCCATTTGATATACCTTGAAGTTCTTGAAAGCAGCATAGGCCAACAATGTTCTTACTCCTTCAAGTGTAGCAACAGCTGCAAAAGTTTCACCATAATCAATTCCTTCTTCTTGAGCATAACCTTTGCAAACTAGTCTTGCTTTGTTTCGAATGACTTCACCTTTTTCATTTAGCTTGTTTCTGAAAATCCACTTTGTACCAATTACATTTTTGTCCTTCGGTCTTGGGATTAGTGTCCATGTGTCATTCTTCTTGATTTGATCAATCTCTTCTATTATAGCATTTACCCAATCTTCACTATTAAATGCCTCTTTTACTATTCTCAGTTCAAATTCAGATATCAAGCATGTGTTTTGTCTCAGTTTGTTCCTTGTCATCACTAGATCATCCTTATCTCCTATAATCTGACTTGGTGCATGATGTCTTCTAACATACTTGGCTAATACAGGCTCGGTAGGCTCTATATGATCTTCTTCATCACTCGGTAACTAGATATTCTCTTCATTTTATTCAATAGTCTTCTTGGTAGGACTTCTCAGTTGAACATAGATAAATTCATCATAGTCTTCTGGTTCCTTGGAATTTCCTTCATCATTTCTTCATGCAAATTCATCAACTTTCACATTTGCACTTTCTACTATTTTTTTAGATGATTTGATTTGACATTTAAATGCTTTGCTTCTAGAAGAATAACCTAGAAACATTCTTCCTCACTTTTCTGATCAAATTTGCCATTTCTATCATCTTTATGAACATAGCATCTACTTCCAAAGATTTTAAAATAACTAACATTAGGTTTCTTATCATACCAGATTTCATATGGTGTCTTCAAAGTACCTTTCTTCAATTGAACTCGGTTCAAGGTGTAAACTGTTGTGCTCATTGCTTCTCTCCAAAATGTTTGTGGCACCTTCTTTTCAATCATCAGTGTTCTAGCACCATCCACAATAGATCTGTTTCTTCTTTCAGCTATTCCATTCTACTGTGGAGTTCTCGGTGTAGAGACTTGTCTTTTGATACCATGATCATTGCAAAATAAGTTGAACTCATCAGATGTGAACTCTCCTCTTCTATCTGATCTAAGACATTTCAGTTGTCTTCCTGTTTCATTTTCAACTCTTGCCTTGTACCATTTAAACATTTGAAAAGCTTCTAATTTTTTTTTTAATACATTACTGACATCATCCTTAAATAGTCATCCATAAATAATATGAAATACTTATCACCATAATAACTTTGAACTTTCATAGGACCACAAAGATCAGTGTGCACTAGATCTAAAATTCCCTTAGAAGTGTAAGAATTACTTGTAAAGCTTGATCTTGTCATCTTACCCATCTGGCATCCTCGGCACATAGCATTCTCAGGTTTTTCAAGACTCAGTATACCTCTTACTCTATGCTTCTTACTTATTTTGATCATATTATCAAAATTGATATGACAAAACCTTTTATGCCATAACCAGGTACCATCAATCTTTGCATGCAAACACTTATTTTGAGTTGAGTCAAGGTGAATTGTGTTACCTTTTGTTTGTGTCCCGGTAGAAGCTAACTTTCCATTCTTGTCATGAACTTTGACAATTCCTTTCTGAAATTCTATTTGGTAACCTATGTTGTTTAGCTATGCTGCATTCAACAAATTGCATTTCAAAACTTCAACCCAATAAACATCATTGCATCTTGCATTATCAAGAAGTGTTATAGATCCTTTACCTCTTACCAGACATGGTGCATCATTACCAAATCTAACATAGCCTCCATCATAATCTTCTAACATAACAAACTTGTGTTTATCTCCTGTCATATGATGTGAGCATCCACTATCTATAATCCAAGACTTATTAGTGTTTATGTGAGATATTAGGGGTTTTTCTTCATACCTTTCTTCATCTAAGCCATCCTTGATAGCCATGTAAACTACTTCCTCTATATCAGTCTCATCTGATTTATCATCGTTAGATTCCTCATCAGCTATTAAGCATGTCTTTCTATCTCTTCTACTGAAGTTTCGGTGTCCTCTGTAATGATTATCTTTCTGTCTATTATCTCGGTAATCTCTCTTTTCAGTAAAATATTTGTCAACACAGTTAGAAACCATATGTCCTATCTTATCACAATTGAAACATTTCAAAGGTAGTTTTCCTTTATACTTACCTTTGCCTCTCGGTAACCTTTTGGCTAATAGTGCTTCAAACTCTTCTTGCTTTCTGATTTCTTCATATAGTTTGTGTACTTCTTCCATGTTCTTCTGAAATCTTTCACTTGCTCCACTGTGATCTCCTTCAGAGTACTTATACTTTCTTTCAATCATTAGATTCATCAAGATGAAAAGAACTAAATGCAGATTCAACTTTATTTACGAAAGATCCATTGTTATCAAAATTACTTAACTCAAATGCATGTATCTTACCAATAGTAATATCCAAAGAAACTAGCATATTAGGTACAGACCTCAATTCATTGATTGCAGAAACTCAGATTGCATAAGCTGGTAGAAGGGTTCTCAACAAATTACTTGTTATATCCTTTTCTTCAATAGTTCCACCCACTCCTTTGATTTGATTGACAATCTCCTTTAGTCTTGTAGTGTACTGAGTTATGTTCTCACTTTCCTTCATCCTCATAGATTCAAGTTGTCCTCTCAGACTGTCTACTTTTTCTCTTTGAACATGTTCATCTCCTCCATATACTGATATGAGCTTATCCCACATTGCCTTTGCATCATTGCAACCTTCTAGATCATTAAACTCTGAATCGGTTAATGCAGATGTTATTTCAATCATTGCTTGAATATGTTCTTGCTTTACCTTTATCTCCTCCATAGTCAATGGATAGGTGCTCGGTGCAACAAAATCATTCTCCAAATAGTATACAACATATTCTCCAACTCCTAATAGATGTAGCTTCATCCTTTTTTTCCTTGTAGAGAAACTTGACTTGTTCAGCTTCGGTGCATCCCTCTTATACATCTTTGGATCTTTAACTCAAGTTCCTTTAAACTTTCCTTCTAGAGTCCAAAGCTCTGATACCAATTGATAGTTCTGATACTTAATATAAGTATAGACCCAATAGCCAACAAGTTGAGAGGGGGGGTGAATCATACAAACTTAATCATCCATAAAAACATTAGATTCAACCTCAATAACATATATTTCAGTAATATAACCAAAATTGTTAAACATGCAAACTCAAAAGCATATGAACAATATAAACCTCATAACACTAGATTTAACGTGGAAACCCAAATAGGGAAAAACCACTGTGGGATTTCGGACCCACTAATAAATATACTCTTCTAGAGTATGCTCGGTTAAAAGCAAATCCTGTTAAATATTACAGACACATTGCTAGATGTGACCCGGTTAAGGGATTTCCCTCAGATCTGTTAGGATCTTCACCTTGTTAGAAGTGACCTTGTTAAAGGATTTTAAACACTCAATTAGAATGTCACCTTGCTAGAGGGTTTTACAAATAAGACTGTTAAGTCCACTCGGTTAAGAGATTTTCTGTCACTTTCACAAAATAACAGTAATAAAATCTATCTGCAACTTCACATCTAAAATGCTAAAGCAGATTCCTATTTGTTCAATACAATATAGATATAGAACTAATATTGTCTATCTGTTGGGCCTCTATACTCTGTTATTCTAACAGGTCTTCAAGCTTCTGTGCTCGGTAATCACTATGTAGCATCCCTATGCATACACTTGCCCGCATACATTGTTTATCAATAGTTTCCTATTTATAAACAATTAGGTAACCGCTTAATCTCCTTGATCACATTTCCCATGATCAATCATAGCCATCAGATCTTCAATCTTGTCCAGGTTCAATGCATCTTTCGATTTGAAAACATTTTACCCCACCTTGGAACTTCCATAATAGTCTTGGAACTTGTGCCACGGTATTGCGGTTCAATCTAAGCTGTAGATCTTCATGCTGACTTTTCATTGCCTTAGATTCGTTAACAAACTTCTTCCATGGCTTACCAATAATTTAGTCCACTCCAGCTCATCAACTTCCTTCATTAAATACCACATGTAAACATTTAATGCATTCTGTTATAGCTCGGTTACAACTCGGTAACAACTCGGTGAATACTAAACTTCACTCGGTAGACATTCCACCTTCATTAACCGATAGCGATAACCTTAGGGTTTACCAACTAGGTTCTTTGCTTGATAACATAGTATAGTATTAATCTTTACAATTTACAACATATGTATGATGTTTAAAACAATCTTAAACATCATGATCTCATCATTGTCTGACTCGGTAGTAGTTGCCCATTGAATACCTTATTCATCTCCTTATTCATCATATTCTTTCCTGTGTCTCTTACCGACATCTTTACAATCTTCATATCATACTTCTCAAGATATGACAACATCATACTGATTTAGAAAATCAATTTCTTGACATCAATGAAAAAATAATAATATCAAGATAGTAAAACATCTTTAATCAGTTATATCCATAATCATCAACAACCTTCTCAATATCCTTAAGAAATGCCAACAATCTTTCATTGTCTGTTATAATGCAATATTGCCAACAGTTTTGAATGAAGGGATGGAGCCCTATTTTATAGGCAGAGGAGAGGAAAATGGATGGGTAGGATGAATTTGAGATGAAGGGCTAAGATTTACTTGTGAGCTCACAGAAGGTCCAAGAGAGGGTGTGGAGACCAAGAAATATGCCTTAAAGGCATTTCGTATCTCCACACTCCACAAGATGCATTGGAGGAATTAAAAATTCTCCCAAAAAGGATATCATGGGGATTGGAGGAATAAAAAGGAATTAAAAATTCCTTGGGGGAGGGGATGCCTAGAGGAATGTGTGATTTTCAAAAATCTTACATTCACCTAGGAAAAGAGCATTTAAAGCTAGTGGGTGGATGAAAAGGACAAAGTGTTGACTTTATGACTAATCATGATGATTAACCATTAACGACTCATTAGGATGGGGATTAGAGGAAATGTTAGGTGGGATTAATATTTGTAGGAGAATTTGACTAGGAGAGAGAATGAGTCGAGGGAATAAAACATTAGAAGAATAATGTTAATTGAGTTTAGGGAGTTTCTAGAAGAATGAATTAAGAAGATGATTTTTAGGAATCATGTAGGTTAACTAATTAATTGAAATTAATTAGCTAAGAGGAAGATTTGTGAGGATTTGATTTTTTTAGAAGAATAAAGAAAGGGATTCATTTATTAAATAAATCAAGCATATGCTATAGTGACAATATTAATTATATTTAATTAATATTGAGAGGAATTTGAATTAACATAATTAATTAATTAATTATGCTAGGAATTAAAAATAATTAAAATAATTATTTTTAAGTGTCTACAACTTGTTCCTAGACTTGATGATAAAAATGTGATTGGAATAAAGTGGGTATTGAGAAACAAGTTGATTGAAGAAGGAGAAGATGTTAGAAACAAGGCAAGACTAGTTTGCAAAGTGTATGCACAAGAAGAAGGTGAAGATTATGGAGAGACCTTTGCACCGGTTGCCAGGCTTGAAGGTGTTAGAATGCTACTTGCATTTGCATCTTTTAAAGGTTTCAAAGTTTACCAAATGGATGTAAAGTCGACATTTTTGAATGGTATTCTTGAAGAAGAGGTGTATATTGAACAACCAGATGGGTTTGCATTGTCAAAAGATAAGGATATGGTATGAAAACTACATAAAGCATTATATGGATTAAAGAAAGCACCAAGGGCATGGTTTGAAAGACTTCATGCACATATGATAAAGATAGGATTTCAAAGAACTAGTGAGGACATTAATATTTATTTGAAGACTCAAGGAGACAAATGTTGATTGTAGAAGTATTTGTTGATGACATCATATTTGGAGGAAATGATGATATGTGTATGACTTTTGTAGATGAGATGAAGGAAGAGTTTGAGATATCTATGATAGGTGAGATAAAAAAATTTATTGGTTTTCAAGTCCAATAGCAGGAAGGTGAAGTTTTTATCAATCAGTCTAAGTATGTGAAGGAAGTGTTAAAGAACTTTGGAATGGAAGACTGTAAATCGATTGGAACACCTATAGTTACCGATTGCAAATTGTCAAAAGAATATGATTCACCCTAAGTGGATGAGAAGGAATACAGATCTATGATTGGGAAACTTCATTATGTTGTTCATAGTAGGCTGGATATTGCCCATGCAGTTGGTTTAGTAGCAATATTTCAGAATAGCCCTAAGAAGACACATATGACAACAGTAAAGAGAACATTCAGATATCTTAAAGGGAAAATTTACTATGGATTGTGGTATCCATACATAGGGAATTTTCCTTTGCATATATTATCTGATGCTAATTGGATAGGAAATGTAGATGACCAGAAAATAAAAATAGGTGGAGCATTCTTTCTAGGTGGTAGATTGGTATCTTGGACCAATAAGAAACAAATTTGTATATCTCAGTCTACAATAGAAGCATAGTATGTGGTTGAATCCATGAATTGTACACAAGCTATATGGATGAGGCATGTCTTGGAAGGATTCAAGAAGGATATGATAGAACTAGTGATCATATATTGTGATCTAGTACTATAAGTACTGCATGCTAGGACTAAACATATTGAACTGAAATAACACTTTATAGAGAAAGATTGCAAGAAAAGAAAGTGAGATTAGAGCATGTATCAAGTAAGGAGAAGTTGGAAGATATATTCACCAAACCACTTCCTAAGGCTACCTTTGAATATCTCAGGGGCAAGTTAAGGGTTATACCCCTACCCAAGGTCAATTAAGAAGATGTGGAAGCATCAATCCAATGGACTCATTGAATATCTTTCATTTTGGATTGATGAGAAGTGGGCTACTCCTCAAGGGGGCAGCTAAGATGAGGAACATAGAGATGACAAAGATGAAGACAAAAGATGCCTTTGCACCTTTGGCATTGTTGTCAAAGGGGGAGAAGAACAATGATAGGGAGAAGCAATGCAAAGGAGGAGAAGAGAAAGTGAAGAAAAAATTAGTGCGACATGGCATGGCATGATGAGTTCCTGGTATGTGTCATCCGTTGATATTTTTAGTGTTGATGATTGTTTTAGTGTTGCCATCAATGCCAAAGGGGGAGAATATTGGCATGTTGGCATAGCTGATGAAGATGATGTTGATATGATGAGATTGATGGATTTTTGGTGATGATATAATTGTGATATGATGACTATATGATCAGCTATTTGTGTTGTCATTGATGGAAACCATGTTTGTTTATGTTTGGTCAGTCATCTAAGTTATCTAAGTCTATCAGTTTAGCCTAACCGGTAATGAATTGAGTTGGACAACAAAACTGCTAAGTACGAGTCAATTGGTAAGCAGGAACATAGAAGGAGGTTGTTGTGGTAAAGATCCATGTTGACTTAGGTTTTTTGGTTTGGAATGTATGCTTATGACATTGTAATTAGTCTATGGTTGCAACCACATCATGTTTGGAGAAATGGAAGTCATGTTTGTAATTGACTATTGTATATTCATTGTAGGGTTTGAGAATTGGTAGCAAGATCTTTGGCTGGTGATGTTTTATGCTTTGGCAGTGAATCTTTTCATGTTCTTAACTTTGTGGTGATGTGTCAGAATCTATGTGAAGTGATAAGATATTGTTTGAGCGCGTACAAAGAGATAATTTCTTGGGAAGCAACAAAGTGCTTAGCAGAATGTGTTAAGGGTTTGACAACTTATCAGATCGATGTATAGTGATGTGTTATGATCATTCAATGACTATAACTATCTTGAAATTTTTTGTAATGATCTATATGATTAACTCTAATGATTTCTAATGATTTGGTATGATCTATGATATAAATTAATTGTAAGTTAGGGTTATGTAACCAACTTATTTATAAATTTTATTTAGGTCAAGTTTGAAGGTGTAGTGTGTCAGTGATCAAAGAAGAAGAGTGTGTCAAACCAAATTGGGATGTCTACATGAGTGAAGTAGATTGAAGCTAAAATGCATCTGTACTAGCAAGCAGAGAGTGCATTGATCAGATCATTTATCTGTTGTTTCCTAATAGTTGCAGCAGTATTAAAATCCCTTAACTGGGTAGGTCCTAACATGTTTGATCTTGTAAATCCCTTCACCAAGTGGATCATTAATTTGGGTTTAAATCCTTTAGTAAGGTTACTCCTAACAAGGTAGAGCTCCTAATAGGGCTGAAGTTAAATTCCCTTCACTCGATGGCTCCTAATAGGGCTTGCTCTTAACCAGGCATTATTGTAAAGCTCATACCCGAGCTAGGCTCTTAACAAGGCACATTCTGAAAGAGTGCAAATCCTGTGGGTACTAATTCCCACCATGGTTTTTCCTATTTTGGTTGCCACGGGAAAAATCTCAGTGTTCATATGGTGGTTGATTTTTTATGTGTGGATTTGATATCATTTCATTGCTTACATATTGATGAACACATGAATGAGTAATTTGGTAGATCTTCTTTAAGTGACTAATTGAGCAGTTACTAGTACTAGTTATGAAGTATTTTGGAGATTCGTGAAATATTGTAGTTTATTATTATTACTGATTCACCCCCCCCCCCCCAGTAATAACTAGATCCTCACAATAACAATCTGACAATATCATATGTTGTGTCATCTAAATTTGTTTTTCCTTTAGATTGTCATAAAAGACTTTGAAGCAATACTGAACAAACTGTGATGAGTGTAATCAATTATCACTAAAATAGAAATGATACTTCCTCAAACATTTTCTATTATCTTTTGTACTATCATGTGCATGGACCTATATTTAATATGCATAAAAATTGCTACTTGCATTCAATTATAATACTGAGATTAAGTTTCTTGTTGTGGTTTTAGAGTGTAGTTCTCTATGACATCAACAACTAATAAAACTATTCCATCTAGAAATGTGTTATTTCCTATGCGAAACTTTCCATCAAGTCATCGGTCATGTTGGTAGTGTTTCACATATTTTGGAATAATCTGACTCTTATATTCATTGATAAATGCATTCACACTATTTTTCCAGTGATCAAATCTAAATGTTTCCCAAACTTTCCATACTTTAGAGAGTACTCAATATTTTTAAATATTCCAACATCAACTAATTTTTGTCCAAACTCATTTGAAACATGTTCATGCAAACATTCACCTATCAATGATTAGTTTCCACATACATTGTAATTACCAGAAATGCATGCACTTGAAATAAATAATTTCTTATTAGGTGGTTTACAAAATAAACTTCCAATAAATTCTTTGATTGTTTTAGGTGGCATGTACATACCAAATCTTGCACAATATTATTTCCATGTAATGTACTATGTACATATGGAAAAATATCATAATAATAACAAAATTGAACATGAGTTTTACAACAACAAGAGACTCTTTGTTTATTGATTTTAACATACCAAGGTTTTCATTTCTCAAATGATCTCTAATTAATACATGCATTCACTACCACAGAGTCATCTAAGAATTTTTTATAAAATTAAGTTTGAGTCATATCTAGAAGACGTTTTGGATGAGGATCATGAATTTTTTATCCCACCCTTAACTTCAAAACATCTCTGGCATTAGATGAAACTCTTGTATTATCATGCCAAAATATTTCAATTAATTATTTAGTTTCAATATTTAATTTCATGTTTGACCTTGGAAGTCTACTACTAAAACTTCAACAATGATTTAAGGGACCACTTTCAATGGTGACTCTTTTCTTGGCCGCTCTTGACAAGGTTCTATGAAGTATGTTTAAATATCCACTTATATTACTTAACATTATTTTATTTGCAATTGTTTTGTTAACTATAGAAATTGTTATAACTCATCATGTCACATTCTTATCTTTAGATCAAATTATTTTTTTCAATAGAATCAATGGCACTAGCAACAATAGATACAACTTTCTTATACGATTCATCTTTCCTTTTTGTTTTTTATATAAATTCCTAATTTTTTCATGACCACTCATTTTCAACATTTTCATTAATTGTAATATAAGTTGACATTGAAATCCTATCTTTTTATTGTAGAAAAATTATTTATATAACCTAGTAGAGTGTGTTGTAATTTGCCTCCGGGAAACTAAAGCATTAAGATTATCTAATGCATTGCTTTAAATATTAAAAAATTTGCATTCATTTTCATTCAAAGATGGTGGTCTATTATTTTCAATTTTCAATTCTTTTCCTTTAGGTGTAACATTAATATCAATGAAACTTCGACGATGAGCGGGAAGAGTGGAGGGGTGAGAATGAAGTGTGAGGGGGGTGAAGATTTCAAATGAAGAAGCCTTTGGAGGAGGTGATGACAATACAGATGATGATCATGATTCATATCTCGCCTCTGATCCCTTTGATGTGTCATTTCTTTGGGCCTTGTTTTGGTTTCCTTCCATTGGAGCAAGGCTCTTTTCTAGTTGTAGAGTTAGGAACGATGAGGATGGTGTTTGTCTTGAGGTTGCTTCTACTCTCCTTGCCCCCCTTTTTCCTTATGTTGTGACTTCTTCTTTGGATGAAGATAGTTGGATTCAGTCTATGCAGAGTGGTTGGGCAGGGTTTGGGGTTTGTTTTACTACTTTAGGCTTTGGTTTAGGTCCCTATCTTCTAGAGAGGGTTCAATGTTCGATGAGGTTTATGGGTCTTCTTATCTTCATGGAGAAGACAACCTCAGGTTGGGCTCGTGGCCACCCTTTGTGGAGATCCTATTTCATTTTGAGGAGGTGACAGGGTTGGCTAGAGGTGTTGTGTTTTTCATTGTGGGGGTTTCTAATGCTCTCTATTTTTCTTCAGAGGCTTCTCTTGAGGGTCTTTTTGGGAGTTTAGAAATCTTGATCTTGTTTCCATTGCTTCTTATTTGTTCAAGGAGGATGTGGTCCATTATTGTCACTTTCTCTTTCTCACTCCTTCTTGGAGGTTTCTCCTTTGAGAGGATGGTTAAGTGGTTTGGTCCCCTTGTTGTTGTTTGATTCTCTTTCTCTATGGTATGTGTTGTATGTTCCTATCTTTTTTGGCCCTTTGGATGGTCTCCCTTGTATTTTTTGGATTCCTCCTTAGAATCTTTGGTTTTCTCTGGTTGTTCCTATAGAGGTGGCTCTATCTTCTTTAGAGGTGAAGATGAATGGTATTGGAGATGATCCATCTTCTACCAGGGCAAAGATGTTTGCTATGGATGATGATAGGAAATTCTTTTAGCGAGCGCATGGTGTGTTGTCTCTTGTCTGCATGTGGACTAAGTTGGGCTTATCAATGGTATTTTCTCCTCTCTTCTATTGAGGTGGAGAGAGTGGAGGGTATGTTTTTCTCAATTCTTATCAAGAAGGATGATGGTACCTTGTTTCTTGGTTGTATGGGAATAGAGTATAGTTTTTTATTTGAATTCTCTCTATTATCACCTATGGAGGTGGTGATCTTGGAGGATATTTTGTGTTCTTCTTTGTTCATTTTCATGTTCAAGGTTATGGGAGCCTTTCAAAAACCCATTATGTTAGGTTATGGGAGCCTTGTAAAGCCCACTTTCAAGGTTGAGGGAGCTTGGAAAAGCGTTATATTTTTTGTTTCTCTTAGGGATACACTGGATGCTAGTAGCTTTCAAGGCCCAGTCTAGCCAGTGTTTGTTTTTTGTTAGGGTTCCATTTTTGGGCTTTTTGTGGCCCAAAGATTTTGTCACGAGTTTTGGGAGCCTTGGAAAACCCATCTTGTTGGCCGAGGGTGCATGTTAAATCCCTTGATCTTTGGTTTCAAGGAATTATTTTTTATGACTGGGTTCCTCTATTAGGACTAGGCAGATTTGTAATGTTGTATTCCTTATTTTTGGTTGGAGTCTGGTTGGTGGTGGTTGCTCTGATCTTGTATTTATTTTTCGTGTAGTCTTTGGTTTTGAGCTCTGGATTCCCGTAAGTCCAGAAGGTTTCAGGACCTGTCTAAAACTTGTGGTTTGCTACTAGGTAGTCTAGTCTATTTTATGATGGAAACTCGATGGTTGTAATGGTTTTGAAGGTCCCTTCAAAACTTTTTTATCCTAATAAAAAACATTGATATCATTGAATGCATATCCAAATTTCTTTAAATCTTCAATTTGAATTTTAGTTTAGTCTTGGGGATTTAAAAACATACCAGGATTCGCATCAACATAAACATTTTCATCACTAGTCAAAGTTTCATGATCAAAATATGCACCCATATTTGATTCTACATTGCTTTCATACATCATGATCTCTTTAATGGTTTCATCTTCAACAGACACTGAACTAGATGCTTCATTATTCTTCAATTGTCATAGTTGTGATCTTCTATCTCTTCGATGATTTTCCTCCTTTTCTCTTTGTGCTTGAATTTCTTATGTCATCATCATATTTCTTTGTCTCTTTAGACATGCTTTGAACCCATCTTTACAAAGCCCTTTTGATTACAAAATTGATTCCTTTACAACTAAAATTTAAAATTGGTGACTTTTTGCAAATTTTAAGTAAATGGTAGTAAAACAAAACACTGTAATTTTTCTGTCAGTACGGATCCCAATAACAAGATCTTTAATTACTATATTCTATCCTTTTTTTTTACAATAACGACTATTTTTATAATAGGGCCCCATTTCGAAAACGAGAACCAACTATTTAACTAATGGGGCCATGTTATGTAAATTAACAGTTAAAATAATAACGAGGCTCATTACTTAAATTTTGAAACCAAAGCCCACCATGTGCATCGGGTTTAGGCTCGGGAAAGGCATGGAATGCCCAACCCTTAGCCTTGAAACCACAAGTTCATGCTTGTTTCAATGAAATGCTCAAATACTAACTTCTGTCATATTTTTCATGTCCATTATCAAAGAATTTTTTGACGAAATTAAAACCCATTTCAGATTACATTGTGTAGATTTTTAATTTGTAATTTTTAAAGGTTTTGATTATTTTTTCTAGTTTTCAATTAATTTGTACTCAAACTAGACCATAAACTTGAAATATTGATTAATTTTGTTTATTTAATAACTTTTTGTTGTTACATTTTTTGGAAAAAAAATTATACATCATCAATTTACATTGAATTCTTTTCAATTTAAAAAAAAATAAAAAATGATAAGTTTAAGACAAATTATGCTAGTCATACACGATGAGTTTTTAAAATGGCAATGAGGGTCAATAAAAAAATAATAAAAAAAAATATTCAAAAAAATTTACTCAAAAATATCTTCATCAATCTTTATTGTATTAGAGATCATTTCCCAGGAGGGTTTAAAAAAAATTATTTGTGTCAAAAAGTGGTGGTCCTACACATGCATGGTATGGTTTTAAAACAAACATTTTTAAAAAGTGGTTTTTAGAAATTCATTATGAAAGTCAATTTATCTAGATATTAAAATAAATTACATATTTGGAAAGTAGACTTTGAATGCTACATTTTGTATTACTGATTTTTTTCAAGATTTCATCTCTAAGTGCTCCAAATTTTTAGGTCAAATGTGACAAAACCTGAAAGTCAGGGAACACTTCCACTTTTTGGCCAAAAAGTGGACTCAACTTCTTGCACTAATCCTGATAATAATAGTAATATTTATAATACAGAATAGATTGAACATTTTAGCAAACTTAAAAACACGATCTTTACATGATTGCACCAGCATCATATTGTTAGGATTAATGATAGTCCCAAAGATACTGAGAGGGGGGGTGAATCAGTATCTAACTGGTTGACATAATATTTAACCTTATTAAGTATTTTGCATTCCAAAATAGGGTACCGGTAAACAAGAATTAATGCAATAAATAGGAACAGTAAAGACAATATTCACTCACTGGCCAATGAATGGATATTACTTACAATGAGGGGCCTGTACATGCAGGAAGGCCAACTGCCTAGAGCTCACTGCTCAATCTACAAAATGGAAGTCTCACTGACTTACAAAATGGATTATGAGAATCCAATATAATGTACTACTACAATTCAGCATCTGCTATGCTAGGTTCAGTACCGGTTTAAGTTCATACTATAACCATAAACCTTATACAAAATTTGCCTTAATATTCGCTCATCGCTTCTACCATCATATGTCCATTCATACAAAATGATTTACAAGATCTCATACATATATGAGTCTATTACAATATGCCATGTCGACTTTACAAAAGATATTTATAATTAAATACAATAAATAAATTTTTGTTCCTGTCGGCTGGAGTGTCGGTATACATTGTTGTCGCTATCGGTGAAGTGTTTGCCAGTGCCGGTGCCTACCAATGGTTTTACTAGATGAATGTTGGGTGGCTGCCTGAAGGTATCCATAAGGTTGCCAGTAGGTTGCCATCAATGACAACACCATCATTTCTCACTAGACTGTAGAATTCCAACAATCTCCCCCTTTGGCATTGATGGCAACACTCATGAGAAAAATCCAAGAATTTGTTTCCAAAAATGAAGTCCAAAAAATTTACCAAAAATGTGTGCTCCCCCTAAGCAGATCATCTCCTCTGATTAGCCATTTTTCTCTATCCACTACTCCCCCTTTAACATCAATGACAAAGGTTGTCAAAAATTGTCAAATGAGTGCAAAATTTCACCTTGAACATTGTAACCGGTTGGTTACAATCTGGAATATGTCAGCTAAAACCAAGTTTAAGCTTCGTATGAATCTGTTGCTATCCTTCATGGTTTCCTTAGTTCTTTGGATTGTACCGGTGAGATGATGCATATGATCCTCCGGTAACTTTTGACCTTGAATTAATGCCTCAAAGATCTCTTTCCTCATAGAGATAAGGTTGTCTAATTTAGGACTAAGTTTATGCTTAAGCTCTCTGGCTTTTGCCTTGATCCTTGCTTTCTCTTTCTCTATCTTTTCCAAATTTTCCTCAAATCCTGCTATCTCTTCTTCAATAATTGATATAGGTTCAGATGAACCAGTGATATTATTAGCTATATCATCTATTTCTTTTTGTACTGTTCTTATTTTCTTATCAATGTTCACTATTAATAGATTTGTGTTGCATGTATCCCTGTACAGTTCCTTATACTCCAAAATTGTTGTATTCAGTGCCGGTAAAAGTGTGTTAATGTGTTCCGTGCACTTCTTTATTGATTCCTCAAAGAATTTTTCTTTTTCCTTTTCCATTTTCTCTTTGAATGTTTCCTCATTTATTTGATCAACTGTCAGTATATTTCTAGCAATATATTTAGACAATGTGTCTAACTGACTTAAATAATCTTTTACATTATCTACATTGCATTTTGGTGCAATCATCTTAAGAATAGGAATAGTGTCATCAATTTCCTTATAGGCCAATGCATTACAATCAGTTGTTTTCTTTATTGAGTCCAGAAGTACTTCAGTCATATTTGTAGGTCTGAATTCGCTCAATGAAGTACCAGATGTCTGACCAACTACCTTTACTATCTCAGTGCTTGTAGTACTAGCAACCAATTTGCTTGAATCAACCTCTGGTGGATCATTTTGAGTTTGCATTTCAACTAGCAATGGTTTAGGCTTCTCAGTGATTACTGTTTGTACTATCTCAATGTGTACCTGTGTATCTACTGGTTTCTCTATTGGTATCTTTGTATTATCCACTACCGGTATCTCTGTCTCTGTCGGTTTTACTGTGCCAACATCTACATTACCAGTATTTGTTTTACTGTCCAAAGGTTGCTCTGTATGCATTGTTTTCTCTATTTTCTCTGCTTGTATTCCAACTTCAATATTTTTTGCCATTTGCTCAATGTTTTCAGTGTTAGCAATATTATTTTTCACTTTAGTGCTATCCTTGTCCACTACTATGTTCACTTCCTGAGTATCAATGTTCATTGTGTATAAAATTTCTAACTCAGGGTTAATGTCCTCATGTATTGAGTCAACATTTTCAGTAGCCAGTATGTCCTCAGTCTGTACTGGTGGAGTAACCAAAGGTGGTGGTAGGTTGTCATTTATTTTTATGTTGGGTATTCCACCAACTTTACATTTCCCCTTGTCTCTTTCCTTCTGATAAACTTTGAAAGTTTTCTTTGGTCTGTTCAACTCTTCTTGTTTTTCCTTGTCAACAAAAAAGATATCCCATTTGTTTGTTGTTTCCTCTACAATTTCATTTACTCTACCAGCCATTAGGCTTACATGTTGGTGTCCACTAGCAAAAACTGATTTATTAGCTTCACTAATAAGTTCATCAATCTCCTCTACAGAGTTAACCAGATGTATCGCTAGAATTTTTTCAATCTTGAGTTTCTTATCTAGCTCCATAACTGCAATTCTTTTAGCATCTAACCTTCTGTACAATTCATTAGGAAAATCATCGACAACTTCTATTAACACTTTCTCGTAAATGTCAAGATGTAGAATAATGTTGTTCTCAATACTTTCCTTTTTTGCATTAGTGAATGTATTATACAGTTTGCTAACATTTGCCAAGTTGCCTTCATCAGTGATTTCACTCAAAAAGTTATCCAGAGGTGGTATAACCTATTATTGTTTCTTCTTAGGTGTCAACTTCTTTGCCAGTGGTCTCACTGCCTGTTGCTTCTACCTTGGTGTCCTTGTTTTCTTGGGTGGAGGAGAGGGTACCGGTGAAGGTTTTCTCTTCCTATCAACTCTTTTAAACTCAATAGGTATCTGTCAGATGATGTACCAATCGGTGAGATGTGTGCCTCTGGTTCTAATCATTCTAGGCCACTTTCCTTTATTTTGGTTACGTTCATGACATTTTCTTTTATTTCCTTTGCTTGTTTAGATGCACTCCTTATGTACTTTTCTCTTTTCTTCCTTTGTTTCAATGTTTGTACATCACTCTCAATTGATTCTGCACTACCAAAAACCTTTTCTTTTGGTTCTCTAGGTGCCTCTAACAAGGCTTTAGCATAAGTTTTAATAATGTTTACATCTACCTCATGCCCCATTTCAATTACCCATACAATTCTAGGAAGAACTGCCTCCATCCAAATTTCATCCTTTTTTATTACAAAACATATTTCCATGTTGTACTTATCCACTACACTCTATGGTAGTCTCTCCCTGGTTTTCATTTTTGCTTTGAAGGTTTTGAAGTACTCTATTATTTTGTTTTCCTTGTTAGTGCCCATACTGGTGAAGATTTATAGCAATTGTTTGCCTACCGGTATATCATATCCAAAATATTTCTTTCCAATACCGGGAACTTCTTTTGTGAAATATAACATAAGACATACCAAAAGATTGCCAAAACAAAATGTTCCTTTCTTATCACCTTTTATCTTTTCTATGTTATCTATCAGTTCATCTTTTAGCAACTCACATACATCTATTTTTGCATCATTATTCACCATATCATATGCATTTTTAATGCAAACACTAGAAACTGAATTAAGTCAGTTTGCATGTGTGGTCTTATAACCTAGGATCATGCTTATGAATATGAAATTTTCATCTTTGACATTATTTACTCTCGGGGATCTTCTATCATATGTTGCTCCTATTAATGTCATGTCATGACAATGTTATTAGTAACCTTCTTAGTCTTATCTGGCTTGCTACCGGTGGAGGGTAAACCTGTCACTGCCCTAATTGCTTCTTTAGTGATTTTGCAAATTGAATCTAGCCAAAGAAATTCTACGTGAACTCTACTAAGGACAATTCTTAGTACCTCCTTAGGAAATTTAGGGATGTCAAAGATTTCCACAAAACCTAAAGTTTCAATTACCTTGTGTTCAAGTTTGATATTTCCATTTTCATCACAGATAACAATTTTAAACATCTTTAATATTTCCTCAGAACCTAATTCCTCAATGTTGCAATGAATATAGATTCTAGGGTCTTCAGCATAAGCAACACCTTTTGGAATTTTAGAAAAAGCACCTATGGAATCATCTTGTTTTGCTATCTCGGGAATGATCTTAAAAACGGGCCTAGGGTGTTTCACAACTTCCACAACAATAGGGTTTGCAATAAATTCTGGAGCAGAGGAGGAAGCCATTGAAAAATACCTTAAGCAGCCTGATAATGGTTGAGTGCTTGAGAGAAATCATTTCACTTCTTTGCCTTGGATGCATTCACTTAGATTTCACACTCTTTGAAAGTTTAAATGCTCGGTGAATTGAAAAAGAGGGGAAAACAATGATTTATAATGTCTTTTCTTCCAACAACCACATTGAATGCTTGCCGGTTAAGTGAAACTTAACACATCTACTAGTAGAGAAGAAATCCATCTTCTCACCATCTACCGAGGGTAATTTGCATTATATTCAACTTGCTGCAATACCCCCAAAGGGTTACTTCTTAGTTGGATGAAGAATCTCCTACTGGTGGAGTAATACTCTATTCTACCGGTGAAGGAATAGTCTCATCAACATTCTGACCCATCTTTCTAATCCATTGTCTTGAAAATTCTTTCTTTACCTCATCAACCTTTTCTTTGCCTTTCAAACTGGGTCCTTTATTGTTTGCCGATGAAGTCTTGCTTCTACAAAATTTTACATTATGTCCAATCTTGTTACAAGCATAACAAGTCACATTATTCTTCTGAATAGCCTTTCCATATCCTATGCTGGTTTGTGTTATGCATTAATTAGATAAGTGCTCAAATCTTCCACAAACATAGCATCTTACATTCATTCTGTAGTTTTCTGAATTGTGACCAACTTTGTTGCATTTGGAACATTGACCAGTGGGTGCATTAATGTTCTGATTGTTTCTAGATCTACACTGATTTTCTCTATGACCATACGTGTTACAGTTAAAACATTTCCCATTAAATCTGTAAGCATTAGGTTGTCTTACTGGTTTACTGTGATCATGATTGTTTGTAGTACTGAAACTTTCTTCAACTTAAAATCCAAGTCAATTAGTGTCTCCATTAGGTTTATGACTTTTCAGCATATCATCAAGTTCTTTTGAACTTTTCTTGAATTTCTCTTTATGTTGATTTGCAGTAGCCAACTGATTTTCTAGAATTCCCTTTTGTCTCATAAGTTTAGTTTTATAATGTTCCATGTGAATCAAATTTGTCTTCAACATATCATTTTCATGACTGAGTCTTAGATATTCATTTCTAGCATCATTTCAAGTCTCCTAATCAAGTCATTTTCATTCTTCTTTCTGTCTTCAATGTCTTTACAAAATCTCATAGTCATATCTTGCATTTCATTCCTCATAGTCATGTTTTCTTGCCTCAATTTTTTCACAAGATCATTAAGAGTTTCCTTTTCATCATCATCGCTCTCCATCTTTTCATGAAGTTCTTTTCTTTTATTTCTTGCAATAGCGAGATTCTCCTAAAGTCCTTGAATGAATTCCTATGTAGTCCTCAGATCATGTTCAAGTTTGATATTTTTCAACTTCTATGCATTATAGCCCTCAAGAGCTCCTTCTAATTGCTTTCTTAAGTTCTTCATCTACACTGGTGTCAGAATCTTCCTCAAGCTGTTAGACTTTTGAAAATAGAGGACCGGGCTTTGATACCAATCGTTAGGATTAATGATAGTCCCAAAGATACTAAGAGGGGGGGGTGAATAAGTATCTAACCGGTTGATAGAATATTTAACCTAATTAAGTATTTTGCATTCCAAAACAGTGTACCGGTAAACAAGAATTAATGCAGTAAATAGGAACAGTAAAGACAATATAGAAAAAACACCATAACACAAGATGTTTAATGAGGAAACCCGGTGTGGGAAAAACCTCAGTGGGATTTGTGACCCACAAAATTCACTCACTGGCCAATGAATGGATATTACTTACAATGCGGGTCCAGGAAGGCCAGCTGCCTAGAGCTCACTGACTTACAAAATGGATTATGAGAATCCAATATAACGTATCACTACAATTCAGCATCTGCTATGCCAGGTTCAGTACCGATTTAAGCTCATACTATAACCATAAACCTTATACAAAATCTGCCTTAATATTCGCTCATCACTTCTACCATCATATGTCCATTCATACAAAATGATTTACAAGATCTCATACATTTATGAGTCTATTACAATATGCCATGTCGGCTTTACAAAAGATATTTACAATTAAATACAATAAACAAAATTTTGTTCCTATCGATTGGAGTGCCGGTATACATTGTTGTCGTTGTCAGTGAAGTGTCTGCCAATGTCGGTACCTACCAGTGGTTTTACTAGATGAATGTTGGGTGGCTGCCTGAAGGTATCCACAAGGTTGCCGGTAGGTTGCCATCAATGACAACACCATCATTTCTCACTAGAGTGTAGAATGCCAACACATATACAGTGATTATATAAATTTATAAAGTTTTAAGGAAAAAAATATTTTTCATATTATGGTGTATTGTGATAATATGAGTAAATATTTTGTTAAAAAAAAACTATTGTACTTTTTTCGTAACTTAATTATTATTTTTATATTGTGAAATGCAATTTAAAATGTTCTTATAAAAAAAGCACACACACACATAAGACAATCAATCAAACTATTTTTTTTTAAGTTTGGGTATTTTTTACCTTTTTGGATATTTAAATTTGTTGTATTTTGTTATAATGATATAAAAAAATTTCACTCTTTGCAATTTATTTTACTTTTTTATAGAACTACTTTATGTTGATTTAGTTATCTACATTTTCTACAATTACATTATTTATGAAATTAATAAAATAAATTCTTATATTCAAGCTAAATGTCAACCACATGTTACAAATTGTTTTATAGAATGTGTCTAGACACTGAAAAATATCTTTTTCATCATTACTAATTATTGGTCCTCATTAATTAAGTTGTTCTTTAATTATTTAATTAAATTAATTATTCTTCTAAACTGAGTCAATCATCACCCTTCAACATTACTAATCAGACTATTTCTATTAATTAACCAATTAAACCTTTCTCAAATATTAATTAAATATTAATTATTTAATTAATTAAGATTATTTTCATAATTAAATAATCTTTATTATTTAATTAAATCTATTTCTAATTTTTAAATTATTTCATTTAAATTGTTTAAATTAATTAACTTATTCCTCCAAATCCCCAAATGTGGATTTCAAATAATTCCATCTAATTTCATTTCTCTCAAATTCACATTTCACCAAATCTGAATTTCAGTTAATTTTATGTGCATTTCAACATTTGAAAATCAAAATTCAAATCCAAATTGAAAATGAAAATGAAATTCAACTTCAATCTCCTACATCACATGTTGAAATCATAACTGATTGATCAAATCAATTAACTAATTAGTCAACTTAGTTAACTCCTCATTCACCCCTTTTCACTCTCAATCACCTTTTTTCCTAACTAATCAATCAATCCACTTATCTCTCCAATCCATTAAGTCATCTCCTCAATCAATTCAGTCAACTGACTAATCTATTTAGTTCACTATCCAATCAATCTAGTTGACTACTTAATTAAATGAGTTAACAAATCAATCAACTCTGTTAGCTGATCAATCTAAATCAATTATCTATAAATCAGAACTTGAGTCCAAGATCCCTCCCCATCTCTCATGAAAATCTATATAAATAACATTTTCTCAAATCAAGCTACATCACAATCTTCAAAATAATTGTCATCTTATGTAGGAATCCCAGTGCAATACCTAAGATCCACCTACACAATCAACTGGGAGAAGAACAATGGAAGACACAATGCAAATTAGGAAGTTTTATATAGTTTATTCATTCAATTCTTGTTTCTAATTTCTATTGGTTTATATTTGAGTTTTTTTAATTAGTTAAGGATCTGTGATCATCCTTATTTCCTAATTATCGCATATGACTTTTAAGCATGTAAACAATTAGTGAACCTGGCATGAACTAACTTTCTGATTTGTTTTTCTCGTGATTTTCAAGTCATGTACAGATCAGGAAAATATGATGCGCAATTGTGTCAACAAAAAAATCACAATTGTTCATTTTGCTGTGTAATTGTTATTACGTTAGTTAGCAATTATAGTTATATTAATTCACAATTGTTGTTTCTGATTTACAATTGTAGGGATAGGTCAAAATTTTGTTTTTATTTTTGGTTTTTGCATTTCTGACATTTGTGTTGCTAACCCAAAAAAAATTTTCAATTATGGAAAATATGATATTTATGCATGAAATGTTTTTAACCCCATGGCAGTAAGGGTAACTTTCAAGATTTTAGGTTTGATAAAAAAGAAAGAACATAGGAGACAAAGAAGAGAACACCAATAGTGGATAGAAGCAGAAAAATGACTTCAAAATCTCAAAAAAAATAGTTGCCTTGTCATGATATTATCACATTGTGCATAAGTTACTCAAAAAATTTAACATATCCAACAACATCAAGATCATGGGAAACCTGATAATGGATCTGGTCCATGTCAGAATTGACTGACTTCTTTCTTTTGTCTTTTTCCTTTGTTTTAAATAATTTTTAAAATTGTCAACTTTAAGTAATGCGCAATTATTCATTCAATAATTCACAATTACTTAGTCAGAAATTTGCATTTTGTTAGTAGATTAATTCACATTTGTCATCATATCAGTTCACAATTGCTTAGTAGTTAGCTCACAGTTGCTAGAAAATAAATTAAAATGTTTATGTCCTACTTTCTCTGTCTTTTCTGTTAGTAATCAACTCGATTTCTGCAAAAAGAGAAGTCAAATTTGTAACTGAGATAAAGAATTAGGCTGAAAAACCCACCATGTGCTAACCATTCTCATGTTTTCTTGTAGGAAGTTGGACTTAGATTAGCAAAATCTTTCCTTTTGGCACTTTTAAAAAGAACAAACAAACAGTATGGTTTTCTATCTTTCCTCATAATTGCAATATCAGATAAAAAGATCATTGTGTCTTTTTTGAGAAACATCTTCGTCTATCTTATACAATTTTGCAATGAAGGTTTAAAAAGAATCCTTGTCTTTTGTGTTTGTGAGGTGATAGGTATATGCTCTCCCCTTAAATGGGTGACCATAAATCCAAACCCATCTCTTTCATGTTTTCAGTCAATTTCATGCATTAAAACCTTTAGAAGGCTTGCCCTCCCTAGTTGTCATTAGGGAACCATTAAGGCCGATGAGAGGGGAAGAACCTAAGTGGGTAACAACTTTATAGCCAAGTTTTACCAACCGACTATAATTAATTTTAGAGTCTAATGAAAATCTCCTCCAATGATAATGTGTATTGATAACCTTCCCCTAGTATCCTTGTGATGTGAAAAGCCTTTGTTCTAAAGGTTGGGAAGCCTCCTGAGGGAGTTTATCTTTGGTACGCAAAATGGAACCTTTACTAAGAGCCTAAAAAATAGAAGCTTTCATATGATTCAATAACTAGACACTTATACTATCTAGTGTAAGGGTGGGGAAGAATCCACCCCCAAGAAACTCACCATGTATCTCCCAAGATAACAAGCCAATTGAGGAGCGATTTTCTTTGGTTTAATTTTTGAACAAAGGAAAACAAATGGGCACATGTTAGGGTGTGGCAAGGTTGTTTGAGCTGACAAAGTATCAAGATGTGGGTTTGGATAATCATGCTTGGGAAGTAAGAATTGATCCCCCCTAGTATGAGGAAGTCGAAGTTGTCATAGATAATAAAATTCAGAAATATGTCGGCCTTGATACAAAATTAGAAAAAGAAATCAAGAAACAAAGAGAACAAGAAGAATTTCGAGAATTTGTCAAAAAACTTATGGCAAATAGTCCTATTCCTTGCCAGTAATCTTAGTAGAGTGTCATCATCCATAGATTTCATAAATAGTTAAGTCATTAGCATAAATTTTCCATCCATCTTAATCTACCATTTGCATTTAGAGGATCATTGTGATTCATAGAGTGTAAAGATCACATGACAGTAACAAGCTCACAAAAGGCAAAAAAATTAGATGGATCCAAACAATGACCGATACTATAACCCAACCTGTAACATGAACACAACTGGAAGCTCAAGCTCTCAATCAAGAAATAGAGATTTGATGCCAACATATTCCAATAGATTGCAAAGAATAGAGGAGATGCAAAAAGGGTTAACACAAGAGGAAATAGAGGTAGCTCAACAAGACCCTCAAGTCTTAATGGTAATCATTGCCCTTATAAAAAACTATAGAGACAAGTATTTGTCTCTCTTGATTCAAAATGGAGCAAAGTTGCCTCCTAATTTTGAAATCTCCACAAAAACACCACTAGAATTGACATTGAAATTAAATACAACATAGATTCCCAATGCATCTACAATAACAACTCCTGCACAAAGTGTTTGTTGGTATTTTGGTATGGTTTTGTTATTGATGTCAACGCCTGCTAAATACACCTACTTTGGAGATCCAGCAACGTTCACTGGCAATCAATAAATTGTTCAAACAATCACCGGTATATGGTTAACTGGCAAGATATAATGTTCACCAGTACCTGCAATGGCATGGAAGACACTTGGTAATGTCGAAGACATCATGTGGACACTTTTCCTTGAAGTAATATCATTGATATATTCTTATTTGCATATTTGCTTTTACCGGCAAATAGGTCCAGGTTATCTAGGGTTACACCAGTAGGTTTATCTTTTCTAGATCAGCATGGCACGCTATGGAGATGATTTATTATTGTTGTAAATGCATTAAGCCAACATGTTTAATCGGTTATTGCATCAGATATTGTATTATTTGTAAAATATTTTTTTGTAATATCTTGTAGAGCCGACCTACTAAAATTGGTCTTAGGGTATGGTATAAATGTAAGATCTTATTTGTAAGATCAGAAGTGGTATGCGAAAAAGATTTAAGAAAGGGTATATGCGAGA
Organism: Cryptomeria japonica; assembly: GCF_030272615.1. Lineage (NCBI taxonomy): Eukaryota > Viridiplantae > Streptophyta > Pinopsida > Cupressales > Cupressaceae > Cryptomeria > Cryptomeria japonica. Next base: position 779,185,622 of record NC_081409.1, on the reverse strand, counting down.
TCAAGCAAAAATATACATGAAGACATCATTTGAAGGTGAAGTTAGGTTTTTGTAAAAGAATATCAGCATTACACCGGTATTGAATCCAGCATATGAAGATGCTATTTTGTGCAGTACATTCTCATTGGATTTAACTATCCAACTGTAGTCAGTGTGACTCCCATTTGTGTTTGAGTAGTGAGCTCTAGGTTGTTGGCCTTTCTGCATGTGCAGACCCCTCTTGTACACTTACTATCTGTAGTAGTATCATCTGATTGTGGGTAAGGTTTCCCACCGTGGTTTTTCCCCTTACAGGGTTTCCACTACAAATATTTGTGTCATGTGTTGTGGATGACTTTATGTTTATGTTTCATGCATTAATTCTTACCGGTAAAGCATTTCTCGTTGATACTGTTCACCGGCACAATTAACTGTCTTACCGGTATTAAGCAATAAGTTGGTTAACAAGATTTTGGTTTGAATTTATTTGACAACTGATTCACCCCCCCCCCTCTCAGTTGTCCCCGGGACCTACAATTGGTATCAGAGCCTAGTTCTCTTTTTGTGAAAGTTTAACAAACTTGAGGAGATCCAATGTCTACTAATTACTTCAGAAAGGATAGTCCTAAACTTGATGGAATGAACTATGGAATATGGAAAATCAGAATGGAGACACATCTGAATTGCATTGGTAAAGACATCTGGGAAGTTACTAAGAATGGTTATACTGCTGCTATAGCTGGTCAGCCTGCTCCTATTACTTTAGCTAATGATGAAGAAAATGATTGCAAAGCAAGAGAAGCACTTTTGAGCGCATTGTCAGGTCAACAAATCATGGGATTATCAGATAGATCTACTGCAAAAGCTATTTGGGATCATTTGGAAACAGTGAATGAAGGGGATTCCACAGTCAAAATTGCAAAACTTGAAAGCTTTTGAGTCAGGTATGAACATTTGAAAATGGAAGAAGATGAAAGAATTTCTGCTTTTATGGAAAGAGTAAATGAAATTGTTTTAGGTATCAAATGTTGTGGAGGAGCCTTGAGTGAAGATGAGATTGTTTCAAAAATCTTAAGAGGTTTGCCACCAACATATAAAATGAAGGTTACTGCTATTAATGAGTTGAGAACAATGCCTAATACATCAGTAACTAGGGATACATTGATTGGAAAACTTTCAGCTTTTGAAATTGAGGAATTTGGTCCTATTGCTATAAAAACTGATCTGGCCTTCAAAGCATCAACATCATCTGCTCCATCTTTTGACAAATCAGACTAGAGAGCCTTTTATGCAAGAGAACTTGAAGAAACCAGGAAGGAGAATGAAGAGCTTGAAGAACTTGAAGCACTATTTGCAAGAAAAATGCCAAAAGGTCCAATTGGAAGTAAGTATGAAGGTAAAGCACCCTTTAAATGTTTCAACTGCAGTAAGATTGGTCATATGGCTTCAAGATGCCCTGATAGACATGCTAGACTAAGAGAAGAAGCTAGAAAGACATACAAATGTAATCCTGAATATCAGAGATACAAATTTAAGAAAAACAAAGATAAATCTTGTTACATTGTTGATGAAGGTGTGACTGATGGTTCTGATGAGGATCCAGCAGACAACGGATGGGTCTTTGTTGCTATAACAGAAGATCAACTGGTACCTATTGCTCCACTGGTAGAACAAGCCCTAGCAGCTAAAGTTGAATCAAAGGATGAATGGATTATTGACTCAGGATGCTCACATCACATGACTGGAGACAAAGGCAAATTCTTGAGCTTTCAAGAATACAATGGAGGTTTAGTAAGATTCAGAGATGACAAAGCCTGTTCAATCAAAGGTAAGGGTTCAATATCACTTGATGGTAAACATAACACTGATAATGTTTACTATGTTGAAGGATTAAAACATAATCTTTTAAGTGTTGGTCAATTAGTTGAGAAAGGTTTTCAGTTACAATTTAAAAATGGAAAATGCAAAATCATGAATAGAACTGGTTTGGAAATTGCAACCGGTAATCAGACTAGAGGTAATATCTTTCATTTGAATAACAGTGAAAGGGCATGCTTAATTGCACATATAGATGAAAGTTGGCTATGGCATAAAAGACTATGTCATGTAAATTTTGATTGCATGGTAAAAATTAGTACTTCTAAGGCAGTTAGAGATCTACCTAAAATTGTGAAACCTCATAATACAATTTGCAAGGAATGTCAATTTGGAAAACAGGTTAGAGCTAGTTTCAAAAGTATTCTAGAAAAATCCAATAATGCTCTTGATTTAATTCACACTGATTTATGTGGTCTAGCGAGAACTAAAAGTTTACAAGGTGATAGATATTTCATGCTAATTATTGATGATTATTCTAGAATGTGTTGGGTTACTTTTCTCAGAGAAAAATCAGAAGCACTTGGGAAGTTCAAACTATTCAAAGCAATGGTTGAAAATGAAACCAGTAAGAAAATTAAATGTTTAAGATCAGATCAAGGAGGTGAATTCACATCTAGAGATTTTAATACATTCTATGAAGTTAATGGAATCAAAAGATAGTTATCAGCACCACAGACACCTCAACAGAATGGTGTTGTTGAAAGGAAAAATAGAACTATTTTGGATGCAGCAAGAAGTATGTTATCAGAAGAAAATCTACCACATGTGTACTGGAGAGAGGCAGTAAGCACTACTATCTATACATTCAACAAATTTCACATCAAAGGTGAAACGGGTAAGACCCCTCATGAACTATGGTTTGGTAATACTCCTACTCTTAAGTATTTCAAAATTTTTGGAAGTAAATGTTATATTAGAAGAGATGAGTATATTGGCAAGTTTGATCCTAGAAGTGATGAAGAAATATTTCTTGGTTATTCATCTAAGAGTAAAGCTTATAGATGCTTTAATAAAAGATTACAGAAAATTGTTGAGAGTACAAATGTAAAGATTGATGAACAATTCAAAGGAACTTCAAGGTATATAGACTCTAAACCGGTAATAGAAATTATGACAAATGAACCAACAGTAAATCCACCGGTATAGATTGATGATCCAATTACTTCGGTATCATCAGAGGATACCATAGTAATTGAAGAACAACAATAGACTAAGACACCCCGGTATTTAAGACTGAATCATTCTGAAGATCAGATAATTGGAAGCAAATTTAAAGGAGTCATGACAAGAGGAAGATTGGCAAATGAAGAGGTATGTCTTATTTCTTAAATTGAACCATTATCTATCAATGAGGCATGTGAAGATAAATTTTGGATTAAAGCTATGGAAGAAGAATTAGGACAGATTGAGAAAAATAATACTTGGACATTAGTTCCCCGGCCTGAAAATAAAAATGTAATTGGAACCAAATGGGTATTTAGAAACAAACTCAATGAAGATGGTAAGGTTGTCAGGAATAAAGCAAGACTAGTGTGTAAGGGATATTCTCAGAAAGAAGGAGTTGATTACAATGAAACCTTTGCACCGGTAGCCAGAATTGAGGCAGTTAGATTATTCTTGGCCTTTGCAGTTCACAAGGATTACAAAGTTTATCAAATGGATATTAAATTTGCATTTTTGAATGGAGATCTTGAAGAAGAAGTCTATATTGAACAACCTGATGGATTTTCTTTGATAGATAACAATGATATGGTTTGCAGATTAAGAAAAGCTCTGTATGGACTAAAACAAGCTCCAAGAGCCTGATATGTAAGATTGGATAAGTATCTTTTAAAAATTGGTTTTACTAAAGGAAATGCAGACAATAATTTATACTACAAAGTAACTAATGATGACATTTTGATTATAGAAGTATTCGTTGATGATATAATCTTTGGAGGAGAAGATGGATTATGCAAAGAATTTTCTCTTAAAATGCAGCATGAATTTGAAATGTCTATGATTGGAGAAATAAAATTCTTTCTAGGATTGCAGATTTTATAGACTGATAAAGGCATTTTTTTTAATCAATCTAAGTACTTGAAAGAACTACACAAGAAATTTGGGATGGAGAACTCTAAACTGGTAAGCACACCTATGACTACAAATGACAAATTATCTCAAAGGGATGAATCTACACCTGTTAATCCAACTAGATACAAATCTATGATAAGAGGTTTACTGTATTTGACACAAACTAGACCTGATATTATGAATGCAGTATGTATAGTTTCTAGATTTCAGAGTAATCCCAAGGAAAATCATGAATCAGTAGTAAAAAGGATTTTCTGGTACTTACAAGGCACATCAAATCTTGGATTATGGTATCCTAAAGATGAAAATTTTGATCTATATGCATACACAGATGCAAATTGGGCAGGAGATGTGGATGATAGAAAGAGCACCACTGGAGGAGCATTCTTCCTTGGAAAGAGATTAGTTTCTTGGTTAAGTAAGAAATGGAGTTGTACATCTTTATCAACAGCAGAATCAGAATATGTTGCAGCAGCAACAAACTGTACACAGGTACTTTGGCTTAAGAAAATGTTGAAAGACATAAAGGTAAAATGCAAGGAACCTATTACTATATATTGTGATAACACTACAGCATTTGATATATCTAATAATCCAATATTACATTCTAAAACAAAACATGTTTCTATCAAATTGAATTTTCTAAGGGAAAAAGTTGAAGAAAAGGAAATAAAACTGGTTTATGTGAATACTAAAGAACAGCTTGCAAATATTTTTACAAAACCTTTGCCTAAGGAAACTTTTGAGTATCTCAGATATCAGCTCGAAGTCTTACCTCCATTGGTAGGGACATAGACAGTTGATGATTGTCATCAACCGATAGAGTTAAATGGACAAATCTTTTATTCTGGTATTTGATGAGGAAGCTACTTCTCAGGGGGAGTAGCTGGTATATTGAATTGGTTGGTATTTTGTATGAACTTGACCTTTTTGTGACTTTGGGATTTGATGTCAAAGGGGGAGAGATATATGGAAAAACATTAAGGAGAAACATATTAAGGAAAATATATGGAAAATCTTTTTGAGGAGAGATTGGTATTGTAAATAAATCTTTGTATAAACACATAATTCTCCCAGGGGGAGAATTTGTTTTTGTACTTGGCATTTCTATTTTGGCACTTTGATGGTTTTTCCATCTTGTGCTGCCATCAATGCCAAAGAGGGAGATTGTTGGTATTTTGGTATGGTTTTGTCATTGATGTCAACACCTGCTAAATACACCTACTTTGGAGATCCAACAACGTTCACCGGCAATCAGTAAACTGTTCAAACAATCACCGGTATATGGTTAACCAACAGGATATAATGTTCACTGATACCTGCAATGACATGGAAGACACTTGGTAATGTTGAAGACATCATGTGGACATTTTTCCTTGAAGTAATATCATTGGTATATGTATATGGTGAAAATGGATAACAATAATAACAAGATTGAAAGGCTAAATGAATTCAACCACCAAACCCTAGCCTAACAATCAACAAAGATCCACCATAACATATGAAGATTACCTAAGACAATGTAAATAAAATAAAATCACAAAGATTATACCATCACATGTTCAATAGGGTTTTGATCTCCATTCTTCCTATCTCCATTGATCTTGCTTGATATATTTGCTCTCAGATTTTATGTGTACAAGAGCTCAACAAAGAATGGAATGTGGTTGCAAGTAGGATCGTAGTATAGTCAATTGATCAAGTTGTTAGGTTAGTCATTAGGGTTTGATAATGAAAGAAGCATCTCCTTAAATAGAAGACACTATATGAAATGGAGGGATAAGATTGAGAGGTGTAAAAAGGAGGTCAGCTAGGATTAGAGGGTAGGTAGAAGAAATAATAGAATAATGAAAGAGGTAGGTAGTGTAGGAATTAAGAGATGAATGACATGTGTCATGTGTAGAAAAAGATAATGAATTAATTAAATAAATAAAGATCTATTTAATTAATAGAGGAAATAAGATAATTAAATAAATAAAATATTTATTTAATTTAGGAAAAAGATAATTTAAATAAATAAATGTATTTATTTAAATGAGAAATAAGGCTAGAAGAGAATAAATGAATTAATTAAATAAATAAAGATTTATTTAATTAATAGAAGAATTAGGCTTAGATAATTAAATAAATAAAATATTTATTTAATTAGACATGACAATTTTGAGTGTCTGCATTTTGCCACTCTTTGAGACAATGCGACTTGTCGCGTTGTTTCAAAGAAGATAAGATGAACTGATACAGAGTTGCCCCAGTATGGGAATGATATGCCCCCTCGGGAGATTGGATGAAAATGTCTGAAAAGATCGTAGACAATCTCTCGATAAGAAAGACGGGATAGAATGGACTGACTGGATAAAGTGACAAAGTCACGGGATAAAGAAGACTAACTCGGGAAATGAAGGCCAAGGCTAGGGTAGGCTATACGATAAACCACAGGCAAAAGACATCCTCATTGTCATCTACACCTTACGAGATCAAAGTGCAGAGCGAGAAAAGAGCAGTAGCAGTCAGCAGCGATGGCTTTCGTGCATAGATTCGACCATGTTCGCTGATTTCAGAGACTGGCAGAGGCAGGAGAGCCGGTAAGTACCACCAAACCTCCTCGTACTTTGACGCATTTACTTTTATCATTAATGCATGCTAGTTAGAGCAATAAATGCGCTTAGGAATAGGGTACAAAAAATTCCAAAACCGTGTAACCGCATCTGCGTCGGTGTCAGGCACGTCTGTGTCGGTGCCAGGCACGTCTGTGTCTGGAACTGCGTCTATGTCAAATGCGGGCGCGTTTACGTCATGCAGTGGCGTTTGTGTCGCCAAGTCACGTTTATGCATAGTATAGGCACGTTTATGTCATACAGGCGCGTCTGTGTTTTTCAGGTGCGTTTGTGTAGTCTGTAGGCGCATTTGTGAGTTAAAAGCACGTTTATGTCAAAAAAATGCAAGTTTTTTTCTTCTAGGTCAAATCGACAGTTCTGTGATGAACATACGCTGTCGATTGGATAAGCTGCTAAGAGGATACACTCAAGAAGGTCCTCTAGGAAGACTAGGATAGATCAAGGCACTTTGTGATGAACAGTGAGTACCAAGATAGAGTACTTTGTGATGAACAGGGAGTACCCAAGTATGAGCAGCACTTTGTGATAAACAAGGAGTGCAAATGTGAATAACACTTTGTGATGAACAGTGAGTGTCACACACATAGTACTTTGTGATGAACAGGGAGTACCGCTAGGATAAATAGCAACACTTTGTGATGAACAGTGAGTGTCACTAGGATAGATAACCATATGCATTTAGATAAAAAGTAGCATTTTGTGATGAACAGTGAATGCCACTATGACTAACACAATTGATTTGTTTGACTGCAGGAGTATTTGCCTATGTTGGAATCACGGGAGAGATTCCCATTGACTCAGAGATTGCGACCTGAGCTGACAGCTGAGGAGCGAGCTGCCATCGAGGAGATGGGCTTGAGACATGTGCTGTATGTGCCTGAGTTTTGGGCAAACATGGGTTTGCTGACTGCGCTTGCTGAGAGATAGCACCCAGAGACGTGCACTTTCCATTTTCTGATGGGTGAGATGATAGTCACCCTTGAGGATGTCTACAGGATTCTGCGGATACCGATTGATGGAGATTTGATTCCATATGATCATGACGGAGACAGGGAGGCATTGAGACGGGTATTTCAGGATCCCGGCCTAGAGATGAGGGCAGGACATGTGGCATGGGACACCATGACAGCCACAGGGTTAGCATTGCCAGCTGTGATCGGAGGAGCTATCAGTGGATTCCTGTGTCCAGACAGGGCGACACGAGGATTGGCTGTGGGCTGGGGGGGAGCACTGGAGACACTGGTGATGCAGCACACTAGATATGCTTGGGGACCATGTGTGCTGGCCCACTTATATTATGAGCTTCACCAGTTTGTATACCATGGGTCAGTGGGATTGGGCTGCGGGGTGATGCTATTGCAGGTTTGGGCCTATGAGCATCTGCTGATTACCCGACCGATACACTTCAGGGGTAGAGGTCATGGACACAGTTTTGTTCATTTATATGACATGATCACATCGTAGCCGCAGATTGGCAGGTTAGAGCATTGGCGGCGAGTGATAGATGACATTGATGTGGTCATCTGGAGACCATATCTGGGATGCGAGGAGTGGGAGGATGATGCAGTGGAGCTGCCCTACACCTTTCGGAGCAGGTACCTGATTGGGTGGATGCCCTATGTTTTAGAGAGACAGCTAGTGGACAGGGTATGCAGGCAGTATGGCAGGATCCAGAGGATGCCATGAGGATCGGGCATGTATGCCTACACAGTTAGGGATTAGGTGCAGTTTGGGCCTTTATTGTCATATGATCAGGCACTGACATAGCTGACAGAGATGGTGCCACTACCCTGGGATTTGTGGCCAGAGATTGAGGATGCCGGGATGGATGCAGAGTATACAGCATATTGGGCAGAGCATCCATTCCCCCGATTGAGAGATCCAGGAGAGCTACTGGAGGGAGATGGAGGAGGAGATGATGATGATGATGGTGGAGGTGATGGGGGCAAAGGCCAACGGAGGTGGAGGGGAGTAGTTGGGGAGAGGAGGGTTGCACCTCAGAGAGAGGGTGGACAAGAGGGACAGGCCCAAGTGGTGAGGGGTCGCGGTGGATTGCCCCTACAGGTACCAGCAGCACAGGGTCCCAGAGCATAGGGACAGAGACAGGGATAGGTACAGGGATAGGTGCCAGTACAGGCACAGGAGTAGGGACGGAGGCAGGTACAGGCGCAGAGGCATGTACCCATACAGGCACCAGTACAGGTACAGGTATAGGGGCAGGCACCTACAGAGGGAGAGCCACAGGAAGAGGCAGAGGGTGGGGATCCAGAGGAGGATGAGCTGATTGAGCTTAGAGAGATCTGCCAGGGCCAGGCAGATGAGATACAAGATCTGGAGAGAGAGAGAGATCAACTCAGGACGAGGCTCAGGGATACTATGCGGGAGAGAGATCAGGAGATTCAGCGCTACACAGAGGCTGAGACAGCGCTGAGGGTAGGGAGACAGGCGGCGAAGGACACAGGGGCAGGCTATGCATATGTCCTGCGGGCAGGAGAGGAGATTGCCTACTGGTGGGACCTCTATTATGGTGCAGTGCCAGCAGATCAGTGGGCGAGGAGCTTCCATAGACCGTCGCGTACAGCAACAGCTATGAGAGGGAGCCAGAGGAGACAGTCATCGAGTGGTGGGGTTATGGGTCCTCCACCACCACTAGATAGAGGGGACAGGAGGGATGATCCTGGGGCAGGTCCTTCGAGGGCTCAGATTCCGTCAAGGCCAGGCGGCTCCGAGGGAGGGAGTTCATCATAGCCTTAGAGGGCTCCCTATGTATCAGTATTGTACCATTTTTGTATTGTAGACACCTGCGGGTGATTCTGTAGCCATATGATTTTTTGACATCATTGTATCATGATACTTTTGACTATATATATGAGGCGATTCATTTTTGCGGCAGCTATATGCATGTGTACTTATGTGATGAGATGTTTTATGATGTATGTTTTATGATATGGATGCAAATATGTATATGATGCAATGCAATATTTTTGTTCTTTTATGTTGTATATGTGATGCATGATGCAAATGTGATTGTATGTAATGTAGATGAATATAATAATGCAAATGTAAATTGTGCTAACAGATGTTGTGTGCAGGATGTGATGCAGTTGTGATATCTATATGTATGTATGAAATGCTTATATGTGGTAATGTAGGTGCAACTTTCATGAAATGCAAATGTTTTTGGTGTGTCATTATACTCAGTCATGTGATAGCAGGCTACGTGGACTTAAGAAGGACAATGGAAGTCAATCAAGAAAGGGGGATGAAAGACAAAAGATATGAACATGAAATAGCTTCTTGTGCGTTATCATCATTGAGCTTTATTATGGCAAGTAGGTTATGACAATCGAGGCATATGTTCGACTCAAAAAGTCATTGTACCCGTTTGCATGGAGATAAGACAGTCACAAACAAGGAATGCCCCAGTTCATACTAGATTCACAGTGTCCTCATATACTTGGACAAGTCATAGTATTACTAAAAGACAATCCACAGACAGCAAATGCCAATAGGTGACGATATCCCATCCTCACCTTTCTAGTCAAAGACATCCTGGAGATAGAATCTCTAGTCAGAGACATCCCGGAAAAACTAAAAGACACGTCACCAAAAAGATGAAATCAAAAGAAAATCAAGACTCGACACCAACATCCACTGTATTCCTCAAGTTTAGTGTCTCTTGTCACTTGTATAAGTCTTATTTGATTGTGGTCACAATGTTTACTTTCACAAAAAGGATAGATAGCACTGAACCATATGTTGTCTGAGTCTGTTGAAAGATTTGATTTGTTGAAGCCCATTGTTGCTGTTGTCTCATCTGAAACTGACTGAATCCATGAAGTTGATACTTTATTGCAGAGAAGATGAAACTTTATTGCGAATCTAGCTATGCAGATGTTGCTTTATTGCGGATTGTGTGCGAATAGATTGAAGGAAGCTGGAAGAAACTGTACTCCTCGAAATATGTGATGTTCTTAGTTCCGCACCCATCACTAGACGTAGGATTTGCCTTAGCCACAGATAGGATTTGATTTATTATGGATGAAAAAGGAGGTTTATTATGAATGGCTAACCAATCTTGGGTAGAACAATAACAAGCCATGATGGGAATGGGTAAGTTTATTATGAATGAATAGGTCGTGAGTGTGTGCAAAGTGAAAGGATAAAAGTGAATCCTGAAGGAGGGAGGAGCAATGTCTCTACACATGGCACTGGTGACCCAGTTTTCACCATGGTACTTGCCTAGGGCGCCACCGAAGTGGTTTTCACCATTGGACGAAATTATTTCTCTTTACTTTTTTTGATTTTTTTAATTTTTTTGTTGTCACAAGGCGCCTGTTTGCCAGGTTTTCACCAAGTAACGATTTTTTTTGTTTTTATAAAAAAATTTTTGTATTTTTGAATTTTTTTCAATTTTTTTGTATTTTTGAATTAGGATATTCCAAAGAGCTATGTGTAGAACCTATGAAGGTGCATGTTGTTGATAGGATCCTCCAAAGGTTCACCTTCTGTAGTTGAGAGCTGATATGCCCCAGATCCATATACTACTGTAATGATGTAAGGACCAAGCCAGTTTGGTTCAAACTTGCCCTTCTTCTCTCTGTCTTGCTGATTCTTGGGGTTTTCTCTAAGAACCAAATCACCTACCTCAAATGTGCGAGGCTTGACCTTGTGATTGTAGCTACGACTCATTCGTTGCTGGTAAGCCTTGAGATGATTAAAAGCAGTTTATCTCCGTTCATCCAGCAGTTCTAGTTCTTGTAAGCGAGAGACCCTGTAATCTTCATCAGTGATTATGTTTTGCAAAGAGACCCGTAAAGAGGGTAACTCGACCTCAATAGGCAAGATGGCTTCAGCGCCATAAACAAGTGAATAGGGTGTAGCTCCTATAGGTGTGCGGACACTTGTGCGGTAGGCCCAAAGTGCAGGATTGAGTTGGATATGCCAATTACGGCCAGCGTCGTCGACTGTCTTCTTGAGGATTTTAAGGATTGTTTTATTAGATGCCTCAGCTTGGCCATTACCTTGGGGGTAATATGGTGTGGAGAAATGATGGGAAATATGGAAGCGGTCACAGAGTTCACGAACATCCTGATTTTTTAAGGGACGCCCGTTATCAGTAATAATGGAATCTGGAATACCATATCGGCAAATGATATAGTTAAGGATGAATGTAGCAATCTGTTTTCCAGTGACTTGTGTGAGAGGCATGGATTCAATCCACTTTGTGAAATACTCTATGGCAGTGATAATGAATTTATGACCATTAGAGGAAGGAGGGTGAATCTTGCCTATGAGATCGAGTCCCCACTGACAAAAGGGCCAAGGAGATGCAAGTGGTTGTAGTTCTTGTGCTGGCGCATGTATGAGGTCTCCATGAATTTGACATTGCTTACATTTCTTGACAAACTGATATGAGTCTTTTTCCATATTGGGCCAGTAATATCCAGTCCTAATGAGTTTCTTGGCCAAGGTAGGACCACTAGCATGTGGACCACATATCCCTTCATGCACTTCACGTAACGCAATCTGAGCTTCATCGCTTTCTAAACATCTAAGAAGAGTGCCATCTAGACCTCGCCGGTATAGGATATCAGCTAGAATGACATATCGAGAGGATTGGCGAGTGAAGGTGTGACGTTGGTTATTTGATAGATCAGGAGGTAGGGTATTGTCGCAAAGGTATGTGAAGATGGAACCATATAACTGGGATTCGGGACCAACAACGCATATCATTTCAGTAGGAGTGATCTCATATGAAGGAACCAACAGGTTGTCCACCAAGAACTCATAGCAGGTCTCATTTTGGGGTAGATCAATTAGTGAAGCAATTGTAGCCATGGCATCTGCAGCACGATTCTGCTCTCTTGGTATCTGCTCAAAATCTATCTTTGTGAAATGTTGTTTCAAATCATCCACCATTTGCTTGTAAGGCAGTAATTTTTCATCTTTTATTTGGTAATCATCAGTTGCTTGATGGATGACAAGTTGGGAATCCCCAAAAACATGAAGTTCCTGGATCTTCCATTGAACTGCAATTCGTAATCCAGTTGTTAATGCCTCATATTCCGCTATATTGTTAGTGCAAGGAAATGATAAGCGGTATTATTTTGGTATAGAATCACCTTGAGGAGTTATGAAGTGGATACCAGCTCCTGCCCCATGCTGTGTGTATGAGCCGTCAAAGTACAGTTGCCATGGCTTTGCCTGTGATATTGTTAAAATGGATTCGTCTGGAAATTCTAAATTTAGAGGAACATCATCAATCATGGGGGCATCTGCTAATTGATATGCGATTTCTTGTCCTTTTATTGCTTTTCTGTCCACATACTCGATGTCAAATTCACTCAGGATCATTACCCACTTGGCTAGCCGCCCAGTAAGTGTTTCTTTATTGAGGAGATATTTCAATGGATCTATCCTTGCAATCAACTTAGTCTTGTGAGTGAGCATGTAATGTCGTAATTTCTGTGAAGAAAAGACCACGGCGAGACATGCACGCTCGATTGGTGTGTAGTTTAGCTCATATCCCACCAATGTGCGACTGATATAGTATATTGCTTTTTCCTTGCCGTCAACAATTTGTTGTGCTAGGAGTGCCCCCAGTGCTGTTGGAGTAGCTGATATGTATAGTAGCAAAGGCTGATCTGGAACTGGTGGCATCAAAACTAGTGGATTCAAGAGATAATCTTTGAGCGTCTGAAAAGCTTGTTGACAATTATCATCCCATTTGAATTTGATATTTTTATGTAGCAGGTGCTGGAAAGGATTACACTTATCTACAAGTTGGGCTATGAATCTTTGTATAGACTGGAGTCTCCCTTGTAAGGATCGAAGTTGACTGATATTTCTAGGTGGCGGCATGTCCAAGATAGCCTTGACTTTTGCTGGATCGGCTTCGATTCCTCTTTTGGATACAATGAATCCTAGGAGCTTCCCGGAGGTTACTCCAAAGACACATTTCTTGGGGTTTAATCTTACTTTGTATTTTTCCAACTGATCAAAGACGACTGAAAGTATGTCCAAATGTATATCTCTATCTATTGATTTACCCAAGAGATCATCAACATAATCTTCCATGGTTATGTGCATGAGATCATGAAAGATAGTAGTCATGGCTCTTTGATATGTAGCACCTGCATTTTTTAGCCCAAAGGGCATGACATTCTAGTAGAAAGTTCCCCACGGACAAGTAAATGATGTTTTGTGTTGATCCTCAGGTGCAATCCTGATTTGATTATAGCCAGAAAATCCATCCATTAATGATAACATTTCATGACCTGCTGTGAGATCAACGATCAAGTCAATATTTGGTAACGGGAAGTCATCTTTTGGACAAGCTTTGTTGATGTCTCTGAAATCTATACATATTTTGATGCTGTGATCCAGTTTACTGACAGGTACTAAATTGGAGATCCATTCAGGATAATCAATTGGGCATATGAATCCGACATCCAATAACTTCTCCAGCTCTGCTTTGACTAGTAATGCCACTTGTGGATGCATTTTTCTTAATTTCTGTTTCACTGGCTTTGCCCCCAGTTTGACTGTGAAATCGTGCATTACCAAATCTAGATCTAGTCCAGGCATATCAGCATATGACCATGCAAAGTTGATTTGTCGTTCCTTGAAGAAACTTATGAACTGTGACCTTTCAGACTCTGTCAATGATTTAGCCAGGAATATATTGTGTGGAACCTCTTCCGTACCAATGTTTGTTTTGATAGTCTCCTCTACCAACATGGATGACTTTTCCTCATATGAGGCTGGGAGAATGTCGAGCCTTCCATCTTTGGGTGCCTCAGAGAGGTTTTCACCCTCAAATACATCCTTTCTTTTTACTTTTTGGGATCAGATAGTGCCACAGTGTGGTTTTCACCATAAGACCCTTGATTTGTTCTTATTTTCACATTTTTGCGACTGCAAGCTCCGACACCCTCACCAAAATATGCCATGTTGTTGAGTTCTATAGTGTACCCTGCTTTATGGTCCCCAGGGGGAAGATCATCTCGTAGGCCAAGATAGTCAATAATAGCTTCGTCATTTTGGAATGTGTCAAATTGTGTTGGTCCTTCATGATCCCAGTCAATGAGTTGGTGGTGAACAAGGGGAAGGCCTTTAATGTTTTCGGAGTTTGTGGGGCTAAGAGTGAAGATGTGGTTATATTCGGGTATATCAAGGCAATCGTCGAGGTCATCGATGGCACTCTCCTCATCAGTCTCGATCGCGAGCGAATCCAAATTGTCATCACTAGTAGCGCATTTTGGGATAGGTGTTCTCATCCTATGTGATTTCGACCTAGAACCTTGAGACGAAGACTGTGCGGAATCCCTATGGGTTGTTTCTTGACCAACTCTGAACTTTTTATAAAATTCTTCTTCTTCTGTGGGTTCATCTGGCTCTCTAAATGTCTTGGTGAGCTCATAATCACTGGAGGATTTGTCTGAACCCCATTCCCATTCGTTGGAGTCTGTGGAATAGCGATCCTCTTGTTGAACTCTGGCAACTTTGATTTGTCATGCCTTTTCTGTCCTTTTAGTGTGGGTCTTGGAAGTCAGGAAACCAAGTCCCTTCGAACGTTCCCTTTTTACAGTCAATTTTGGTTGTAAGGGCTCCATAACGCCTTCTTTTCGTAACCCAAGAGGGATTTTTCCATCATACCCAAATTTTTGTAGAATCTTGAAGCCTTTGCCATTTTTCTCACAGGGTATATCGATCTGATCTTGTGTGTCATCTTCAATGTCTTTGTAGAGCATTTTGTATAAACCTTCCTCTTCTAGTTCGCCCCATCTTTGAAAGGTAGTAGGATCCCATTTGAATACCATGATGGATATTTGCTTGTTAGGATGTGGCCTTCCATATTCTTTGGGAGAGCTCATGACTTGTCATAAATACATGGTCTGATTTAAAGTGTATTCCCCCATGCCTTTGTCCTAAAATTTGCCTTTAAGCTCACCATATTTTGATGTCGAAGGTTTTAATGACTCAGGGTCAATGTATGCCGAAGAAGGAACAGCTTCACGATTACTGGGAATGATGGTCTCAGTATGTGATCTCAAGTTATTGCAATATATGAACGGATTAGGATCACCGTTAACTGTTACCTCAACTCCATTATGAGGAAACTTAATGCATTGGTGATATGTCGATGGGACTGCCCTCATTTCATGAATCCAAGGACGTCCTAGCAATATATTATAAGTGAGATCCAGATCTAGGACCTGACAAACCACATCTTTTGTGACTGGCCTGATTCTTAGAGGTAAGGTGACTGTGCCTTTGGATGAGCACTCTTCATCATCATATGCCTTGATGGTGATTTGATTTGTTGAATTCATAGCTTTATCAGAATATCCCAATTGTTTAATGGTGCTCAATGTACAAATGTTTACACCAGCTCCTCCATCTATCAGGACTCATTTTATTTGGTGTTTGTGTATGAAGGCTTCAATATGTAATGGTGCATTATGTGGCTGACTTACGGAGGCGTCATCGGCTTCTGTGAATGTTAGGGAATGTGGAATGGAAAGGTAACCCACCATGGCTTGAAACTGGTCCACGTTCAGATCAGTAGGAGCAGTGGTGTCTCTCAAGATTTTGTCAAGAATAGCTTTATGAGTGGGGGATATACGTAGGAGCTCAAGTATGGAGATGAGTGCGGGTGTCTTCCCTAACTGTTCTACAAGGTCATACTCAGGTTTGGTTGATGAAAAAGTGGTATTTTTAGTGGAGGCACCTGGCAAAGTAATTTTACCTCGAAGGGTTGTAACATGGCATTTAGAGGTAGGTTCGGAAGAAGATCCCACACCTCTTAGGACAATCTTGGGTCGCTGAGGAGGATTCTCAGGGTTTTTGTTCTTGATGGTAATAGTAGAGATATGATTGTCCATCGAGATGTGATTGATAGTTGAATCATAGTTGTAAGGTGCTCTAGTATAGTTGGCTTGATCATCTGTGACTTTAGCTTTTCCTTTGTCATGTTTTGGGAATGGTTCCTTAAACATCTCATGTTCTTGATTGGATGAGTGTCCCTCAATCTCAATGTCACCTCTATCAATGAGATCTTGTATGATGTTCTTCAGTCGATGACAATTTCCTGTCTTATGACCCTTGCTCTTATGAAATTCACAATACTCATCATCATTCCACCAATTTGGCTTGACCTTTGGTTCATCCGGAGGAAAATCTAGAACTGTGATCACTTTGTTTGCCACAAGATTTTTGAAGACTAACTCAAGTGGTTCTCCCAATGGGGTGTACTTCCTTCATGATCTAGAAGTTGTTTGAGTATTCACTTGATTGTTTGTAGAACTTGATCCTGAAAAGATGAATTTGGGTCGCACTGTATTGGCATCAACAACACCATCATTGACTGTGTTCTTGTTTTTATTCCAAAATCTTTGCTTGTCTTTTCCTTTAAAATCATCTTTGTTTTCCTTGAATATCTTAATGACTCCTTGTTCAATTAGGACCTTTTCTGTTGCTAAACCTTTTTCAATAACGTCCTTGAAGGTGGACAAACAAGCTTTTCTTAGATCATAGCCAATGTCTTTGTTAACGTTCTGGGTGAACATTTCTACCATTTGTTTCTGTGGAATTTCACAAGAGCATCTGCTGGCTAGATTTCTCCATCTTTGTAAAAATGATGCAAAAGACTCTCCCTCTTTTTGCTTGGTGTTGCATAAAGTAGTGATGGATATGTCTGTCTCTATGTTGTAGGAGAAATGTTGAATAAATGCCTCTGCTAAGTCACCCCATGACTTAATACCAGGTGGTAGTTGGGAGAACCATTCCATAGCTTGATCGCCTAAGCTTTGTGGGAATAATCTCATCAAATATGTCTCTTCTGAAGCTACTTCAATGCAAGTTGTGAAAAACTGTCTTATGTGTGCCTTAGGATCCCCTTTTCCTCTATACTTGTCAAATTTAGGCGTCACAAAGTGTGAAGGAAATGGAGGCATTGGAATGCTCTTGTCAAATGGATAAGGACATATGTCTCTCATTGTGTATGTTGGCTTCGGTGTATTTATGTCCTCCATTTTCTTTTGTAAGTCCCTGATTTGTTGCTCCAAATTGCCCTTAGGTGGAGATCGACTTCTTGAAGCATACCCCATGTTTGAGGCACCAATTGGAGGATGAGCATATTGCATACATGGATGATATTGATCATACACATGTTCATATGGACGAGGTCTATATTGATGCGGCATATATGGAGCACTTGGTATAGATTCATGTTGAGGAACACCATATCTATTTTGCGCATGTATACCATATTCTACAGGCATGTCATGTTCTAATGTGTTGCCCCCAAATTTGACACGGGGTTTCCTTGTGTCCAAATTTTGAGCATGCCTTTGAATATCCAATTGTTTTTGTTGATCCATATCTTGAGCATATCTATCTGCATAAGATTTCCATAATGGTCTTCGAAGGTAAGTATCATATGTTTGACCATGTGTATGTGGGACTTCTGGTTTTTGAAGCAAAGCTGATGGTGATTCAGGTACCATATGTGGTCCTATATTTCCTCCACTATTAGGTCTCCTTTGATCCATGTTGGAGTGAGTTTGTTGCAAGGGTCTATTTTCCATTATTTGAGACATGTCAAAATCATGAGGTATATTGGCTCCACTTTGTGCCATCATGTGTAAGAAGTATTGTCTGTCCCTCCTCATTATTTCCTCAACCAATCGATTAAAATGGGGATTCATAATGGATTCTTCCACATCTACTGAATGTATTGAAAAGTTGTCCAAATTGTCATCGTGTGTAGCATTGTTGTTTTTAGTGTCTGCATTCTCCACATTTGGAATGTTTCTATAGACATCCATGTCCGGCAATGTAGTGTGATCAGTATTGAAAAATAAATCGTTGTCATACTCATAAGAACTCATATTTGCAGACTCTTGAGCCTCTTTAGTTTCTCTCCTAGATTTTTGAAGACAGGTTTCAACCATGAACTAGGTATTGACCAAAATGTGAGAGACTAGATGAAAAATGGAAAGAAGTATGGAAGACCAAGAGTTGGATGGAATGTAAATGAATCTGAGGTGTACTTGCAATGTCCAAAGTGTAAGACCAAGTATGTATGTAGTAGAGTAGGTGTGACTTCCAAAGAGAGGATAGTTTCTCTTGATGAGGTAAGCTAACCTTTGACTCTAAGTAAGACCAAATGAGACCCAAAGGTAAGAAACCTTGATGAGGGACCGCTTAGCAAAGTGTTGTTGTATGTAGTGTGTTGACAAAGTATGATGAGGACAAGCAAGTGACCTTTTGACCCAAGTTTAGACAAGTATGAATGTAAAATGAGATGTGAAGCAATGATGGACTATGTGAAACCCAAAGACAAGTTGAATGCTAGATGAAACCTGAAGAAACAACCTAGGAAGCTCAAGAATTCCGAAACTGATTTCTTTTGTTTGCTGGACTGTGAAATTTTTTCTTTTCAATTCTGGACACAGACGCGATTGTATACTTCACAGATGCAATTCCCAGACACATACGTGTCTCTGTTCGACACAGATGCTGATAGACACACAGACACTATTATGCCCTTCACAGACGCATTTAGATCACTTAGACACGGTTAAAACAGACACAGACGCGTTTCTGTAAACTTTGTGCAATTTTTTCAATCTGTGAAGTCATTTTGTTGTGACCAAATCTGACTGTTTGACTGTTTTTCATGACAAGAGGACACAATGTTGATGAGGACTCAATGTTTGCAAGTGTTTAGACTCCAAAGTGACTCCAAGAAAAGTGTGTTGTTTGATGTAAAATGTTTTGCATACACTTGAAGACACAAAAGACACAATGTTTTGTTGTTTGGTCTTGCATGTTTGAATGTTTAAAATAAGTCAAACACAATTCTTATGGCTGGCCAAGACAATAGTTGTTGATCCCACATAGGGTTTTACCCCCGAGGCTACGCTATTCAGAGCGGATACTTAGATGCTTGACCTCACTGGCTCCACTCTCGACACTCACTTCTCGGGTCAGCCAAGCATCAGTCCCCATGAAAACTCCCCATGGTGAACTTTGTATCTCTACTAAGAACCATATGTGTGTGGGCTGCTACCAGAGGTCCGACCTCCTGCCCCAACAACTAGAAGGATTTGGGCTTCTAAAACAAAAAGGTGCTAGTAAGGGCATCCGCTCGTGTGGCCATATATGCGGCACTTTCAGCTCTGTAAATACAGAAGGCTCCTAGCCGGTAGGGGTTACGCCCTACAAATGATCAAATAAATTTGATCAAACGGGTTTATGGGGAGACATAGTGTCAGTATGAACTAATTAGCACACGTTATTCATAGTTTTCACCATGAATACATTTGATTATAGTGGTTCAGAAGAGGTGGGTTTTCCTCTCTACCACTTGGGTCGTTCTCTTCTCACTAGTAGTCCTAATGACCACACGGGAAGACAGGCCCTCTAAAGATTAAACAAAAAGAGCCTATTGCTCAAGACACAAAAGACAATGATTCAATTTTAGTGCACCAATGGAAGTGTTTGCTAGTCTATGAAAACAAGGCACACAATAAAAATTCAAAACCCTAGCCAAAGACCTGCAACAAAAGTTGTTAATAGTTTGGGTTGTTTGACATAATCACCCCTTCCTGCAAACACACAAGTTAGGTACATTTTAAAAACCCAAAAGACTTTGTGAAAAAGAGGCCTTCAACAAAACATTTTGCTTCCAAGACAAGCTGCACCAATTTAGTTAGCTAGATCTGAAAGTGTTAGTCCAAAAATAAACCAGATCTGAAACCCTAAGTACAAAATCTGAAAATTGAATCAATGAAAACTGAAAATTTTTGAAATAGTATATGCATAGACGTTGTTACCCTCAACACAGACACATCTGGATAACACAGATGCGGTTTTGTGATGCACAGACACGCTTAAAAATCACAGACGCTTCTTCTCGACACAGACGCGGATAGAAATGACACAGACGCGTTTCTGCAACACAAACGCTTTTTTCGGAAACCTACAAAATAAAATTTGTTGAAAACATAGACGCTATTCTAGATTCCGTAGACGCACCAAAAAATTAGAGACGCGATCTTGAAATTTCGCAGACGCGAAAAAAACCTAAAATGCTGTCAAAAAATGTCCGATCTGCAACTTCAAAAACGCAAAAATCTACAACAAGGAGGTTAAATGCAAAGGGATAAGAGTCCCACCGGGCGTGCCAAAATGTATATGGTGAAAATGGATAACAATAATAACAAGATTGAAAGGCTAAATGAATTCAACCACCAAACCCTAGCCTAACAATCAACAAAGATCCACCATAACATATGAAGATTACCTAAGACAATGTAAATAAAACAAAATCACAAAGATTATACCATCACATGTCCAATAGGGTTTTGATCTCCATTCTTCCTATCTCCATTGATCTTGCTTGATATATTTGCTCTCAGATTTTATGTGCACAAGAGCTCAACAAAGAACGGAATGTGGTTGAAAGTAGGATCGTAGTATAGCCAATTGATCAAGTTGTTAGGTTAGTCATTAGGGTTTGATAATGAAAGAAGCATCTCCTTAAATAGAAGACACTATATGAAATGGAGGGATAAGATTGAGAGGTGTAAAAAGGAGGTCAGCTAGGATTAGAGGGTAGGTAGAAGAAATAATAGAATAATGAAAGAGGTAAGTAGTGTAGGAATTAAGAGATGAATGACATGTGTCATGTGTAGAAAAAGATAATGAATTAATTAAATAAATAAAGATTTATTTAATTAATAGAGGAAATAAGATAATTAAATAAATAAAATATTTATTTAATTTAGGAAAAAGATAATTTAAATAAATAAATGTATTTATTTAAATGAGAAATAAGGCTAGAAGAGAATAAATGAATTAATTAAATAAATAAAGATTTATTTAATTAATAGAAGAATTAGGCTTAGATAATTAAATAAATAAAATATTTATTTAATTAGACATGACAATTTTGAGTGTCTATAGTATATTCTTATTTGCATATTTGCTTTTACCGACAAATAGGTCCAAGTTATCTAGGGTTACACCGACAGGTTTATCTTTTCCAGATCAGCATGGCACGCTATGGAGATGATTTATTATTGTTGTAAATGCATTAAGCTGACATGTTTAATCGGTTATTGCATCAGATATTGTATTATTTGTAAAATGTTTTATTGTAATATCTTGTAGAGCTGACTTACTAAAATTGGTCTTAGGGTATGGTATAAATGTAAGATCTTATTTGTAAGATTAGAAGTGGTATGCGAAAAAGATTTAAGAAAGGGTATATGTGAGATCAAGCAGAAATATACACGAAGACATCATTTGAAGGTGAAGTTAGGTTTTTGTAGAAGCATATCAGCATTACACCGATACTGAATCCAGCATATGAAGATGCTATTTTGTAGTACATTCTCATTGGATTTAACCATCCAACTGTAGTCAGTGTGACTCCTGTTTGTGTTTGAGCAGTGAGCTCTAGGCTGTTGGCCTTACTGCATGTGCAAACCCCTCTTGTACACTTACTATCTGCAGTAGTATCATCTGATTGTGGGTAAGGTTTCCCACCGTGGTTTTTCCCCTTACAGGGTTTCCATGTACAAATATTTGTGTCATGTGTTGTGGATGAATTTATGTTTATGTTTCATGCATTAATTCTTATCAGTACAACATTTCCTGTTGATACTATTCACCGACACAATTAACTGTCTTACCAGTATTAAGCAATAAGTTGGTTAACAAGATTTTGGTTTGAATTTATTTGACAACTGATTCACCCCCCTCCCCCCCCCCCCTCTCAGTTGTCCCCAAGACCTACAGTGTTCCTCCAAGAACACAAGCGGTTCCAACTTAGTTAAACACAACACAATCAACTATAAGTTTCATACAAATATCAGGGGCTACTTCAAAAAGGTTCCAATAAATGCCTATGTTTAACTCACAAACTGTTAGTAATCCACAAGTAACTACATCGGTATCAACTAGATTTGCAACTAGTAGCCAAGGGATACAATATGGACATACCAATCTCTTTAGATCTACTCAAGCTAAGATAGTACCATAGTTTACGTACTTCACAACACCTAGTGGTGGTTTCAATATAGCACAAAGTCAAGCATCTTCAACAACACCAATATATGCCACCACTTCACCATATGTTGCAAACATGTATACATCAGGAATACCCTTGACACAAACATAAGTTTTGACTCAGCAAGTCCAAAACTTACAAAATCAAATGGTGAGCATGCAAGAAAGCAAGGACAAGAAAAGATACATAATGGAAGATATAAGACCTTATCCCTATGATAGGTCTCTATACATGCCACCCTTTCCTCCACACTTTGAGGTACCTAAGTTTGATAAATACAAAGGAAAGGGTGATCCAAGGGATCATATAAGAGAGTTTTTCACATCTTGCATTGAAGTGGCACATGAAGGCACTTATCTAATAAGATTATTTCCCAAAATTCTTGGAGAGCCTACATTAGAATTATTCTCACATCTACCTCCTATAATTACTTCATGGGGAAAGTCAGTACAGTTGTTTATCTCAAACTTCTCTCATAATGTAGACAATCTTATTAGCCTAATAGATTTGTGCACCACAAAGCAGAAAGAAATAGAGACCTTTGCTATGTTTTTGAAAAGATGGAGGTCATTGTTTAGAAGGTATCCAAGCAATATACCCGAGATAGAACAAGTGGACACATTCAGTGAAAATATCATTCCACCAGTCAAATATCCTCTACAAATGCAATGTTTAGATACATTCAAGAATATCACCAAAAAAGGTCTCAATTATGAGAAGGGATTGTTGGAGAAAGGT
This sequence comes from Cryptomeria japonica, assembly GCF_030272615.1. Classification (NCBI taxonomy): domain Eukaryota; kingdom Viridiplantae; phylum Streptophyta; class Pinopsida; order Cupressales; family Cupressaceae; genus Cryptomeria; species Cryptomeria japonica. The sequence continues at coordinate 779,162,252 of NC_081409.1, read as the reverse complement.
GTCATTAAAAATCACAAGGATTCAAGAGCACCCAACAATACAAATGTAGATAAACCCAAGTTTTGGTCAAGGAACAAGAATGTTACAAATGATGGTATGGTTGATGCAAGAGTGGTCAATAGAGCTCAACCTGCAATATAATTACAAGGACCAAACCATTTTCCTACAACAAATGTGAATCAATCACAAGAAAATAATGCAACTTTGGCCAACACCAATGTATTCCAATCTAATGTAGTTATACCTCCAAGAAATATGACACCAAAAATAAATTTCATGCCTTTGGGGGAACCTATTGATGCTTCTTTAAAGAATTTGATACAAAAGAACATGATCACCTTGCTAGAAGGAAGACCATATGAACCAGAATCATTCAAACTAGTCTGGTGGAATGACAATGATTTCTATGACTATCATCATTCCAAAGGACACAAAACATCTAGTTGTTACAAACTCAAGAATATCATCCAGGACCTCATAGATCAAGGTGATATAATGAAAGTTATAGATAAAGGATAAACAAACTAGACACATATCATATACAAAGATCCTTTTGTGAATAATAATCAAGGACAAGCCTCTACATCAAAACAAAATGATAATACAACCAACTACATCAAGGTTGCATATAATTATACAATCAATGCAATTAGTGAAGGGGAGTCAACGGTAGCAACCATCTCCATCAACCCTAGAAACATAGATTGTGCAGTGGTAACCCATAGATCCAAAGTCACATTGCAAGGAGTACCTCCTTAGCCATCTCATCAAGCAAGCAACATTAATTTTATGGATTAGCTAAAGAAGAATCCCGCTCAAATCTCACTCTTTTGAGTTGCTCAAAATTCCACCAACTCATAGAGATATTTTGGACAAAGCATTGCAAGATTTGATTGATACAAATACATGGATGGAAGTGTATTACAACCAATGTTGGGTACTATAACCACTTCATCTAAGGTGGCCTTCATATACAAAGACATACCCATAGATAGGATCAAGTAGAATGATCCTTTATATATAGAAGACTATGTTCATAACAAGAGAATAAGAAGAGTGATCATAGATGGAGGGGTAGGACTGGATATCTGTACCCTTAAGTTGATCAATGAATTAGGTTACTCAAATTTTCACATAGACCAAACTAAGAAAATAAACATCAAGGCCTATCATGATGAGTAACTTCCTTCCAAAGGATTGGTCACATTACCATTACAAATTGGACCAGTTACTATAGATATTACATTCCAAGTGGTGGACAAAGAACTGGGATACAACATGCTCAAGACATCAAGAACTTGCATTTTCCATCATTTTGCATTTCCTTTTGTCACTGCCTATCCTAAATTAGGGCAAGATAGGGGCATGGCACCCTTTTCCTAGCCCTATTTTGGGCCCCCTTTGGTCCTATATTGCATTGGGCTTGTCAATAGTTGAGCAGGAAAAGTTTTCCTATGTTGGCCTAAGACGAGAAAATACTTGAATACCCCTAATTGGCAATTATATAAGGATAATTTCCCCTCCTATTTGCACAAAAAAAGTGGATAAGTGATGATAAGAGAAGTTGATCATAAGGCCAATCTACAAAGCATTCAAGCATTCATACAAACATTGAGCATTGCAAGTCTCCTTTCAAGGCTAGGTATTGCATTCAAGTCAAGGATTCAACCATTGAAGAGGAGATTTCTATCAACATTCAATACATCCTATTTCACATATCCTATTCACGAAAATTCATGTATAAAGGTATCAACATTTCAATTACATCCCCTTCATGAGATTGATTTCACTTCAGACATTTCCTTTCATTTAATTGCAATATTTTTCAACCACTTGGTTAATTCCAAAATGGGGTTTTACCTAAAGGCAAACCCCCAATCCCAACAACATTTCCCTCTCTTTCTTGTGTGTAGGTTGTAGGTCTATGGTTGTAATTGTAGGTTTAGGCTTCATTTTTCAGAGACAAAAAAACCCTTTTCGGCATGCGGATTTTTCGGAGGACCGTGTGAAACTTACACATGGTCCCTGCAACTTTTGCTTAGATTTGTAGGGAAGCTTTGTCTCAATATCTTACTGCTATTTCTAAGTGTGCAACTTCATCCTGCATCTGTATCTCAATATATAATCATTTCTTTGTCATTTTTGCACTTAGTCTCAAATTTCATACTTCAACTAGTCTATTTTAAAAAAGGGTTAATTTAATTTAATAAAACCTCCTAAAAATTACTACAATTCACTTAGTATTCAATCTCTTACTATTAACAATTGGATCTAGTAAATTCAACCCCTCTTTTAAATGTAATGTGTGTGAAGAATTGAAGGGAATCCTTTGTGAAACTTCCATTCCTCTTTTGAGGGAAGTAAAGATTTCCACTTGATGTCCCCTTATCATTTTCACCACATTACATTTTGGTGAACCCGACATCTTACATGCTTTACATTAAGAATTATTGCATATTTTTCATTTAAAAGTTTAGTTTTATTGCAATTTACACAAACTTAGTGGTTAATTCATTCAAAACCCTAGTTGTTAAAAGTGAAATTGAACTTGTATTTTTAAAAAATTTCTCTTTATTGTTTTAGATCTGAAATTTGCATTGCTTATAAAATTCAATTATTTCGTTGTATTGTTTACTTTGTAAATCAGAATTAAGTGGTTAATTGTCAAAACCTTAATTTTCAAACATCAACTTGATTTTGTGCAAAAATTGGATTTACATCTAATTTTAAGATTTGTGACTGTTTTTAGACTTGTCTTCTTTCCTAAAATTCAAATTCTCAATTTCCCTCCATTTCCAAAATGCAAGATTCCAATATTTAGTGGTTAGGTCCTAAAACCCAAATTTTAAAATTTAATTGGATTTTGTGCAAATTTCAATCAATTTCAACCAATTTTGATTTTCTAAATATTATTTAAGGTGGCCCTATCCATTAGGTTTGACCTTTTCAAAATTGCAATTCAATTTCTTATATTTTTCAAAAACCTAATAGGGTCCTCTTTCGACATTCAAACCTTAATTTTACCTATCTAGAGATCATAAAGTCAATCAATTTTGGGGGTTAGATCTCAAATCATCGTAGCTTTCATCCCTGACAATTTCTAAAAAAGTTGGGAGGACAGTGTGCAACTTACACATGGTTCGTGGCCTTTTTTTCTAAAATTTTGAGAGATTGTTATGACTGTATTTAATTGCTTAAATCCAAAAATTTGGTCGATTTTGTCAAATTTTGATCCCTCTAAAATTGAAAACATTTCCCAATTTCAACATTACAAATTTTAAGGAAACATTTAAAATTAAGTGGTTAATTATAATCTGTCCTAATTTTTAAATTGTATAATCATAATTTTCTTGAATTTGGCAATATTAAATTTTGCAAACTTTTTTCCCAAAAACTAAAAATTCAAATTCAAATTTCAAATTTCAAATTTTCCCTCTAGTGCACGAGTTTTACAACTATTAGTCCTACCTGTACTATCCCTATTGGACTAAGCATTAGAATTAAGGCTTCCCAAGGTTTAATTCCTGAAGAGATGGAGCCTAATTTGGGTGACTTCTACAATGAGGATATTGCTAATTCTTCCCATCCTAATAATATTCCTACCTATCCAAATGATGATTCCCATGATGAAGAAGAATATTTGACTAGAGTTTCCATAGATCAACTTTCAAAATTGGATAATCAATTTGACAATTTCCAATAATGGATGTCCCAAGAATATCCTAATAGTGAAGCTCTTCCATTAATTGAAGGTCTAAAATGTATGATTCAAAGTGATAAAAATGAAATTAATATATTGTGCAGTATTTCTCACATTGTTGATTCTAATGTTATGCCTATGAAAAGTTGTGCTGAGAACTTAGGTTATTCACAACCTCCTACACAAATCAATCATTCTATTCCTTTAACCACTTCTATGGCTAGTATCCCTACTTTCACTTCAATCGTCATGGCTACTTCAACTCAAAATGTCATACCTACAACCATTAGTCATGGGGAAAACCCCTCTTCTTCATTCAATCCTCCCTCTTTATCTATGCCTTCAATGAGTATTCTTATTGTCTCTCAACTAATCAATGTGACACAAGGGGGTAATTCATTCAATAATTTTACTCCTCCTTTTAGTGTCCCATTACCCACTCAATCATCACCTATGTCTAATTACCATAGTGTCCCACCACCTTATTCTCAATCAATGCCTTATTTTAATAACATCACACCACCTTCTCAATCAAACATGTCTAACACAAATTATTCAACTGAAGCAACCATTAATAACCTTTCTCAAATTGTGTCTTCATTGCAACAACAAATCACTTCAATGAGTCAATCTAACTTTAGTGTGCCCACATTTGATGTTGCGAGCCCACTTTATCTTGATACCATTAGAGTTTTCCTTCCTAAACATGTTGAAGTCCCTCAATTGGAACTCTATAATGGAAAAGGTGATCCTTTAACACATGTCAAAACATTCCAAACTTTGTGTACTGACTTTTCTTATGATCAAAGATTCCTTGCCAAATTATTTACTAAAATATTAAGAGATAAGGCTTTAAAGTGGTATTTGTCTTTGCCTTCTTATTCTATTACTTCTTTTCAACAATTAGGAAATGCTTTTATTCAACAATTTCAAAACAACATGTCCTAAATTCACTTTGACTAATTTAATGCATTGTAAACAAGCTGTTAAAGAAAAAGTGATTGATTTCATTGGTAGATATAAGCATTTGTGTTCTCAAATTTCTTTTCTAGTGCCTAATAATGATATTCAAAGAATTTCAATTTCTAATTTGCAAAAATACATTAATAGGGAAAAAAATCTCCTTTTTGAGTTTACTTCCTTTCTGTAGTTGTGTGCAACACTTCACAATTATCAACTGCCAGTGAGTCAAATAGAGCAATCTACTCCTATGGCTCCAAGTGATAAGGGTGAGAGTTCTCAACAAACCATTTGCAAAGTTCAAACCAAATAAAGGATTCATCAAATTCAATGACACCATAAACAACAATAATGTGAATGCTACAATAGGTGTGCCTCTTATTTCTAAATTTTTCAAACGAGAAAGATCATTTACTCCTTTGAATGAATCTTTGTATAGCATCATGTCTCATTTGTTACAAAGAAATGTTATCAAACCTCCTCCAACAAAACTAGTTGATTCTTCTAAAGAAACTTCACGTAACTTTGATAAAATTTTGTTTGTCAATTTCATCGTCAACCTAGTCATAATACTGAAAAATGGTTTGCATTAAAATATAAGATTCAAGACTTTATTGAAAATAATACTATATCTGTGGTAGGTGTGAATGATAAAGGGAACACATCAGTAGCTCCTCCTAATCAAAATCTTAAGATTTTCACCACTAGTACAAAAACAACAATATATGACTAAATAAACTACCAAAAATTATAGATAAATGACTAAATTTGGTACCGTGACCACTGGTAGTTTATTGCGAGTCATAAATCAATTTGGTCACGTGACCAGTAGTTGTTTTGATTGATCAATTTGGTCATCGATTTGGTCATCGATTTGGTCATCTATTTGGTCATTGATTTAGTCATATATTTAATCACTAATTTAGTCACTAATTTAGTCATATATTTAATCATTAATTTAGTCATTGATTGTTGTTATTTGGTCATTTATTTAGTCATGATAGTCACTAATTTAGTCATATATTTAATCACTAACTTAGTCATATATTTAATCATTGATTGTTGCTAAATGGTCATTTATTCAGTCACCATAGTCATTATTTTAGTCATATATTTACATCCATGGTAGTATATTTAAACATTTTTAGTTATTGGTAGTATATTTAATCTTTTTATAATAAAAAATTAATATAACATTAAACTCGAACTAGATCATAAAAGAAAATAAAAATATTACATATATGAACAAGCTACACGTTGTCGAATTAAAAGATTGATTGAACATCATGACAAGCAAGGCAATCTGCAATAAAAAATATAATGCAAATATGCATATATAAATCAAGTTATAAGATGTCAAATTTGTCTAAGGATATATGTGTAAATATAATAAAAAATGTCAAAGTTGTCTAAGAGTTTCCAAATCTTTCAAAATATTCAAAGTATTGTATAAAACAATAGGAAACATGATAAACATATTCAACTATATCATTTTCTACAAATATTTTAATGGCTACCTTGCGAAGGTTCCCTATTTCTCTTTTAGATGGACGACTCCATCTATTTGATCTTCATAAGGAAGAGGTATGTTACTTGTGACCGTTAAAATGTTCACATTTGCATCGCCTATTCCTTTTAAGTTTACTCCATGTAGAATAGATAAGGAGTGAATCCTCACAATGCCAACAACAACACTATCAAATTCATCCAACAACCTAACTTTATCACCTTCATTGAATTTATCGGTGCGTTTCTACAAAAAGAAAAAATAACACATTATATTAATACATATGTAATGATTACCCTCATTTGCATAATAAAACAACTATTAATTTAATAGTACGTGTGTTAAAATAACTACAAAATGAAAATTTCAAAAAAATTGCAATGATTCTATAGCTGAAAAAAAGACATCTAGCAGACCAAAGTTATGAATTCACTATAATAGTCATACAATTATAAGAAATATTGCAATGCTAGTAGAAGTAGTTTTTTGCACACATTTTCTTATATTATTCTACATAACAGTTTGATTATAAACGTTATTTCATGTCATAGACTTAGTGCCAAATTCTGAAACCTATTGGGTTGGATGGAGGTGTTAATCCACTTCATTTTGGCTTTCAAATAACCTGATTCCATTAAGTACTGGCTGAGATATTCATATTTAGTGGAAGGCTATCAAAGTTGTAGTACCCCTCCTCGATCAGCCTCTTTTTGTATGTTTTTGATTGACTTCAGTGACTGTTCAATGGAATATTTTTGTATATTGATTCAGATTATATGCGATGTCATTTCATGCTTTATCTAGATGTATGATGCATGTTGTTATGCAGTATCTCAGTGCTTATGTTAATGTTATTTTATGGATCATTATCATAGACTGACACTTTTACCTTATATTCCAATGCGTTATTTATATGTTGCATGTTTGCAACTATACTGGGATGCGAGGGGATGATTTTCCTTCACTCACTCCAGTGAGATAGGGAACATCATGATTTTCCTTCATCAGTGTGCATGTTGTGTCTATATATATATTGGTCTATATGCACGTGTGGTTCTTTGGTGCAAGACATTGCAGGTACTAGTACTGGGTAGGTACGGGGTATTGTCTCCACCTAGTTTGATAGGTATGAGCATGCCTTATATATCTGATGGGAGTGGAGGAGATAGTTGTTGTACCCTAGCTTGACCCAGATTTACACTCATGTGAGTGTTGTCAGTCGGTTGTCTTGTCCCGTCTGGTTGGTATGCGAGTCATGGTGCCTTGGTTTGGTCATTTGAGATTCGTCATTTGATCATTCTTGGTTTTGCGTGGTTCCATTTATTCAAATGGTTATTTATTTAAATGGATGATTCTATCTTATGTTGGTGTAATTAGTTGATTATTATGCTCTGTGATTATTAATTTAATTAAATTAATGATTCGCTAGACTAAATGGTTAAAGGGCTTATTTATTGTGTAAAGTGCATTGATATATTTTGGAAGGAAATAAATAATTGCCTAGCCATTTAAATGTTAAATGATTATGTTGAAAGAAAGTATTTTTGGAAATAGAAATTAATAAAAACTTTCCTTTTTACATTTCCATTGGACCTTTTCATTTTAATTATTGGTAAAGAATTATTTTTGAAAAAGGAGTAAATCTGATTGTTTTTACTTTTTAAATATTTAAATCTGATTGGTAGGGAAGCTTTTAAACCTAGAAAGTTTAGGTTAAAAGAGAAATTTTCATGCTATTCTGGGATTCACGAGAAGAAGGAAGAGGGGAATTTTGGAGAGAAACTCTGAAAAACTTCCTAGAGAAACGAGAAATTCGACTTGGTTTGCAAGACTGGAAATTCTTCATCTCTTTGGTTGATGTTGCTTCAAGGTTGGAGGTTCTCTTCTTGTTTGAATTTGTTATCTGAAATTTTTCAGTTTGCTTCCTGTGTGTGGAAATTTATCCAATCTTCCTGTAGATGCTTGTGGAATGACTAGAATGGAAGAAAGAGTGGTTATTTTTGTTGGTTTTGTGAACTATATATCATATGGTTGCATTTAGGAAGGAAGTGGTTCATTTCTCTATCAACTGTGTGTTAGATCTTGAAAATCAATTTCTTGTTTTACCTCTTCTATTTGGAAAGAATGAACTAGATTTAGCTTGCTATGTGCTTTCTAGTATCTTGTTGTCCAAGATTTGGGGTTTGTGTGGGATTTTATTTCACCATTTGCCTTATTGGTAAAATTCCATTTGAAACTTGGATTTGGCACTGTCTATGTGTGTGTCCATGAAATGTTCCGCAAATGAATCATTTTCTTGTTTAAACGATTGGGTGGAGTGTTGATTTTAATTCCTTGGGAAGCATATATTTTATTTGTTTCTTTATCCTTGCCTTACCTCACCCCATGGAGGGCTAGTCCCACCATGTGGGTCGGTAGTCTCTACTACTTACAGGTAGCAGTACTACCGGTTGGCAGTACTACTATGTGGTAGCAGTACTACCAGTCGATAGCTATTGGTAACAATGGTAGTAGCGCTACCGGTTGGCAACAGTACTACTAGTCGATCGTGCGTGCTACCGATTGGTCGTGCCTGCTACCGATCGGTCGTGCCTACTACCGATCGGAAGCAGTACTACTGATCGACAATAGTACTACTGGCAGGTAGTGCCTGCGACCCCCAACAACGACACTGTTGTGGGTTGGTTTAACCCCCACATCACCATGTACTTTACCGGTTCAAACCGGTTAGTGAAATGAAGTTAATTTTTAATAAATTATATATATTTTAGAGTGGTTTTTTGTGTCAAATGAAATATATTTTAGAATGGATTTTGTGTTGAATAAAAAATAAAAGGTGATTTTTTCATGTGATTTTTATTATGTGCTTAGTAAATTTATCAATGGAAATCAAGGCATGAATTAGGAATTCAAATTGGTTAATTTGGTTATATTCTAGAAATGAATTAAATACCTGTTAGGAATTCATGTACTTTACCGGTTCAAACCGGTTAGTGCAATGAAGTTAATTTTTAATAAATTATATATATTTTATAGTGGTTTTTTGTGTTAAATGAAATATATTTTAGAATGGATTTTGTGTTGAATAAAAAATAAAAGGTGATTTTTTCATGTGATTTTTATTATGTGGTTAATAAATTTATCAATGGAAATCAAGGCATGAATTAGGAATTCAAATTGGTTAATTTGGTTATATTCTGGAAATGAATTAAATGCCTGTTATGAATTCATTCTCGATGGAATATTGATTTGGAAATTGATTAGATGTGATTGTTGGAAAAGAGTGTTTTATTTAATTTCAAATCAATGATGTTGCAAGTGCTTATGATGTTGTTTTTCTCAAAGATTGTCTGAGTACAGACATAGTGAAATTAGTTGTCCTTGCAAGTGTATATTGTGTTATTTTTTTGGTTTGTGGTTTAGTCGTCCTGTGGTGCCATATTTGGTACCTTTGACCAAGTCATATATGTTGGATTCATTGTCGTAACCATGTAGTGTCTTTTCCTTATGGTTAGCCAAGAGTTATTATGTCGTTGTTGACCACTTGATTCTGATAGTGGTGGTTATGGCCGTCTGCTTCGCCATAGGGTCCTCGGGGAGTGACCTTGTTTGTATAGTGTCCTTTGAGAGAGTGGCTTTCACTTTGGGGTTGCACCCAATGTGGTAGGCATTACAACCTAGTGAAAGTCAGATAATAACTGGTAATCTAATGAATTGATTAAGTGGGTAGTTTCATAACATTAATAAAGATAATTGTACCTTGCGCTTGGGTGAGTGCTTGTGGGTGGTTTCACTTGTGTGTTCGTTATGTTGAGTCACCTGGATTTTGTGGAGTCATATTGTGCTATCATGGAGTCATATTGTTTTATCGACCATGTCATGCTTATGCTTGTTTGAGGGTCCTCGGCTATCTCCTAGCATGGTGGGGTGATTCCATTTTGGGAATTACATGGTCGGGTGGTAGTGCCACTTCCCATCGGATGTTCAGATTTGTACCATCATGTGAGGATTGGCTTTGCAGGTGTTCATGTGGTTCCTGGGTCATGCTTCATCTCATATTTGAAGATTATTGTTATTTGGAGACCTATGTGGTCATTGTAATATTGATCTTATGTAACCTTGTATTTGGTTGAGATGTATCTTTATATGTATTATGACAAGCTATGTATTGAAAGAGAAATGTAATGCTATATTGGGATGTTTTTATCAGTTTCCTTTATGATATTTGTACATGCTTATTGAAGTGGAATTATAATATATCCTTTCTGTTGGCATTACAGTAAGAAAGATCGTTGATATTCAATAAGGATATTGAGAAGGTTGTTGAAGATTATTGATATAACTGAAGAAGGATGATAACTATCTTTATAACATTATTTTGTCATTGATGTCAAGAAATTGATTATCTTATTTAGTATGATGTTGCCATATCTTGAGAAGATTGATTAGAAGAGAATTAAAATGTCGGTAAAAGACACAGAAAGAATGTGATGAATAAAGGGAGGAATAAGTTATTCAATGGGCAACTTTTATCGAGTTAGACAATGATGAGATCATGATGTTTAGATTGTTTTGATATCCTACATATGTTGTTGATTGTAAGGTTAATACTATACTATGTCACTGAGTAAAGAACCTAGTCGGTAAACCCTAAGGAACCTAGTCGGTAAACCCTAAGGTTATCGATATCGGTTAATGAAGGCGAAATGTCTACCGAGTAAAGTTTAGTATTTACTGAGTTGCAACCGAGTTATGATAGTGTGTATTAGATGAATACAAGCATTATTTAATGAAGGACAATGATTAGCTGGAGATGTATAAATGATTGGTATGTCGTGCATGACGTTTGTTAAGGATCTATGGAAAAGGAAAATCGGCAAGAAGATCTACAATGCAGATTGAACCGCAATAACCTTGTGCAAGTTCCAAGAAAGGACTGCAAGTCCCGAGGCAAGGTAAAACATTTTCAGATCGAAAGGATACATTGAACTTGGTCAAGTTTGAAGATCTGATGGCTAAGATTGATCATGGGAAATGTGATCAAGGAGATTTAGCAGTTAGCAATTGTTTATAAATAAGGAATTATTGATAAGGAATGTATGTGGGCAAGTGTATGCATAGGGATGCTACATAGTGATTACCGAGCATAGAAGCTTGAAGACCTGTTTGTATAACATAGTAGAGAGCCCAACAGAGGGTCAAGATAAGTCCTATGACTAAATTGTTTTGAGCAAATAAGAATCTGCTTTAGCATTTCAGATGTAAAGTTGCAGATAGATTTGTATTACTGTTATTTTGTAAGTGATAGAAAATCTCTTAACCGAGTGGACTTAACAGTCTTATTTGTAAACCCTCTAGCAAGGTAACATTATAAATGAGTGTTTGAAACCCTTTGACAAGGTCACTTCTAACAAAGTGAAGATCCTAACAGATATGAGGGAAATCCCTTAACCGGGTCACATCTAGAAATGTGTTTGTAATCTTTAATAGGATTTGCTTTTAACCGAGCATACTCTAGAAGAGTATATTTCTTAGTGGGTCTGAAATCCCACAGTGGTTTTTCCCTATTTGGGTTTCCACATTAAATCTGGTGTTATGAGTGTTATTATGATTATGTGTTCATAAGTTTGCATGTTTAGCAGTTTTTGGTTAAGTTGCTGAAGTATAAGTTACCGAGGTTGAATCGATTGATTTTATGGAAGTTTAAGTTTGTATGATTCACCCCCCCCCTCTCATCTTGTTAGCTATTGGCATCTGTACTTTACATTTAGTATCAGAACTAACAATTGGTATCAAAGCTTTGGACTCTGAAAAAAAGGTTTAAAGGTGCTTGAGGCAAAGATCCGAAGATGTATAAAAGGGATGCACCGAAGCTGAACAAGTCAAGGTTCTCCACATGGCAGAAACAGATGAAGCTACATTTATCAAGAATTGGAGAATATGCAACATATTGTCTGGAGAATGATTACATTGCATCAAGCACCAACCCTATAACCTTGGAAGAGATTAAGGCAAAGCAAGAACATATTCAAGCTATGATTGAAATAACATCAACATTGACCGACTCTGAGTTTAATGATCTAGAAGGCTGTAATGATGCAAAAGCAATGTGGACTAAGCTCATATCTGGGTATGGAGGTGATGAACATGTTTAAAGAGCAAAAGTAGATAGTCTAAGAGGACAACTTGAATCCATGAGGATGAATGAAGGTGAGAACATAACCCAATACAGTACAAGACTAAAGGAGATTGTCAATCAAATTAAAGGAGCAGGTGGAACTATTGAAGAAAAGGATATAACAAGTAAGTTGTTGAGAACCCTTCTACCAGCTTATGTTATTCGAGTCTCTGCAATCAATGAATTGAGGTATGTACCTAACATTCCAGTTTCTTTGGATGCTACTATTGGTAAGCTACATGCATTTGAGTTAAGTAATTTTGATAACAATGGGTCTTCGGTAAATAAAGTAGAATCTGCATTCAGTTCTTTTCATATTGGTGAATCTGATGATTACAATGATAGAATGAGTAAGTACTCTGAAGGGGATCACAGTGGAGCAAGTGAAATATTTTGCAAGAATGTGGAAAAAGTGCACAAACTGTATGTGGAAATCAAGAAGCAAGAAGAATTTGAAGCATTATTAGCCAGAAAGTTACTGAGAGGAAAAGGTAAGTATAAAGGAAAGCTACCTTTAAAATGTTTCAATTGTGATAAAATAGGACATATGGCTTCTAACTGCCCTGACAAAGAATCTAGTGAAAAGAGATAATACTGAGATAACAGGAAAAAAGATTACCAATACAGGGGACACCGAGACTTCAGAAGGAGAGAGATAGAAAGACATGTGTAGTAGCAGATGAGGAATCCAATGATGATGAAACTGATACTGAGGAAGTTGTTTATGTGGCTATTAAAGATGGATCTGATGAAGAAAGGTATGAAGAAAAAGCCCTAATATCTCACATAAATAATAATGATTCTTGGATCATAGACAGTGGATGCTCACATCATATGATAGGTGATAAACACAAGTTTGTTAAATTAGAAGACTATGATGGAGGCTATGTAAGATTTGGTAATGATGCACCATGTATGGTAAAAGGTAAAGGATCTATAACACTTCTTGACAATGCTAAATGTGATGATGTATACTGGGTTGAAGGTTTGAAATACAAATTGTTGAGTGTAGCACAACTAAACAATACAGGATACCGAATAGAATTTCAGAAAAGAATTGTCAAAGTTCATGACAAACATGGAAAGTTAGCTGCTACCGGGACACAAACAAAAGGTAATACATTTCATCTTGACTCAACTCAGAACAAGTGTCTTTATGCAAAGATAGATGATACCTGGTTATGGCATAAAAGGTTTTGTCATGTAAATTTTGATAATCTGATCAAAATAAGTAAGAAGCACCGAGTAAGAGGTCTACTGAGTCTTGAAAAACCTGAGAATGCTATGTGTCGAGGATGCCAGATGGGTAATATGACAAGATCAAGCTTTACAAGTAAGTCATACACTTCTAAAGGAATTTTAGATCTAGTACACACTGATCTTTGTGGTCCTATGAAAGTTCAAAGTTATTATGGTGATAAATATTTCATATTATTTATGGATGATTACTCAAGGATGATGTCAGTCATGTTTTTAAAAGAAAAATGAGAAGCTTTTCAAATGTTCAAATGGTGCAAGGAAAGAGTTGAAAATGAAACAGGAAGACAACTGAAATGTCTTAGATCTAATAGAGGAGGAGAATTCACTTCTGATGAATTTAACTTATACTACAATGATCATGGTATAAAGAGGCAAGTATCTGCACCAAGAACACCTCAGCAAAATGGGATAGCCAAGAGAAGAAACAAATCAATTGTGGATTGTGCAATAACCTTGATGATAGAAAAGGGGGTACCTCAAACATTTTGGAGAGAAGCAATCAACACTGCAGTTTACACCCTGAACCAAGTTCAACTGAAGAAAGAAACTATGAAGACACCATATGAAATCTGGTATGACAAGAAACCTAATGTAAGTTACTTTAAAATCTTTGGAAGTAGATGCTATGTTCACAAAGATGACAGAAATGGAAAGTTTGATCAGAAAAGTGAACAAGGAACATTTCTTGGTTATCCTTCTAGAAGTAAAGCATTTAAATGTCTGATCAAATCATCTAACAAAATAGTGGAAAGTGCAAATGTGATAATTGATGAATTTGTAGAAAGAAATGATGAAGGAAATTCCAAAGAACCAGAAGATTATGAAGAATTTGTTTATGTTCAACCAAGAAGTCCTACCAAGAAAGTTGTTGAAGAAAATGAAGATAATGTCCAGTTATCGAGTGATGAAGAAGATCATACAAAACCTACCGAGCCTATATTAACCAAATATGTCAGAAGACATCATGCATCAAGTCAGATTATAGGAGATAAAGATGATCCAGTGATGACAAGAAACAAACTAAGACAGAACACATGTCTGATTTTTGAATTTGAACCGAGAATAGTGAAAGAGGCATTTAACAGTGAAGATTGGGTAAATGCTATCATAAAAGAAATTGATCAAATCAAGAAGAATGATGCATGGACACTAATCCCAAGACCAAAGGACAAAATTGTAATCAGTACTAAGTGGATTTTCAGAAACAAGCTAAATGAAAAAGGTGAGGTCATTCGCAACAAAGCAAGACTAGTTTGCAAAGGTTATGCTCAAGAAGAAGGAATAGATTATGGTTAGACTTTTGCACCTGTGGCTAGACTTGAGGGAGTAAGAACATTGTTGGCATATGGTTCTTTCAAAAATTTCAAGGTATATCAAATGGATGTTAAATCTGCATTTTTTAATGGTATACTAGAAGTAGAAGTTTTCATTGAACAACCTGAAGGATTTATTGAAGACAGGAGTAAAGATCAGGTATGCAAACTGAACAAAGCCTTATGGTTTGAAACAAGCACCTAGAGAATGGTATGAAAGATTGCACTCTTATTTAATCAGGATTGGTTTTATAAGGACAAGTGAAAGTAGCAATATGTACATGAAGAAAGATGAGGACAATGGAATACTAATCTCAGCCATATTTGTTGATGACATTATATTTTGTGGTAATGACTCCTTATGCAAGAACTTTGGAAATGAAATGCAAAGAATTTGAGATGTCACTAATCGGTGAGATAAAGTATTTTATAGGTTTATAGATATTGAAAATGAAAGATGAGATTTTCATTACTCAATCCAAGTACATAAAGGAAATCTTGAAAAA
The DNA here is from genome assembly GCF_030272615.1 of Cryptomeria japonica. Classification (NCBI taxonomy): domain Eukaryota; kingdom Viridiplantae; phylum Streptophyta; class Pinopsida; order Cupressales; family Cupressaceae; genus Cryptomeria; species Cryptomeria japonica. The sequence goes on along the minus strand of NC_081409.1, from coordinate 779,146,828 downwards.
ATTTGGAATGGAGGATTCTAAACCAGTAAGTACTCCTATGACTACTAACTATAAATTATCAAAGAATGATGAATCTGCATCTGTTGATGATACACTTTACTGATCTATGATTGGAAAATTGCGATATGTTGTGCATAGTAGACTGGATATAGCACATGCAGTAGGTATTGTAGCAAGATTCTCTACAGATCCCAAGGAAACCCATATGACAGCAATCAAGAGAATTTTCAGATACCTGAGAGGCACTGAAGATTATGGCTTAGTATATGAAAAGAGGAATAATTTTGATTTAAAAGTTTATACTGATGCTGATTGGGTAGGCAACATAGATGATAGGAAAAACACAAGTGGTGGAGCTTTCTTTTTGGGAGAAAGACTAGTAAGTTGGCTTAGCAAGAAACAAGGATGTATTTCTCGGTCTATAGCAGAAGCTAAATATGTTGCTGCAGCATTGAATTGTACCAATATAGCATGGATCAAACAACTATTGGAAGGTATAAATGAGAAAGTTACTGAGCCAGTAACTATATTATGTGATAATACTAGTGCCATTAACATTTCAAAGAATCCAGTGATGCACTCTAAGACAAAGTATATATCTATAAAGTATCACTATCTCAGAGAAGAAGTTTAAGAGACTTAAGTTGTGCTGGAATATATCAGTTCAAAGGAGCAATTAGCAGACATCTTCACAAAGCCACTGCCAAGGGACACTTTTGAGTATCTCAGAAGCAAGTTAGGGGTCCTACCCCTATCTTCTACTCACTAACCAAGTTTGGTGAAAGCATCAATTTGATGAATCTATAAAATATTATGTGTGGATTGATGCTGATTTACACACTTTAGAAGGTTTTCTAAAGGTGTGTAGGAAAAAGTGAATAGAGACAAGTTGATCTGACCGAGACTGAGATGTTACATAGCAAGGCAAATCACTTCACAGAGGAAGAAATCATGATTTAGTTCTTCTACTTTTTGGCATTGTTGTCAAAGGGGGAGAAGACTAAATGGTTGACTGAATGGTAAAGCCTTGAAAGATGGAAATAACAAAAGACTAATGACAGGGGGAGTAGATTGCAAAAATGAAGAAGACTAAATGCAAGTCAACAACTCAAAAGCCTAATGAAAAATGGAGAAGACTTTAGAAGACAACAGATCAAGGATAAAAGGAGAAGTCTAACAACAATCTGAATTCAAATCAATTTGAATATCTTGTTGGTATTACCATTTAATTGTTGGTTTTTCCATCAATGCCAAAGGGGGAGATTGTTGGCATTACAGTAAGAAAGATTGTTCATATTCAATAAGGATATTGAGAAGGTTGTTGAAGATTATTGATATAACTGAAGAAGGATGATAACTATCTTTATAACATTATTTTGTCATTGATGTCAAGAAATTGATTATCTGATTCAGTATGATGTTGCCATATCTTGAGAAGATTGATTAGAAGAGAATTAAAATGTTGGTAAAAGACACAGAAAGAATGTGATGAATAAAGGGAGGAATAAGTTATTCAATGGGCAACTTTTACCGAGTTAGACAATGATGAGATCATGATGTTTAGATTGTTTTGATATCCTAAATATGTTGTTGATTGTAAGGTTAATACTATACTATGTCACCAAGCAAAGAACCTAGTCGGTAAACCCTAAGGAACCTAGTCGGTAAACCCTAAGGTTATTGATATCGGTTAATGAAGGCGAAATGTCTATCGAGTAAAGTTTAGTATTTACCAAGTTGCAACCAAGTTATGATAGTGCGCATTAGATGAATACAAGAATTATTTAATGAAGGACAATGATTAGCTAGAGATGTATAAATGATTGGTATGTCATGCATGAATTTTGTTAAGGATCTATGGCAAAGGAAAACCGGCAGGAAGATCTATAGTGTAGATTGAACCACAATAACCTTGTGCAAGTTCCAAGAAAGGACTGCAAGTCCCAAGACAAGGTAAAACATTTTCAGATCGAAAGGATACATTTAACCTGGTCAAGTTTGAAGATCTGATGGCTAAGATTGATCATGGGAAATGTGATCAAGGAGATTTAGCGGTTAGCAATTGTTTATAAATAAGGAATTATTGATAAACAATGTATGTAGGCAAGTGTATGCATGGGGATGCTACATAGTGATTACCGAGCACAGAAGCTTGAAGACCTGTTTGTATAATAGAGTAGAGAGCCCAGTAGAGGGACAAGATAAGTCCTATGACTAGATTGTTTTGAGCAAATAAGAATTTTCTTTAGCATTTCAGATGTGAAGTTGCAGATAGATTTGTATTAATGTTATTTTGTAAGTGACAGAAAATCTCTTAATCGAGTGGACTTAACAGTCTTATTTGTAAACCCTCTAGCAAGGTAACATTCTAAATGAGTGTTTGAAACCCTTTGACAAGGTCACTTCTAACAAAGTGAAGATCCTAATAGATCTGAGGGAAATCCCTTAACTGAGTCACATCTAGCAATGTGTTTGTAATCTTTAATAGGATTTGCTTTTAACCGAGCATACTCTAGAAGAGTATATTTCTTAGTGGGTCTGAAATCCCACAGTGGTTTTTCCCTATTTGGGTTTCCATGTTAAATCTGGTGTTATGAGTGTTATTTTGATTATGTGTTCATAAGTTTGCATGTTTAGCAGTTTTTGGTTAAGTTGTTGAAGTATAAGTTACCGAGGTTAAATCTATTGATTTTATGGAAGTTTAAGTTTGTATGATTCACCCCCCCTCTCATCTTGTTAGCTATTGGCATCTGTACTTTATATTTAGTATCAGAACTAACACTTTCTATCTTTCAATGGTGTAATCTATTATTGCTTATGGCTTCTTGTGATCATTGAGTTAAGGATGAGTATTTGGATTAATGGTAATTGTGGAATTTATCTTATGAAGTTAATTCTTCGTTGGTAACCCTTAAGGAATTTTGGTGTAAGTCTTTCACTTGTGTTATCATGCATGTTATGTGTTATGCACTTATGTTTATACTTTAAAAAAAAAAAAAATTCACCCTTGTTTGTGGGATTTCCTTTGGGGTTCCTGGCGGGGCATTGCATTTGGTATCAGAGCCCATGTTTCAACACTGGGTACTCTGGGTTTGTAGTGAGCCCATTCGCCTTAACCTTTTGTGTAGGTCATGTGGTGTGACTTCCTTTCTTCTTTTCGTACCTTTGATCTGATCTTTCTCCTCTTGTGCAGAGTTAGGTCATGGCTAGGAAAGCCAAGGGAGGTACCCGTGTTGGTGGCCGCACCAGAGGTAGAAGAGGAGGATGGGGTTGTGATCCCGACCACCATAGTCCTTCCCGACCACCATAGTCCTTCCCCACCACCCACTCATGCAAGTGTGGATAGAGATAAGTTAGTTCACCAGAAGGAACCACATTAAGTAGAGCAGGTTCTCGAAAGGGAAGAGCTGCATCAGATGTTTCAGGAGGTGCTAGCTAGACTAGTCCCCAAACCCAAGGTGGGTCAGTCCATCCATGCCCGGGTAGAGGAATCGCTTCACTAGATTTAGAGAGAGAGAGAGAGAGAGATTTCCTAGAAGGAGAGAGGTCCTTATGGACCAGGACCCGGCTGTCATAGGGCACATGAGGGACTTGATGAGGTGCAATCCTCCCTTCTTTGATGGTAAAAGTACTAGTCTTGAGGTAGATACCCGACTTATCAGTTTGGATCAGTTTTTTTCTATGTATCCTTACAGTAGAAACACCAAGGCAAGATGCATGATCATGCATCTCAAGAGTTTTGTTTCTATCTGGTGGAGATTAGAGGAGGAGAGGATCCATCTAAGCATTAACATCGCATCTTGGGAGATCTTTTTCGAGAGATTCAAGGCATAATTTCTCTCACCCTAGTGGAGGCAGTCGCGAGTAGATGAGTTCTATGCTCTACGCTAGTTTGTGTTGTCAGTAGACCAGTTTGAGCATAGGTTCTATGAACTCAAACAGTACGTCGAGATCGGCAATAATGAGGCCACACTTGTGCAACACTTCTTGAGGGGTCTTAATGACCACATTAGTGGAGGAGTGAGGGTTTTCAAGCCTGCTTCAGTAGAGGTAGTCATGGCGAAATCCAGGTTGGTGGAGAAGAACCTTAGTCATGCTCATGGCGGCCAGTCTGGAGTTCAGATTGGGAGTGATCCTTTCAGTGGGTCTAGAGGCATAGGGAATAAGTCCCAGACTGCTGCACCTTTTAGGGGTTCTCAAGCACCCACTAACAGTGGTCAATAGTAGCAGCAACCACCAAGACCGAAGCAGTCTCAGGGTCAACAGGGTGGCAACTCTCAGGTTCAGAAGAGCAAGAAATGGCAGAAGGGTAGGCAGACCTTTCCAGGATAGTCTTCTCAGGGAGCATCTAAAGCCCCTAGTGAGGAGAGCTTCGAGCAGTCCAGTGGACCATTTGGGAGTAGAGGACCGGTTTGAGGAGCTTGCTTCACTTGTGATTAGTATGGCCACAAGGCCACTCATTGCCCTCAACATCCTCACCAAATGGGTAGCCAGAGGCCAGCCACATTAGAAATGACAGTGGATGATGTAGGTAGATCCCATAGAGTATTTACAGTGGTGGATAACTGCCAGGTTGAGCATTAGAGTACCGTGATTGAGATGATAGATGTGTTGCGTGGCACCCCTATCTCTATAGTTTTTCATTCTGGTGCTTCAGATTCTTTTATTTCTTCCTCCATTATGGAGTGGTGTGGGCTCGTTTCTGCTAAGCAGGCAGATGGGTGGCAAGTAGAGTTTGCTACCATTGTGCGAGTGTTGGTAGATGCCTTCATTCCTAGTTATGAGTTGGACCTAGGACCCTTTGTCACTTCAGTTGACCTTCAAGTCATTCCTTTGGGGTCCTATGGAGTTTTGTTGGGGATGGATTAGTTATCATCTCACAATGCTCATGTAGACTATCATTTGAAGATAGTACAGTGATTAGATGACCATGGCAGAAAAGTGGGGATCATTGGAGTTCATCGATCGATATCCTTACGTATGATCTCTACTATTACACTTAGGAGCTGCATGCATCAAGAGTGTTAGCTTTTTGCAGTTTCTCTTGAGGATGTGGATGAGGAAGAGAGTCAAGAAATCTCTCTTGATGGTCACCCTATTCTTTGAGAGTATGCTAATGTGTTTCCTTTGGATATTCCTGGTATGCCTCCGAAGTGAGGCATAGACTTTCGCATTGACTTGGTTTCTGGTGCGGAACCTATTTCAAGAGCACCATATCGGATGACTACTTAGGAGCTGAGTGAGTTGAAGTTGTAGGTTGAGGAGTTGTTAGCCAAGCGGTTCATTCATCCTAGTGTTTCTCCTTGGGGTGCACCAGTTATCTTCGTTAAGAAGAAGGATGGTTCTCTTCGATTATGCATTGATTATCGACAATTGAATAAGGTAGCCATATAGAACCGATATCCATTGCCTCATATAGATGATCTTTTTGATTAGGTGAAGGGAGCCAAGGTGTTCTCTAAGATAGACCTGAAATTTGGGTATCATCAGTTGTGCATCCATGATGCAAACATTCATAGGACAACATTTTGTACTCGTTATGGTCACTACGAGTTCACAGTGGTGCCATTTGGATTGACGAACGCGCCTTCAGTGTTCATGAGTCTTATGAATGGCATTTTTTGCACCTACCTTGACCACTTTGTCCTTATGTTCTTGCATGACATATTGATATATTCTAGATCTATGGAATAGCATGAGGGTCACTTGCATCAGGTATTGCAGTGCTTGAGGGAGAATAAACTTTTTTCAAATTTGGCGAAGTGTGATTTCTTCCAGTTTCAGGTGAGCTATCTTGGTCATATACTTTCGGGAGAATGTGTATCTGTGGATCCTTCTAAAATCTAAGCCATTGTTGATTCACCAGCATCGACCAATGTTTCTGAGTTCAAAGTTTCATGGGTTTGACTAGATATTACCGTTGCTTTGTAAAGAGTTTCTCTTAGATAGGCCATCCAATTACTTCTCTTCAGAGGAAACGGAAGAAGTTTGTTTGGTCAGAGCAGTGTGAATTTTTTTTTCATACCTTGAAGGAACTCCTTGTTAGTTCTCTAATTTTGGTAGTTCCTGAACCATCCAAAGATTTCATGGTATGCACAGATGCCTCTTTAGAAGTTATAGGTGTGGTGCTTATCCAGGATGGACGTGTGGTTGCCTATGAGTCGCAAACTCAAGGATCACGAGTTGAACCATCCAGTTCATTTCTTGGAGTTGGTTGTTGTAGTGCATGTGTTGGTTAGATGGAGACATTTCCTATTGGGGTGTCGATTTGAGATGCATAGTAATCACCATAGTTTGCAGTATATTTTTACGCAACTAAACTTGAAAGCTCGACAATGAAGGTAGATGGAATTCCTCTGCGAGTGTGATTTTGAGGTTTTTTATATTCAGGAGAAAGATAATGTAGTGGTAGATGCTTTGAGCCATAGGTAGAATGAGGTTGCAACATTGTCCCTTGGTGTGGACTTGAGTGAGAGAATTCTTGGAGTTCTTCCTCAGGACAATTGGTATCAGGATGTTAGAGCCATGGTGGAGTCTGGAAGACCATTGGAGGGTAGATATTCTGGTTACTCTCTTGAGTCGGATGGTCTTCTTCGACACCTTGGACGGATCTATGTACTTCCTTTGGAGGGTCATCACATTTTGATCATGACTAAGGCCCATCGTGCACCTTATTCAACACACCCTGGTGTCAAGAATATGCACGCAGATCTTATACAGTTATATCATTGGGTTGGTATGAAACATGACATTGCTGATTTTGTGTTGAAGGTCTTAGAATGTTAGTAGGTGAAGGCAGAGCATTAGCACCTTGCAGGGCTTTTACAACCTAATTTGATACTGGATTGGAAATGGGATATCATTTCCATGAATTTCATAATAGGGTTGCCTGTTTCTTCATGTCGTTATGATGCAATCATGGTCATTGTTGATAGATTGACCAAACTTGCTCATTTTGTGCCTATTCAATCATCTTATATGATAGTTTTTGTGGGATAAGGCTTCTTGAAAGATGTGGTGAGGTTTAATGGAATTCCAAGGCTGTTCATTTCTAATAGAGACCCTATCTTTACTTCAGCCTTGTGGACCTCACTTCAACATGCTTTGGGAACCCAGTTGAACTTCAATTCAGCTTATCACCCAGAGACCGATTGTCAGACTAAGCGTGTGAATCAGGTCTTGGAGGACATGCTTTGCATGTATGTTATGGATGACCAGTCACACTGGGAGGAATATCTTGGCCTTCTAGAGTTTTCTTATAACAATAGTTCCCACAGTTCTATAGGCATGTCTCCATTCCAGGCTTTGTATGATTGTCCTTGCCATACTCCTTTGAGTTTGGATCAGTTGGAGGATAGGGTGTGTTTAGGCCCAAACTTCCTTTGTGAGATGGAGCAACAGGTTGAGCAGATTCGTGGGCATTTGGTTGCTACTTAGGATAGGCAAAAGAAGTATTCTGATGCCCATAGGGTCGATCGTTAGTTTTATGTTGGCAATCATGTGTTCTTGAGAGTGCATCCGTGGAAGAGTCCAATCCATTATGGAAAGGGGTTCTAAGTTGGTGCCTCATTTTTTTATGCCCTTTTGAGATCCTTGAGAGAATAGGACCTGTTGCTTACTATCTTGCCTTGTCGTCGAGTCTATCCCACATCCATGATGTCTTTCATGTTTATGTTCTTCATCCTTATCATTCTGATGTGACCCATGTTCTTGATTGGAATGCTTTGCAGGTCAAGGATGGGCAACATTCCATGGAGCCTGTGCACATTCTTCAGCAACGAGGTTTGACCCTGAAGCATCATACCATCAAATAGGTAAGGGTCCTATGGGATCCTAGTGATGAGACCTCAACGACTTGGGAAGATGCCTTGAAGATGAGAGAACTTTATTCTTATCTATTTTAGGATTCCAAGAATAAGCCTAGGCTTGGGGGGGAGGATGTAGTACCCATCCTCAATCAGCCTCTTTTTGTATGTTTTTGATTGACTTTAGTGACTGTTCAGTGGAACATTTTAGTATATTGGTTCAGTTTATATGTGATGTTATTTAATGCTTTATCTAGATCTATGACGTATGTTGTTATGTAGTATCTCAATGCTTATGTTAATGTTATTTAATGGATTATTATCATAGACTGACACTTTTACCTTTTATTGCGATGCATTATTTATATGTTGCATGTTTGAAAGTGTATTGGGATGCGAGGGGATGTTTTTCCTTCACTCACTCCAGTGAGACAAGGAACATCATGGTTCCCATTCATCGGTGTGCATGTCGTGTCTGTATATATATTGGTCTATATGCATGTGTGGTTCTTTGGTGTAGGACATTGCAAGTACTAGTACCGGGTAGGTACGGGGTATTGACTCCACCTGGTTTCATAGGCCTGAGCATGCCTTTTATATCTGATGGGATTGAAGGAGATAGTTGTTTTAGCCTAGCTTGACCTATAGTTAAACTCATGTGAGTGATGTCAATCGGTTGTCTTGTCCCATCTGGCTGGTATGCGAGTCATGGTGCCTTGGTTTGGTCATTTGAGAGTCATCATTTGATCATTCTTGGTTTTGCATGGTTCCGTTTATTCAAATGGTTATTTATTTAAATGGATGATGCTATCTTATGTTGGTGTAATTAGTTGATTATTATGCTCTATGATTATTGGTTTAATTAAATTAATGATTCACTAGACTAAATGGTTAAAGGGCTTATTTATTTTGTAAAGTGCATTCATATATTTTAGAAGGAAATAAATAATTGCCTAGCCAATTAAATGTTAAATGATTATGTTGAAAGAAAGTATTTTTGGAAATAGAAATTAAAAAAAACTTTCCTTTTTACTTTTCCATTGGACCTTTTCATTTTAATTATTGGAAAAGATTTTTTTTTGAAAAATGAGTAAATCTGATTGTTTTTACTTTTTAAATATTTAAATCTGATTGGTTGCGAAACTTTTAAACCTAGAAATTTTAGGTTAAAAGAGATTTTTTCATGCTATTCTAGGATTCACGGGAAGAAGGAAGAGGGGAATTTCAGAGAGAAATTCTGGAAAACTTCCTAGAGGAATTGGAAATTTGACCTAGTTTGCAAGACTGGAAATTCTTCATCTCTTTGTCTGCTATTGCTTCAAGGTTGGAGGTTCTCTTCTTGTTTGAATTTGTTATTTGAAATTTTTAGTTTTCTTCCTGTGTGTGAAAATTTATGCAATCTTCCTGTAGATGCTTGTGGAATGATTGGAATGGAAGAATGAGTGTTTATTGTTGTTGGTTTTGTGAAATCTATATCATATGGTTGCATTGAGGAAGGAAATGGTTCATTTCTCTATCTACTGCATGTTAGATCTTGAAAATCAATTTCTTGTTTTACCTCTTGTATTTGGAAAGAATGAACTAGATTTAGCTTTTTTTGTGCTTTCTAGTATCTTGTTGTCCAAGATTTGGGGTTTCCGTAGGATTTTAATTTTAGCATTTGCCTTATTGGTAAAATTCCTTTTGAAAATTGGATTTGGCACTCTGTATGTGTGTGCCCGTGAAATGTTCTGGAAATGAATCATTTTCTTGTTTAAATGATTAGGTGGAGTGTTGATTTTAATGCCTTGGGAGGCATGTATTTTATTTCTTTTGTTATCCTTGCCTTACCTCACCCCATGGCGAGCTAGTCCTACCATGCGGGTTGGCAGTATCTGCTACTCGCAGGTAGCAGTACTACTAGTCAGCAGCTACTGCTACCGATGGTAGCAGCAGTACTGGTCAATAGTGACTGCTACTGGTCGGCAGCAGCACTACTGGTCGGTAGTGCCTCCTACCGATCGGTAGCAATAATACCAGCAGGTAGTGCCTATAGCCCACAACAACAGCACTACTACGGGTTAGTTTGACCCCTGCATCACCATGTACTTTATCGGTTCAAACCGGTTAGTACAATGAAGTTAATTTTTAATAAATTATATATATTTTAGAGTGGTTTTTTGGTGTTAAATGAAATATATTTCAGAATGGATTTTGTGCTGAATAAAAATAAAAGGTGATTTTTTCATGTGATTTTTATTACGTGGTTAATTAATTTATCAATGGAAATCAAGGCATGAATTAGGAATTCAAATTGGTTAATTTGGTTATATTCTGGAAATGAATTAAATGCCTGTTAGGAATTCATGTTTAATTGGTTGAGTGTTTAATGTGGATTTCATTCCCGATGGAATATTGATTTGGAAATTGATTAGATGTGACTGCTAGAAAAGAGTGTTTTATTTAATTTCAAATCAATGATGTTGCAAGTGCTTATGATGTTGTTTTTCTCAAAGATTGTTTGAGTGCGGACGTAGTGAAATTAGTTGTCCTTGCAACTGTATATTATGTTATTTTTTTGGTCTGTGGTTCAGTCATCCTGTGGTGGTGTATTTGGTACCTTTGACCAAGTGATATATGTTGGCTTCATTGTCATAACCATGTAGTGTCTTTTCCTTATGGTTAGCCAAGAGTCAGTATGTCCTTGTTGACCACTTGATTCAGATAGTGGTAGTTATTGTTGTCTTCTTTGCCATAGGGTCCTCGAGGAGTGACCTTGTTTGTTTAGTGTCCTTTGAGAGAGTGGCTTTCGCTTGGTGGTTGCACCCAAAGTGGTAGGCATTACGACCCAACGAAAGTAAGATATTAACCGGTAATCTAATGAATTGCTTAAATGGGTAGTTTCATAACATTAATAAAGATAATTGTACCTCGCACCTAGGTGAGTGCTTGTACTGAGGCTCATCATGTTGTGAGAAGGCCTGGTATGGAAAACCGAAGACCTTTTATGTAGGTCATGTGGTGTGACTTCCTTGCTTCTTTCCATGCCTTTAATCTGATCTTTTTCCTCTTGTGCAGTATTAGGTCATGGCCAGGAAATCCAAGGGAGCTGGTCATGTTGGTGGCTGTACCAGAGGCAGAGGAGGAGGACAAGGTCGAGGTCCTGACCACCATAGTCCTTCCCCACCACCCACTCATGCGAGTGTGGATAGAGATTAGTCGATTCACTAGAAGGAACCACATTCCGTAGAGAAGGTTCCCGAAAGGGAAGAGCTGCATGAGATGTTTTAGGAGGTGCTAGCTAGACTAGGCCCCAGACCCGAGGTGGATCAACCCATCCATGGCCGGGTAGAGGAATTGCTTTAGCAAATTCAAGAGAGAGAGAGAGAGAGAGAGAGAGAGAGAGAGAGAGAGAGAGAGAGAGAGAGAGAGAGAGAGAGAGAGAGAGATCTCGAGAAAAGAGAGAGGTCCTTCTGGACAAGTACCCAGCTATAATAGGGCACATGATCAACTTGATGAGGTCCAATCCTCCCTTATTTGATGGTAAAGGTGCCGAACTCAAGGCAAAGGCCTGGCTTATCAGTTTGGATTGGTGTTTTTCTATATATCCTTATAGTAGCAACACCAAGGTGAGATGCGAGATCACGCATTTTCAGAATTTTGCTTCTATCTGGTGGAGATTAGAGGAGGAGAGGATCGGTGTGAGCATTAACACCGCATCTTGGGAGATCCTTTTGGAGAGATTCAGGGCACAATTTCTCTCACCCCAGTGGAGGCAGTCGCAAGAAGAATAGTTCTATTCTCTAAGCCAGTTTGGGTTGTTAGTGGACCAGTTTGAGCACAGGTTCTATGAGATCAAACAGTATGTCAAGATCAACAATGATGAGGCTATTCTTGTGCAACACTTCTTGAGGGATCTTAATGACCACATTAGTGGAGGAGTGAGGGTTTTCGAGCCTGCTTCAATAGAGGTAGTCATGGTGAAAGCCTAGTTGGTGGAGAAGAACCTTAGTCGTGCTCATGGCGGTCAATCTGGAGTTCAGATTGGGAGTGATCCTTTCAGTGGGTCTAGAGGCATAGGGAATAAGTCCCAGACTGCTACACCTTTTAGGGGTTCTCAAGTGCCCACTAAGGGTGGTCAGTAGTAGCAGCAGCTGCCGAGACCGAAGCAGTCTCAAGGCCAGCAGGGTGGCAACTCTCAGGTTCGAAAGAGCGGGAAATGGCAGAAGGGTAGGCAGACCTTTCCAAGATAGTCTTCTCAGGGAGCATCTCAGGCCCCTAGTGGGGAGAGCTTTGAGTAGTCCAGTGGACCATTTGGGAGTAGAGGACCGGTTTGAGGAGCTTGCTTCATTTGTGATCAGTATGGCCACAAGGCCGCTCATTGCCCTCAACATCCTCACTAGATGGGTAGCCAAAGGCCAGCCACATCAGAGCCGATAGTGGAGGATGTAGGTAGATCCCATAGAGTATTTGTAGCGGTGGATAACCACCAGGTTGAGCATCAGAGTATCATGATTGAGATGACATGTGTGTTGCATGGAACCCCTATCTCTATAGTTTTTGATTTTGGTGCTTCAGATTCTTTTATTTCTTCCTCCATTGTGGAGCGGTGCGGGCTCGTATTTGCTAAGCAGGCATATAGGTAGCAAGTAGATTTTTCTACCGAAGTGTGAGTGTTGGTAGATGCCTTCATTCCCAATTGTGAGTTGGACCTAGGACCCTTTGTCACTTTAGTTGACCTTCGAGTCATTCGTTTGGGGTCCTATGGAGTTTTGTTGGGGATGGATTAGTTATCATCTCACAATGCTCATGTAGACTATCATCTGAAGATAGTAGAGTGATTAGATGACCATGGCAGGAAAGTGGGGATCATTGGAGTTCATCGATCGAAATCATTACGTATGATCTCCGCTATGAAAGTTAGGCAGTGCATGTGTCAAGGGTGTTAGCTTTTTGTAGTTTCTCTTGAGGATGTGGATGAGGAAGAGAGTCAAGAAATCTCTCTCAATGGTCACCCTATTCTTTGAGAGTATGCTGATGTGTTTCCTTTGGATATTCTCGGTATGCCTCCAAAGTGAGACATAGACTTTCGCATTGACTTGGTTCCTAGTGCGAAACTTATTTCGAGAGCACCGTATCGGATGACTACTCAGGAGCTGAGTGAGTTGAAGTTGTAGGTTGAGGAGTTGTGAGCCAAGGAGTTCATTTGTCCTGGTGTTTCTCCTTGGGGTGTGTTAGTTATCTTCGTTAAGAAGAAGGATGGTTCTCTTTGATTATGCATTGATTATTGACAGTTGAATAAGGTAACCATATGGAACCGATATCCATTGCCTCAGGTAGATGATCTTTTTTATCAAGTGAAGGAAGCCAAGGTGTTCTCTAAGATAGACTTGAAATCTGGGTATCCTCAGTTGCGCATTCATGATGTAGGCATTCATAGGACAATGTTTCATACTCGTTATGGTCACTATGAGTTCACAGTGGTGCCATTTGGGTTGACGATTGTGCTTTCAATGTTCATGAGTCTTATGAATGACATTTTTTGCACCTACCTTGACCACTTTTGCCTTGTTTTCTTGGATGACATATAGATATATTATAGATCTATGGAAGAGCATGAGGGTCACTTGTGTCAGGTATTGAAGTTCTTGAGGGAGAATCATCTTTTTGCGAATTTGGTGAAGTGTGATTTCTTCCAATCTGAGGTGAGCTATCTTGGTCATATACTTTCAGGACAATGTGTATCCGTGGATCCTTCTAAAATCTAAGGCATTGTTGATTCGCTAGGGTCGACCAATGTTTCTAAGGTTCGAAGTTTCATGGGTTTGGCTGGATATTACCATCGCTTTGTTAAGAGTTTTTCTCAGATAGGTCATCCGATTACTTCTCTTCAGAGGTAAGGGAAGAACATTGTTTGGTCAAAGAAGTGTGAATTTTCTTTTCGTACCTTGAAGGAACTCCTTGTTAGTTCTTTGATTTTGGCAGTTCCTTGCCCATCCAGAGATTTCATGGTATGCACATATGCCTCTTTAGAAGGTATAGGTGCGGTGCTTATGCAGGATGGACGTGTGGTTTCCTATGAGTCACAAAATCAAGGATCATGAGTTGAACTATCCAATTCATTTCTTTGAGTTGGTTGTTGTAGTGCATGCATTGGTTAGATGGAGTCATTTCCTATTGGGGCGTCGATTTGAGATGCATAGTGATCACTGCAGTTTGCAATATATTTTTACGCAGCTAAACTTGAATGCTCGACAGCGAAGGTGGATGGAATTCCTCTGCGAGTATGATTTTGAGGTTCGTTATATTCAGGGGAAAGAGAATGTAGTGGTAGATGCTTTGAGTCGTAGGTGGAATGAGGTTGCAACATTGTCCCTCGGTGTGGACTTAAGTGAGAAAATTCTTGGAGTTCTTCCTCAGGACACTTGGTATCAGGATGTTAGAGCCATGGCAGAGTCTAGAAGACCATTGGAGGGTAGATATTCTGGTTACACTCTTCAGTCGAATGGTCTTGTTTGACACCTTGGATGGATCTATGTACCTCCTTTGGAGGGTCTTCTCATTTTGATCATGACTAAGGCCCATCATGCACCTTATTCGACACACCCTAGTGTTAAGAAGATGCACGCAGATCTTAGACAGGTATATCATTGGGCTGGTATGAAACATGACATTGCTGATTTTGTGTCGAAGTGCTTAGAATGTTAGTGGGTGAAGGCGGAGCATTACCACCTTGCAGGGCTTTTACAACCTAATTTGATACCGTATTGGAAATGGGATATCATTTCCATGGATTTAATAGTAGGGTTGCCTATGTCTTCACATCGTCATGATGCCATCATGGTGATTGTTGATAGATTGACCAAAGTTGCTCATTTTGTGCCTATTCGATCATCTTATACGATAGTTTTTGTGGCATGAGTCTTCTTGGAAGATGTGGTGAGGTTTAATGGAATTCCAAGGCTGATCATTTCTAATAGAGACCCTGTCTTTACTTTAGCCTTATGCACCTCACTTCAACATGCTTTGGGATCCCAGTTGAACTTCAATTCAGCTTATCACCCAGAGATCGATGGTCAGACTAAGTGTGTGAATCAAGTCTTGGAGGACATTCTTTGCATGTATGTTATGGACGAGTAGTCACACTGGGAGGAATATCTTTTCCTTGTGGAGTTTGCTTATAACAATAGTTCTCACAGTTCTATAGGCATGTCTTCATTCTAGGGTTTGCATAGTTGTCCTTTCCATACTCCTTTGAGTTGGGATCAGTTGGAGGATAGGGTGTGTTTAGGCCTGGACTTGCCTTGTGAGATGGAGAAATAGGTTGAGCAGATTCATGGGCATTTGGTTTCTACTCAGGATAGGCAGAAGAAGTATTCCAATGCCCATAGGGTCTATTGTTAGTTTTCTATTGGCGATCATGTGTTCTTGAGAGTGCATCCGCAGAAGAGTCTGATCCATTATGGAAAGGGTTCTAAGTTGGCACCTCATTTTGTAGGCCCTTTTGAGATCCTTGAGAGGATAGAACATGTTGCATACTATCTTGCCTTGTCATCAAGTCTATCCTACATCCAAGATGTCTTTCATGTTTTTGTTCTTCATCCTTATCATTCTGATGTGACCCATGTTCTTGATTGGAAAGCTTTGCAGGTCAAGGATGGGCAACATTCCATGGAGCCTGTGCGCATTCTTCATCAACGAGGTTTGACCCTGAAGCATCGTACCATCAAACAGGTAAGGGTCCTATGGGATCCTAGTGATGAGAACTCAATGACCTGGGAAGATGCCTTGAAGATGAGAGAGATTTATTCTTATCTATTTTAGGCTTCGAGGAGTAAGCCTAGGCTTGGGGGGGAGGATGTAGTACCCATCCTCAATCAACCTCTTTTTGTATGTTTTTGATTGACTTCAGTGACTGTTCAATGGAACATTTTAGTATATTGATTCAGATTATATGCGATGTTATTTAATGCTTTATCTAGATGTATGATGTATGTTGTTATGCAGTATCCCAGTGCTTATGTTAATGTTATTTTATGGATCATTATCATAGACCGACACTTTTACCTTTTATTGTGATGCATTATTTATATGTTGCATGTTTGCAAGTGTATTGGGATGCAAGGGGATGATTTTCCTTCACTCACTCCAGTGAGACAAGGAACATCACGATTCTCCTTCATCAGTGTGCATGTTGTGTTTGTATATATATATTGGTCTATATGCATGTGTGGTTCTTTGGTGCAGGACATTGCAGGTACTAGTACTGGGTAGGTATGGGGTATTGACTGCACTTTGTTTCACAGGTTTGAGCATGCCTTTTATATCTGATGGGATTGGAGGAGATAGTTTTTTTACCCTAGCTTGACCTATAGTTAAACTCATGTGAGTGTTGTCAATCAGTTGTCTTGTCCCGTCTGGCTGGTATGCGAGTCATGGTGCCTTGGTTTGGTCATTTGAGAGTCGTCATTTGATCATTCTTGGTTTTGTGCGGTTCCGTTTGTCCAAATGGTTATTTATTTAAATGGATGATGCTATCTTATGTTGGTGTAATTAGTTGATTATTATGCTCTATGATTATTGGTTTAATTAAATTAATGATTTACTAGACTAAATGGTTAAAGGGCTTATTTATCTTGTAAAGTGCATTCATATATGTTAGAAGGAAATAAATAATTGCCTAGCCATTTAAATGTTAAATGATTATGTTGAAAGAAAGTATTTTTGGAAATAGAAATTAATAAAAAACTTTCCTTTTTACTTTTCCATTAGACCTTTTCATTTTCATTATTGGAAAAGAATTATTTTTGAAAAATGAGTAAATCTGATTGTTTTTATTTTTTAAATATTTAAATCTAATTGGTAGGAAAACACTTAAACCTACAAAGTTTAGGTTAAAAGAGAATATCTCATGCTATTTTGGGATTCACGGGAAGAAGGAAGAGGGGAATTTTGGAGAGAAATTCTAGAAAACTTCCTGGAGGAATTGGAAATTTGACTTGGTTTGCAAGACTGGAAGTTCTTCATCTCTTTGCTTGTTGTTGCTTCAAGGTTGAAGGTTCTCTTCTTGTTTGAATTTGTTATTTGAAATTTTCAGTTTTCTTCTTGTGTGTGGAAATTTATGCAATCTTCTTGTAGATTCTTGTGGAATGATTGGAATGGAAGAAAGAGTGGTTATTGTTGTTGGTTTTGTGAAATCTATATTATATGGCTGCATTTAGGAAGGAAATGGTTAATTTCTGTATCTGCTATGTGTTAGATCTTGAAAATCAAATTCTTGTTTTACCTCTTCTATTTAGAGAGAATGAACTAGATTTAGCTTGCTGTGTGCTTTCTAGTATCTTATTGTCCAAGATTTGGGGTTTATGTGGAATTTTATTTTACCATTTGCCTTATTGGTAAAATTCCATTTGAAAATTGGATTTGGCACTGTGTATGTGTGTGCCTTTGAAATGTTCTAGAAATGAATCATTTTCTTGTTTAAATGATTGGGTAAAGTGTTGATTTTAATGCCTTGGGAGGCATGTATTTTCTTTTTTTTGTTATCCCTGTCTTACCTCACCCCGTGGTGGGCTAGTCCCACCATGCGGGTCAGTAGTCTCTACTGCCTACAAGTAGCAATACTACCAATTAGCAATACTGCTACGCAGTAGTAGTACTACCAGTCGATAGCTACTACTACCGACAGTAGCAATGCTACCAGTCAGTAGTGACTACTACCGGTCCACAGCAGTGCTACCGGTCGATGTTAGGTTATGGAGACAACCGAAATAGAAAGACAATAACATCAGTGACTACTATTGGTCGGTAGCAGCGCTATTAGTTTATTATAGTACTGGCAATGATTAATGCATGAAACAAAAAGACAATAACATCCACAACACATAACACAAATATTTGTATGTGGAAACCCCCTGCAATGCGAAAAACCATGGTGAGAAGCCTTACCCACAATCAAATGATACTACTGTAGATAGTATGTGTATACAATATGGAGTCTGCACATGCAAAAAGGCCAACTACCTAGAGCTCACCACTCAATCAAAAAATGAGAGTCACACTGACTACAATTGGGTGGTTAAATCCAATGATAATGTACTGCACAAAATAGCATCTTCATATGCTGGATTTAGTACGGGTTAGTTCTAATTATCTTCCGCAAAACCTTCCTTCAACCTTCAAATGATGTCTGCATGTATAGTTCTTCTTATTTTTGCATATACCTTATTACAATTCTTTTCCTTATCACATTACAATCTCATAATCGAGATCTTAGATATATACTTAAAGCTAATACCAAAATGTGTAGGTCGGCTTACAAAGAATATTACAATAAAATCAATTACAAATAAATTGATATCTGATGCATCATTTTGGCTCAATGTATTTACAGTAATAATAAAATAATCTTCATAACATGTCATTTTGATTTGAAATAGATATGATTGTCGGTGCATAACCTGGACCTATTTGCCAGTAACAGCAAATATGCAAACCCGAATAAACCAATAACCAAATAGCCAAAACCAAATGATCAAATAATGTCTTCAACATAACCAAGTAGCCTCCAAGTCATTCCAAGTGCTGATGAACAATATAATCTGTTGGTGAACCAAATACCGGTGACTGTGCATAAGTCACTTGACATGTCGGTGAACAAAACAAAGATCTCCAAGTGTTGATAGGGTTGACAAGTGTTGACAAGTGTTGACAACAATGACAAAACCATATCAACATATCCAAAATACCAACAATATCCCCCTTTGGCATTGATGGCAACACAAGATGGAAAAACCATCAAAGTGTCAAAAGAGAAATGCCAAAAACCAAAAACCAACAATCTCCCAAAGAGATCATTAACCAAAAATCAAACTACAAATATAGAGAGTACTCAATCTCTCCAAAAATATTTCCCCAAAGTAACAATCTCTCCCCCAAGGGATAATGTGTTTTTCCATATCAATCTCTCCCCTTTGACATCAAATGCCAAAGCAATACAAAAACCAGATTAAATACAAAATACCAACTCATTACAACATACCAACTACTCCCCCTGAGAAGTAGCTCTTCTCATCAAAGCCAGAATAAAAGATTTTTTTGTTAACTCCGTCGGTTGATGACAAACATCAATTATCTAAGTCTCTACTAGTGGGGGTAGATCTCCAAGCTGCTCTCTAAGATATTCAAAAGTCGCCTTACGCAAAGGCTTTGTAAACATATCTGCAATCTACTCTTTAGTATTCACATAAACCAATTTCACTTCTTTTGCTTCAACATTCTCTTTTAGAAAATTGAATTTGATAGAAACATGTTTAGTCTTTGAATGAAATACCAGATTCTTAGATATATCAATTGCTGCCATACTATCACAGTAAATAGTTATAGGTTCCTTGCATTTTACCTTTATGTCCTTCAACATTTGTTTAATCCATAATACTTGTGTACAATTGGTTGTTGCTGCAACATATTCTGATTCGACTATTGATAGACTTGTACAACTTTTTTTCTTGCTCAACCATGAAATTAATCTGCTACCAAGAAAAAATGCTCCGTCGGTGGTGCTTTTTCTGTCATCCACATCTCCTACCCAATTAGCATCTGTGTATGCACATAAATCAAAATTTTCATCTCTAGGATACCATAAACCAAGATTTGTAGTGCCTTGTAGATACCGGAAAATCTTTTTTACTATTGATTCATGATTTTCTTTAGGATTACTCTGAAATATTGAAACAATACATACTGCATTCATAATATCAGGTTTTGTTTGTGTCAAATACAGTAAACCTACTAGTCAGATTTACAGGTGTTGATTCATCCTTCAAAGATAATGTATCAGTTGTAGTCATAGGTGTGCTTACCGGTTTATAGTTTTCCATGCCAAATTTATTGAGTAACTCTTTCAAGTACTTAGACTGACATAAGAATATACCTTTATTAGTCTGTGAAATCTGCAATCCTAAAAGAAATTTTATCTCTCCAATCATAGACATTTCAAATTCTTGTTGCATTTTATTAGAAAAGTCTTTACACAATCCATCTTCTCCTCCAAAGATTATATCATCAACAAAAACTTCAATAACCAAGATGTCATCATTAGTCACTTTGTAGTATAGATTGTTGTGAGCATTACCTTTAGTGTAACCAAGCTTCAAAAGATATTTGTCCAATCTAGCATACCAAGCTCTAGGAGCTTGCTTTATTCCATATAAAGCTTTCCTTAACCTGCAAACCATATCTTTGTCATGTGTTAAAGAAAATCCATCAATTTGTTCAATATAAACTTCTTCCTCAAGATCTCCATTCAAAAATGCACATTTAACATCCATTTGATATACTTTGTAGTTCTTGTGAGCTACAAAAGCCAATAAAAGTCTGGCTGCCTCAATTCTAGCTACCAGTCAATTCCTTCTTTCTATGAATATCCCTTACACACTAATCTTGCTTTAATTCTGATTACCTTACCATCTTCATTAAGTTTATTTCTGAAAACCCATTTAGTTCCAATTACATTTTTGTCTTTAGGCTGGGGAACTAATGACCAAGTGTTATTTCTTTCATTTTGTTCCAATTCATCTTCCATAGCTTTAATCCAATATTTATCTTCACATGCCTCATTAATTGATGTAGGTTCAATTTGAGAAATAAGACATACCTCTTCATTTACCAATATTCCTCTAGTCATCACTTCTTGAAATTTGTTTCCAATTATCTGATCTTCAGAGTGGTTCAATCTTACATACCAGGGTGTTTTTACTTACTGGAGTTATTCAGTAACTGTTGAATCTTTAGATGATGCCAGTGTAACTGGATCACCATTCTATACTGGTGTACTCATAATAGGTTCATTTGTGATTATCTCTATTGCCGGTTCAGAGTCCATGTACCTTGAATTTCCTCTAAACTGTTCATCAATCTTCACATTTGCACTCTCAACAATTTTCTACAATCTCTTGTTAAAACATCTATATGCCTTGCTCTTAGATGAATAACCAAGAAATATTCCTTCATCACTTCTAGGATCAAATTTGCCAATATACTCATCTCTTTTAATATAGCATTTACTTCCAAATATTCTGAAATATTTAAGAGTAGGAGCATTACCAAACCATAGTTCATGAGGGGTCTTACCAGTTTCACCTTTGATATGAACTCTATTGAATGTATAAACTGCTATATTGACTATTTCTCTCTAGTATATATGAGGTAGATTTGATTTTGATATCATACTTCTGGCTGCATCCAAGATAGTTTTGTTTATCCTTTCAACAACTCCATTCTGCTGGGGTGTCCGGGGTGCTGATAACTGTCTTCTGATCCATTCACTTCACAGAATGTATTAAATTCCTTAGATGTAAATTCACCTCCTTGATCTGATCTCAAACATTTGATTTTCTTGCCAGTTTCATTCTCGACCATCACTTTGAATAGTTTGAATTTCCCAAATGCTTCATATTTCTCCCTGAGAAAAGTAACCCAACACATTCTAGAATAGTCATCAATGATTAGCATAAAATACCTATCTACTTGTATACTTCTAGTTCTTGTTGGACCACATAAATCAGTATGAATTAAGTCAAGAACATTGTTAGATTTGTCTATAATACTCTTGAAAGTTTCTCTAACTTGCTTTCCCAATTGACATTCCTTACATACCGGATTATGAGGTTTAACAGTCTTAGGTAAATCTCTTACCGCCTTGGTTGGACTGATTTTCACAATGCAATCAAAATTTACATGACAAAATCTCTTATGTCATAACCAACTTTCATCAATGTGAGCAATCAAACATGCTTTCTCATTGTTATTCAAATAAAATATATTACCTCTAGTCTGATTACCGGTTGCAATTTCCAAACCAGTTCTGTTTAAGATTTTGCATTTACCATTCTTGAATTGTAACTAAAATCCTTTTTCAACTAATTGACCAACACTCAAAAGATTATGCTTCAAACCTTCAATATAGTAAACATTATCAGTATTGTGCTTACCATCAAAAGATATAGTTCCTTTTCCTTTGATCATACAAGCTTTATCATCTCCAAATCTTACTAGACCTCCATTGTAATCCTGAAAGGTTAAGAATTTACTCTTATCACCAGTCATGTAATGTGAACATCCTAAATCAATAATCCATTCATCTTTATCTTCAATTTTAGCTGCCAAGGCCTTCTCTACAAGTTGAGCAGTAGGTGCCAGTTGATCTTCTATTATAGCAACAAAAGCCCATCCATTGTCTGTTGGATCCTCATCAAAATCATCAGTAACTCCTTGATCAACATAATAACAAGATTTGTCTCTATTCTTCTTAAACTTGTATCTCAGATAATCAGGGTTAGGCTTATATGTTCTTTTAGCTTCTTCCCTTAATCTCGCATGTCTATCAGGACACCTAGAAGCCATATGACCAATCTTATTGCAGTTAAAACACTTAAGGGGTGCTTTACCTTCATACTGTTAGGGTTCCCATAGATACTGAGAGGGGGGGGGGGTGAATCAGTATCTGACCAGTAATGAAGTTTTCTTAAAACTGAATATGCAGAATATAAAGTAATAGTATACCAGTATGCAAGAATTAATGCAAATAACAAAATCAAAAGCATCCACATGAAAAGAACACCATAACACAAGATTTTTAACGAGGAAACCCGGTGTGGGAAAAACCTCGGTGGGATTTGTGACCCACAATATTCACTTACTGGCCAATAAGAGAATATTACTTACAATAGGGGCCTGCACATGCAGGAAGGCCAACTGCCTAGAGCTCACTGCTCAATAAGAAGTCACACTGACTTACAATGAGGATTTACGCAAATCCAATATTCTGTACTGCTTTACAATAGCATCTTCAATGCCAAATTCAGTACCGGTTCTTGCTTTGTTCTTTACATATACCCTTAACCTTCAATTCACACATTAGGTCTGCCTTACAATATTTATTGCCTTTTTTTCATATATCTTACAAATGACTATAATGATCTCTTTTATATACAAGAGTCATTTTACAATTTGCCAAGTCGGCTTACAATAATAAACAAAATATATCAAAAATCCTGTCGACTTCTATGCCGGTATACATCTTTCCTTCTGTGCCGGTGAACATCTTCTGTGCCAGTGCCAGTGTAGATTGATCTTCTGATGCCGGTGTACTAACTTGCTTGTGTTATATTTTACTGGTATAATGTCTTGCTGGTGCCATAGGATTGCAAGGTTGCCTGTATGATGCTTTGCCGGTATAATGTCTTGCCAGTGCCATGGGATTGCAAGATTGCCTGTATGATGCTTTGCCGATATAATGTCTTGTCAGTGCCATGGGATTGCAAGATTGCCATCAATGACAAAACCTTCAATCACACACAATGTCTCATTGGAGTGTCCATATGCCAACAATATCCCCCTTTGGCATTGATGGCAAAACTCATGAGAAATTTCAAAAAGATATCCAAAAATGTTACCAAAATAAATGTGAGAGCTCCCCCTGAGCATATGATCCCTGTGTTTTGAATTTTCTCATCTACTACTCCCCCTTTGGCATCAATTACAAAGGTTAGTAGATAACCTCAACCTTGTAGTTGGGTAGTTATTATCTAAAGAATATCTGCCAAAATTAAGTTTATATCATCCATAAACTTCTTGCTCTCCTTTATTGCTATCTCAATTCTGTATACTGTACCGGTGAGATGCTGCAAGTGCTCTGCCGATGTCTTGCTACCCTATGTTAGTGCCTCTAAGATTTCCTTACGCAGAGATGCTAACTAGTCCATTCTTGGACTTAGTTTAGATCTCAAAAATTTTGCCTTGTTTATTATTTTCTCTTTTTCTCTCCCTAATTTGAGCAGTTCTTCCTCAAAATTTGTTATCTTTTCTTCAAAAACTGATAATGTATTAGGTGAGTTAACAAAATTATCAGCAAGTTTATTGATCTCTTCCTATACCTTGCTCATCTTTTTATCTACATCCGTGGTCAAAAGGTTTATCTTACAGGTGTCTTTGTACAGAGTTTTGAATTCTTTCAACCAATTGCACAGTTTCGGTAGAAGTGTATCAAATTCCCTGTTACACTTCTTTATTCCTTCCTCAAAGAATTTTTGTTTCTCTTTTTCTACACTTTCCTATATAGTTTCTACCTTTGTTTGCTCAAAATTTCCAGAAATATATTTACAAAGTGTATCCAACTGACCTAAAGAATCTTTGTTGGCTATATTACAATTGGGAGGTATTAATTTCAAAACTGGAATTGAATCATCTCTCGCTTTATATGCTTGTGAGCTATAATTTATTATTTTCTTGATAGATTCAAGCAATACCTCTATCACATTTGATGGTGACCCAATAAACTGAGTGCCAGTGGAGGTTGCTGTGCTGGTATTGACCTCTGGAAGGTCTGTTTGTGTCTCCATCTCTTTAAGCACAGTTTTTCCTACATCATGTCTTACCAGTGGAGTCTGTTCTGATGGTTGCTCTGTTTGTGTTCTAGAATCCATCTTTTTCTCTGAATCAGCTGTTGGTTGCTCTTTGTTATGAGTTTTATTTGTGGTATCCTTATCTACCACTATGTTGATTTTTTGAGTATCAACATTCACAGTATATAGGACTTCAGGATTAGGATTATTATCCTCTGTGTCCATGCTCTCAGTTGCCAATTGATCTTCTGCAGTTGTTTTTACCGATGGAGTATCTAAAGGAGGTGGGGGTAAGTTGTCTCTGATCTTGATACCTGGTGGTCCACCAACTTTACCTTTCCCTTTATCCTTTTGATATACCAGAATGGGCTTGGGATTCATATATTCTTCTTGATTTTCTTTTTTAACCAAGAATCTATCCCAACCATCTTCTGTTTCAGTTGAAACTTCAGTGATTCTACCTACCATTAATGATATATGCCGGTGTGCAGTGGAAAAGACTGTCCGGTTGGCCTGAGCTATCAAATCATCAATTTCCTTAGGTGTGTTGATCAGATATACTACAAGTAATTTTTCTATTTTAATTTTCTTATCTAACTCAATTACTCCTTGCCTTCTAGCCTCAAGTCTTTTATATAATTCATCTAGAATTTCATTTAGAACTTGCATCAAAAACTTTTTATACATATCCATGTGTAGTATAACACTTTCCTCAACTTGTCCTTTCTCATCCTCTGATAGGGTGTCATAGATTTTCCCTATGTTTTTCAATTTTCCTTCCTTTGTGATCTCATTCAGCAATATATCAAAAGGGGTCAAGTCAGTGTCTGTCTTCTTCTTCTTTTTGGGGGTCATCTTTTTCTTAGGAGGGGCTTTCTTGACTGGAGACCTTACAGTTTGTTGCTTCTGTCTTGTCCTTCTAGGTGAAGGAGTGGATACCGGTGAGGGGTCTCGTTTCCTAACAACTCTTTTGAAAGTTGCTAGCATGTCTCCTTCTGAGGAGGTATCTACTGGTGATAGATGAGTTTCAGGCTGTTGGGCTGCCAACTCTTCTTCTGTTATGCCGGTTTTCTTTAATACATCATCTTTTAAGGCTTTTGCTTGCCTGGATCCCTTCCTCACAGATGCCTCAACTTTCTTTACTCTCTTTTTAGATTGTATTTGACTTTCAATGTGCTCAGCACTACCAAATACTTCTTCCTTTGGTTCAGGGGGGGCTTCCAGAAGTGCTTTGGCATAAGTTTCCACTATGTGGTCATCTGTTTCATACCCCATCTCTCTAACCCAGACTGTTCTTGGGACGACTGCTTCCATCCAAATCTCATCCTTTTTGATTATGAAACATATATCATCCTTGTACTTGTTGACAATTTCTTGTGATAGTTTGATCCTCTTATTCATTCTGACCTTAAGTGCTTGAAAGTACTCATGGATATTCTTATCTTTGTTTTCACCCATGCTATTGAATAAGTCAGACAATTGTTTTCCTACCAGTAGGTCAAATCCAAAATCCTTGTTGCCTATACCGGGAGCCTGTTTGGTTATGTGTAGCATCAAGCATACAAGTAAATTTCCAAATTTAAAGGTTCCCTTCTTATCCTTCTTGATTTTTGCCAAATTGTCAATTAACTCATCTTTTAACCATTCACAGATATCAATTTTCACATTGTCCTTAACCATGTCATAAGCACTTTTTATGCATAAACTGGAAATAGAGTTAAGCCTATTTGCATGAGTTGCTTTGTAACCTAGAATCATGCTAACAAATCTAACATTTGTATCGGTCACATCATTAACCCTTAATGATCTCTTGTCAGATGTTGCACTAGTTAAGTTTGTTACTAGGTCATTGGAGACCTTCTTGGTTTTGTCAGGTCTGGTACCGGTGGAAGGTAACCCTGTTACTGCTTTCACAGCTTCCTTGGTAATCTTGTGAATGGAATCAAGCCAAAAGAATGAACCATGTACCCTGCTAAGAACTATCCTAACCACTTCCTCGGGAAATTTAGGAATACAGAGGATTTCAGTGAATCCTAGGGTTTCAACAATTTTATGTTCGGGCTTCACATTTTCGGCATTGTCACATATGATAGATTTATACATGTCTTTGATTTCTTCATCACCTAATTCCTCTATGTTACAATGAATATACATTCTAGGGTCTTCTGCATAAACAACACCCTTTGGAATTTTGGAAAATGCACCTGTGTTATCATCTTTCTTAGCTACTTCGGGAACTAGCTGAAACACGGGCCTAGGTCATTTTATAACCTCGACTACTATAGGGTTTGCTATGAATTCAGGTGTAGAGGAGGATGTCATGATGATAAATACCTTTTTCTACCTTTTGATGGATTGGTTGCTGAAGTGCTTTGCCTATTTGCTCGGAATGCCTTAGCTTGAAAATCTTCGCCCTCTTCTGAAGGTTTGAATTCACGGTGAAATGAAATGGAGCCAAAAACCTTATTTTATAAAGTCTTTTTTGTCACCTACCACATTAATTGTTTGCCAGTAATAAATTAACTCAACTCTATTTGCCGGTAATGAAAGATTTTCAACTTCTTTTCTCTAACCAAGGGAATAATAGCACATTTGTCATTAAGTTGCCAAACCCTCAAGATAATTTTCTTCAATTTGATGAAGAACATCCTGTCGGTGGATCATTACTCTATCCTGCCGGTGGAGCATCATATTGTTCTGTCGGTGAAGCACTTGTTGATTCTACCGGTGGAGGAGTAACACCAATATTTAGATCACCTTTTCTAATCCATTGCTTTGAAAATTATTGCTTAACCTCTTCAACCTTTTCCTTACCTTTCAAGCTAGTACTTTTGTTTTCTACCGGTGTACCTTTGCTTCTACAGAATTTAGCAATATGACCAATCTTGTTACATGCATAACAAGTTACATTATTTTTCTGAATAGCTTTCCCATAACCTATGTCAGTTTGTGTTCTGCATTTATTTGATAAATGACCAAATCTTCCACAAACATAACATCTTACATTCATTCTACAATTTTCAGAGTTATGACCAATCTTGTTGCGTTTGGTGCATTGACCGGTGGGAGGATACAATGAGGATAATTCCTAGATCTACATTCATTTGCCCTATGACCATATTTATTACAGTTAAAGCATTTTCCATTGAATTTGTAAGTATTAGAGGGTCTTACCAGTTTGCTCTGATCCTGGGAATTTGCAATACCGGAGCTTTCTCCAACTTCAAATCCAACTCCAGAAGTGTCACCCTTGGGTTTTTTATTCTTCAATAAGGTACCAAGTTCTTCTGAGCTTTTCTTGAATTTTTCTTTGTGTTGATTTGTAGTTTCCAATTCCCTTTCCAAGATCTCCTTTTGTCTCATTAGTTCATTTGAGTCATTTTGAGTATGCATCAGATCTGTCTTCAACATATCATTTTCATAGCTAAGTCTTGTGTTCTCATATGCTGCATCACTTAGTCTTCTAGTTAGTTCTTCTTCATTATTCTTTCTATCCTCAATCTCTTTGCAGAATCTCATAGTCATATCTTGCATTTCATTTTTTGTTGTCATGATCTCTTGTTTCAATTTGCTTATCATATCCTTTAGTGATTCCTTTTCATCATTTTCATTTTGCAATTTTTCACAAAGTTCTCTTCTCTTGTTTCTTGTAACAGTAAGATTTTCTTGAAGTGCCTGAATAATGTCCTGAGCTGCTTTTAAGTCATCTTCTAATTTGATATTTTTCAACTTCTTTGCATCATAGTCAATAAGAGCTCCTTCAAGTTGCTTCATCAGATTTTCCATCTTTACCAGTGTCAAGATCTTCCTCAAGCTGTTAGACTTTTGAAAATAGAGGACCAGGCTCTGATACCAATTGTTAGGGTTCCCACAGATACTAAGAGGGGGGGTGAATCAGTACCTGACTAGTAATGAAGTTTTCTTAAAACTGAATATGCAGAATATAAAGTAACAGTATACCGGTATGCAAGAATTAATGCAAATAACAAAATCAAAAGAATCCACATGAAAAGAACACCATAACACAAGATTTTTAACGAGGAAACCCGGTGTGGGAAAAACCTCTGTGGGATTTGTGACCCACAATATTCACTTACTGGCCAATAAGAGAATATTACTTACAATAGGGGCCTGCACATGCAGGAAGGCCAACTGCCTAGAGCTCACTGCTCAATAAGAAGTCACACTAACTTACAATGAGGATTTACACAAATCCAATATTATGTACTGCTTTACAATAGCATCTTCAATGCCAAATTCAGTACTGGTTCTTGCTCTATTCTTTACATATACCCTTAACCTTCAATTCACACATTAGGTCTGCCTTACAATATTTATTACCTTTTTTTCATATATCCTACAAATGACTATAATGATCTCTTTTATATACAAGAGTCATTTTACAATTTGCTAAGTCGGCTTACAATAATAAACAAAATATATGACAAATCCTGTCAGCTTCTGTGCCAGTATACATCTTTCCTTCTGTGTCGGTGAACATCTTCTGTGCTGGTGCCGGTGTACATTGATCTTCTAATGCCAGTGTACTAACTTGCTTGTGTTATATTTTACCGGTATAATGTCTTGCTGGTGCCATAGGATTGCAAGGTTGCCTATATGATGCTTTGCCAGTATAATGTCTTGCCGGTGCCATGGGATTGCAAGATTGCCTGTATGATGCTTTGCCGGTATAATGTCTTGCCGGTGCCATGGGATTGCAAGATTGCCATCAATGACAAAACCTTCAATCACACACAATGTCTCATTGGAGTGTCCATATGCCAACACATACTTACTTCCAACTAGACCTTTAGGCATTTTTCTTGTAAATAGTGCTTCAAGCTCTTCTAGTTCTTCATTTTCTCTCCTGCTTTCTTCAATTTCTCGTGCATAGAAGGCTTTCCAATTAGATTTCTCAGATGATAATGATGATGCTATAGATGATGATGCCATGAAATCTAAATCAGTTTTAATCATAGCAACAGGACCAAATTCCTCAAGTTCAAAAGCTAAAAGTTTTCCAACCAAAGTATCTCTAGATACAGATGCATTAAGCATTGTTCTTAATTCATTTATAGCATTAACTTTCATTTTACATGTGGGTGGAAATTCTCTTAAAATTTTAGAAACAATTTCATCTTCACTTAAGGTTCATCCACAACATTGTATACCCAAAACAATTTCATTTACTCTTTCCATAAAAGCATAAATTCTTTCATCTTCTTCCATTTTCTGATTTTCATACCTGACCTAGAAGCATTCAAGTTTTGCAATTTTGACTGTGGAATCTCCTTCATTCAATGTTTCCAATTTGTCCCAAATAGCTTTAGTAGTAGATCTGTCTCATAATCCCATGATTTGTTGATCTGACAATGCGCTCAAAAGTGCTTCTCTTGCTTTGCAATCATTTTCCTCATCTTTAGCCAAGTTAGGTGGATTAGGTTGACCTTGAGTAGCAACAATATAACCATTCTCTGTAACATCCCATATGTCCTTTCCAATCTAATTCAAATGTGTCTCCATCCTGATCTTCCATATGCTATAGTTGGTTTCATCAAGTTTCAGACTGTCCTTCCTAAAATAGTTAGAAGACATTGGATCTCCTCAAGTTGTTAAACTTCTGCAAAAAGAGGACTAGGCTCTGATACCAATTGTTAGGTCCCGAAGACAACTGAGAGGGGGGGTGAATCAGTTGTCCAATAAATTCAACCAAAATTAACTTAACCAAAACTTAATGCTTAATGTCGGTAAACCAAAATTTATGTCAGTAGACAGTTTTATCAGTTAATTACAGTATTGGTTAAGATTAATGTATGAAGTAGAAAGACAATAACATCCACAACACATAACACAAATATTTGTACGTGGAAACCATGTAAGGGGAAAAATCACGGTGGGAAGCCTTACCCACAATCAAATGATACTATTGCAGATTGTATGTGTATACAATATGGAGTCTGCACATGCAGAAAGACCAGTTGCTTAGATCTCACTGCTCAATCATAAAATGAAAGTCACACTGACTACAATTGGATGGTTAAATCCAATGATAATGTACTGCACAAAATAGCATCTTCATATGTTGGATTCAGTACTGGTTAGTTCTAATTATCTTCCTCAAAACCTTCTTTCAACCTTCAAATGATGTTTGCATGTATAGCTTTGCTTATTTTTGCAGATAGCTTATTACAATTCTTTTCCTTATCGCATTACAATCTCACAATCAAGATCTTACATATATACCGAAAGCTAAGACCAAAATGTTTAGGTTGGCTTACAAAGAATATTACAATAAAATCAATTGCAGATAAATCGATATCCAATGCATCATGTTAGCTCAATGCATTTAAAATAATAATAAAATCATCTTCATAACATGTGCTGATCTGGAATAGATATGATTGTTGGTGCATAACCTGGACCTATTTGCTGATAACAACAAATAGCAAACCCGAATAAACCAATAACCAAATCGCCAAAACCAAATGATTAAATAATGTCTTCGACATAATCAAGTAGTCTCCAAGTCATTCCAAGTGTCGGTGAACAATATAATTTGTCGGTGAACCAAATACCAGTGACTATGCATAAGTCACTTGACATGCCGGTGAACAAAACAAAGATCTCCAAGTGCTGATAGGGTTGACAAGTGTTGACAAGTGTTGACATCAATGACAAAACCATATCAACATATATATCCAAAATACCAACAGTCGGTAGTGCCTACTACCAATCGACAATAGTACTACCAGCAGGTAGTGCATGCGGCCCACGACAGTAGCACCGTTGTGGGTTGGTTTAACCCCCACCTCACCATCTACTTTACCGGTTCAAACCGGTTAGTGCAATGAAGCTAATTTTTAATAAATTATATATATTTTATACTGGTTTTTGGTGTTAAATGAAATTATTTTAGAATGGATTTTGTGTTGAATAAAAATAAAAGGTGATTTTTTCATGTGATTTTTATTATGTGGTTAATAAATTTATCAATAGAAATCAAGGCATGAATTAAGAATTCAAATTGGTTAATTTGATTATATTCTAGAAATGAATTAAATGCCTTTTAGGAATTCATGTTTAACCAGCTAAGTGTTTAATGTGGATTTCATTCCTGATGGAATATTGATTTGGAAATTGATTAGATGTGATTGCTGGAAAATAGTGTTTTATTTAATTTCAAATCAATGATGTTGCAATCCTTATGATTCTATTTTTCTCAAAGATTGTCTAAGTGCGGACTAAGTGAAATTAGTTGTACTTGCGAGTGTATATTGTGTTATTTATTTGGTATGTGGTTCAGTCGTCCTATAGTGGCATATTTGGTACCTTTGACCAAGTGATATATGTTGGCATCGTTGTCGTAACCATGTAGTGTATTTGCCTTATGGTTAGCCAAGAGTCAGTATGTCCTTGTTGACAACTTGATTTAGATAGTGGTGGTTATGGCTATCTGCTTCACCATAGGGTCCTCAGGGAGTGACTCTGTTTGTTTAGTGTCCTTTAAGAGAGTGGATTTCGCTTGGGGGTTGCGCCTAAAGTGGTAGGCATTATGACCCAACGAAAGTCAGATAATAACTGGTAATCTAATGAATTGATTAAGTGGGTAGTTTCATCATAGTAATAAAGATAATTGTACCTTGCGCTTGGGTGAGTGCTTGTACGAAGGCTCGTCAGGTTGTGAGAAGGCATAGAATGGAAAACTGACCACCTTGCCTTCACGAAAGGTTGGTAGGGTCTGCATTAGACTTAATTGGAACTGGAGGTTCGAGAGAGGTTACCAGGACATTGAGCTGAGACCTATGGAGGTTGTACCATGGTATCCATCTTAAGCTATGCAATGACACTCTCTCATTTGGTTCACTTGTGTGTTCGTGATGTTGAATCAGCTGGATTTTGTGGAGTCATATTGTTTTGTCAACCATGTCATTCTTATGCTTGTTTGAGGGTCCTCAGCTATCTCCTAGCATAGTGGGGTGATTCAATTTTGGGAATTACATGGTCGGGTGGTAGTGCCACTTCCCATCAGATGTTCGGATTTGTACCTTTAAGCGGGGATTAGCTTTGCAGGTGTTCCTATGGTTCATGGCTCATGCTTCATCCCATGTTTGGAGATTATTGTTATTTAGAGACCTATGTATCTTTATATGTATATTGAGAAGTTATTTATTGAAAGACCAATGTAATCCTATGTTGGGATGTTTTTATCAGTTTCTTTTATGATATTTGTACATGCTTATTGAAGTGTAATTATAATGTATTTGTTAGGATTCCCAAAGATACTGAGAGGGGGGGGAGGGGTGAATCAGTATCTGACCGGTATAAGATTTTTCTTAACTTATTATATGAAAAGCATATAAAAACTGTGTACCGGTAAACCAAAATCAATGCAATAAATAAAAGCAATAACCACAGCATAAGAGACACACCATAACATAGTATTTTAATGAGGAAACCCAGTGTGGGAAAAACCTCAGTGGGATTTGTGACCCACAATATTTACTTACTAGCCAATAAGGGAATATTACTATTTACAATAGGGGCCTGCACATGCAAGAAGGCCAAGTGCCTAGAGCTCATTGCTTAGTTACAAAAGAAGTCTCGCTGACTTACAAAATAGGATTATACAAATCCAATGTCTTGTACTACTTTAGATCAACATCTACTATGCCAGACTTAGTACCGGTTTAAGCTCTACAATATACATAAACCTTTATCCAATAATTCGCATATTAGGTCTGCATTAATCCTTCCATATATCTCTCTCTCTAAATTATTTACAATGATCTCATACTTATATGAGTCATATTACAATCCACCAAGTCAGATTACAAAATATTTTACAATTAAATACAAAATACATTTATGTAAAATTCCTGTCGGCCATGGTGCCGGTAATCTTCCTTTTTGGTGTTGGTGATTTGTATGCCAGTGTAGAGTCTTCTGGTGCTGGTGCCTACTGATATCATATGATTGTAAGGTTGCCATCAATTACAATACCTTCAATCACCTACAATATCTCATTGGAGTGTGCATTTGCCAACAATCTCCCCCTTTGGCATTGATGGCAACACTCATGAGAAAAATCCAAAAATGTTATCCAAAAAGAATCTGCCAAAATATCTTACCAAAACTGTGTTGTCAAAAATGTATGCTCCCCCTAAGCTAATGATGTCTTTCTTCTAATCATTTTTCTCATCTCTACTACTACCCCTTTGACATCAATGACAAAGGTTGTCATTCACTGTCAGTGGAGTGTAGTTATGGCCTAGATCCTTGTAACTAGTGGGTTACAATCTGGAAAAGGTCTACCAACACCAAATTTAGACTGTCACTGAACCTTTTGCTGTTTGTTAATGTCACTTCAGTTCTCTAAACTGTACCAGTGAGAATGTGCATTTTCTCTTCCAGTGTCTTAAGTCCGGGAACCAGAGCCTTGGAAATTTCTTTTCTCAAAGAAATGAGGTAATCTAGTTTAGGACCTAGTTTGCATTTTAAATCTTTTGCCTTATCCTTTATCTTTTTCTAACTTCTCAATTTTCTCTTCAAGATCTGCAATGTTCTTTTCAACTTCCAAAAATGAATCTGATGATCCTATTAAATTGTCAACAATATTGTTAATTTCTTCTTGACCTTTGGTGATCTTCGAATCTATGTTCTCTACCAGAATATTTGTTTTGTAGGTATCTTTGTACAGTTTCATGAAATCCAAAATTGTTTCTCCTAGTGCCGGTAATAAGGTTTCCATTTTCTCCTTATTCTTCTTCACTATTTCCTCAAAGAATTTTTCTTTCTCTTTATTCATTTTCTCTTTGAATGTGTCCTTATTTATCTGATCAACTATCAAAATGTTACTAGTGATGTATTTAGACAATGTGTCTAGTTGACCTAAAGAATCTTTATTATCCACAATGCACTTGGGTGCTATCAATTTAAGAATAGGAATGTTTTCATCAATAGCCTTATAGGCTTGTGCATTACACTATGATTTTCTTAATAGAATCCAATAATACCTCTGTCACATTCATTGGTCTGAATTATGTCATTGAAGTACCAAATGTCTATCCAACCATTTTCACAATTTCCATGCCGTCGGTTGTAGTAATAGCTTTGCTTGTTTCAACCTTTGGTAGGTCAGTTTGTGTTTGCATTTCTATTAGCAAAGGTTTAGGCTTTTCAGTTGTTGCCGGTGGCATTGTCTTGGTTTGAACCTGTACCTCAGTCTGTTTCTATTCCTGTTTCTCAACCCATGGCTTAGAGGGTTTCTTTGTGCTCTCAACTACCAGTTTTTCTGATGTAATCTCTGTATGCATTGTCAGTTTCTATGTATTTACCTCTGCACTGTCCATTGTCGGTTTCTCTTATTATTTCTCAGTTTTATCTACCGAAGCTTCTGATGGTTTCCTAGTGGTGTCCTCTGTCATTTTCTCTATCTGAGTAGGTTTTTTTGTGCTAATATTAACCTCAACATCTGCAGCCGGTGGCTCAGTAGCCATATCTTTCTTCTTATCCTCAGTGGTCTCTTTGTCCACCACAATGTTTACCTCTTGGGTATCTATATTCATAGTATACAAAATTTTAGACTCAGGATTTGTATCCTCTTGAGGAGTCTCCATACTCTCTATAGTCAGTTGTGTGTCAATGGTTTCTACTGGTGGAGTATCAAAAGGAGGTGGGGGTAAGTTATTAGTTAGTTTTAGGCTTCGAGGACCACCTACCTTACCTTTTGCCTTATCCCTATCCTTTTGGTAGACTCTTATGGTCTTGGGTCTTTTAAGTTCTTCTTGTTCCTCTTTTTCAACAAAGAATATATCCCATTGATCTGCAGTCTCTTCAAAAATTTCATTTACCCTTCCTACCATCAATGCTACATGCGGGTGACCAGTTGAAAATATTGTTCGGTTGGCCTCACTGATTAACTAATCTATCTCTTCAGGTGAGTTTACTGGGTGCACTGCAAGTAATTTTTCAATTTTTTATCTTCTTGTCTAGCTCAACAATAGCTACCATTCTAGCTTCTAGTCTTGTATATAAATTAGTGGGTATTTTATCAACAATTTACATCAAAAATTTCTTGTATATGTCCAAGTGTAAAATTACACTATTCTCTACGCTTTCTTTATCATCAGTGGAAAGTGTGTTATACAGTTTGCTAATATTTTTCAGTTTACCATCCTCAGTTATTTCACTTAGGATTTTGCCCAATGGAGCAATATCCTATTTTACCTTCTTCTTCTTTGGAGTCAACTTCTTAATTGGAGGCCTAACTACCTGTTTCTTTCTTTTCTAATGAGGGTGAGGGTGCCGATGAGGGTTTTCTTTTCCTTTCTACCCTTTTGAATACCGATGGTATCTCACTGTCAGAAGAAGTTGCAATCGGTGAAAGATGAGATTCCAATTGAAGTCCTTCCAGCTCACTTTCCTTGATACCAGTTTGCTTCAATACATCTTCCTTAATTGCTTTAGCCTGTCTAGTTCCCTTCCTCACTGTTTCTTCAACTTTCTTAACTCTTTTCCTAGACTGAATGCCACTCTCAATTGTTTCTACATTGCCAAATACTTTCTCAGATGGTTCCTTTGGTGCTTCAAGGAGGGATTTTGTATACGTTTCAATTATGTTATCATCTATTTCAGTTACCCATATATTCCTAGGGACAACTACCTCCATCCAGATTTCATCTTTCTTGATTACAAAGCATATTTCCTTTTGATATTTATCTACAATTATCTGAGACAACTTTATTCTTGTCTTCATTTGAGCCTTTAGTGCTTGAAAATGTTCATTTATATTTTTCTCTTTGTGTTTTCCCATGTTGTTTAATGTGTCCAATAGTTGCTTTCCTACCGATATATCAAAGCCAAAGTCTTTTCTACCAATACCGGGTACTTCCTTAGTAATCGACAACATCAAACATACAAGCAAATTTCCAAATCTGAAAGTTCCTTTCTTATCTCCTTTGATCTTCTTCATATTGTCTGTCAATTCATCTTAAAGCCATTCACATACATCTATTCTTGCATTGTTGTTCACCATGTCATATGCACTTTTAATACATAGGCTAGATACTGAGTTTAACCTATTAGCATGTGTAGCCTTATAGCCAATGATCATACTAACAAATCTAACATTTATGTCCTTTATATCATTGACTCTTAGAGACCTCTTGTCAAATGTTGCACCGGTTAGGTCCATTACAGTGTCATTTGAGACTCTTTTAGTCCTGTCAGGCTTGCTACCGGTGGAAGGTAAGCCTATTACTGCCCTAACTGCTTCTTTGGTGATCTTATGGATAGAATCCAACCAAAAGAATTCACCATGTACTCTTCTTAGGACTATTCTTATCACATCTTTAGGAAAGTTAGGAATGCTAAGAATATCCACAAAACCTAGGGTTTCTACTACCTTGTGTTCCGGTTTGATATTGTCATTTACATTACAAATCATAGTCCTATACATGATCTTGATTTCATCATCTCCTGATTCCTCTATATGTCAATGTATGTATATCCTAGGATCCTCTGCATAAACTACTCCCTTAGGTATTTTTGAAAATGCACCTATGGTATCATCCTTCTTTGCAATTTCAGGAACAAGTTTGAATATGGGTCTAGGGCACTTGATAACTTCAATCACAGTAGGGTTTGAAATAAATTTAGGTGTGGATGAGGAAGCCATAGTTATAAATACCTCAATCTACCTTAAGGATGAGTGCTTGGATGAACCGCTTCACTTTTTCGCTAAGGATGCCTTCGCTTAGGAATTTTTGCGCTCTCAAAGATTTGAATGCTTGGTGAATGAAAAAGGAGCCAAAACACTTACTTTATAATGTTATTTTCTCCAACTACCACATTTAATGCTTGTCGGTTAAGTCACAACTTAACTCATCTGCTGGTAAATAAGTAATTCAACTTCTTACCATCAACCAAGGGTATATTAGCATGTTTTTCAATTTGTTGCCAAAACCCCAAAGGATTTTCCTTCAGTTAGACGAAGAGTCTCCTGCCGGTGGAGTGATACTCTATTCTGTCGGTGGAGGAGTATTCCCATCAACATTCTGATCTGACTTTCTGATCCATTTCTTTGAGAATTCTTGCTTTACCTCTTCAACTTTTTCTTTACCTTTCAAGATGGATCCTTTGTTATTTTCCAGTGATGCCTTACTTCTACAAAATTTTGCAATATGTTCAATCTTGTTACAAGCATAACAAGTCACATTGTTTTTATGAATAGCTTTCCCATATCCTATGTCGGTATGTGTTCTACATTGATTAGATAAGTGTCCAAATCTTCCACAAACATAACATCTTACATTCATCCTGCAATTTTTTTAGTTATGACCAACTTTGTTGCATTTAGAACATTGACCGGTGGGTATATTAGTGTTCTGATAATTTCTAGATCTACACTGATTTTCTCTATGACCATACTTGTTACAATTAAAGCATTTCCCAATAAATTTGTAAGCATTAGGTTGTCTTACCGGTTTACTGTGATCATGATTATTTGTAGTACCGGAGCTTTCACCAACTTCAAAGCCAAGGCCATTTGTATCACCATTAGGTTTCTGATTCTTTAGCATGTCAACAAGTTCTTCTGAACTTTTCTTGAATTTCTCCTTGTGTTGATTTGCAGCAGCCAATTCACTCTCCAAGATTCCTTTCTGTCTAATGAGTTCATTTGTGTCATTTTGTGTATGCATCAAATATGTCTTCAACATATCATTTTCATGACTAAGTCTTGTGTTTTCATTTCCAACATCATTTAGTCTTCTAACCAAGTCTTCTTCATTTTTCTTCCGATTTTCAGTTTCTTTACAAAATCTCATAGTCATATCTTGCATCTCATTCTTCATTGTATTATTTTCTTGTCTCAGTTTGTTCACCAGATCATTAAGAGTTTCTTTTTCATCATAATTATTTTGCATCTTTTCACAAAGTTCTCTTCTCTTATTCCTTGCAATAGTGAGATTTTCTTGAAGTCCTTGAATAATATCCTATGCAGCCTTCAAATCATCTTCAAGTTTGATATTCTTCACCTTTTCTACATCATAGTATGAAAGAGTTGTTTCCAATTGCTTTCTCAAGTTTTCCATCTGTACTGATGTCAAGATCTTCCTCAAGCTATTACGCTTTTGAAAATAGAGGACTAGGCTTTGATACCAATTGTTAGGATTCCCAAAGATACTGAGAGGGGGGGGGGGGTGAATCAGTATATGACCGGTATAAGATTTTTCTTAACTTATTATATGAAAAGCATATCAAAACTGTGTACCGGTAAACCAAAATTAATGCAGTAAATAAAAGCAATAACCACAACATAAGAGTCACACCATAACACAATATTTTAACAAGGAAACCCGATGTAGGAAAAACCTCAGTGGGATTTGTGACCCACAATATTCACGTACTGGCCAATAAGGGAATATTACTATTTACAATTGGGGCCTACACATGCAGGAAGGCCAAGTGCCTAGAGCTCACTGCTCAGTTACAAAAGAAGTCTCACTGACTTAAAAAATTGGATTATACA
This sequence comes from Cryptomeria japonica, assembly GCF_030272615.1. NCBI lineage: Eukaryota > Viridiplantae > Streptophyta > Pinopsida > Cupressales > Cupressaceae > Cryptomeria > Cryptomeria japonica. The sequence goes on along the minus strand of NC_081409.1, from coordinate 779,108,111 downwards.
AATCCAACATCTTCTACTACTTTAGATCAGCATCTACTATGCCAGATTCAATACTGGTTTAAGCTCTGCAATATACATAAACCTTTATCCAATAATTCACATATTAGGTCTGCATTAATCCTTCCATATATCTAACTCTCTAAATTATCTACAATGATTTGATACTTATATCAGTCATATTACAATCCACCAAGTCGTCTTACAAAAGATTTTACAATTAAATACAAAATACATTTATATAAAATTCCTGTCGGCCATGGTGCCGGTAATCTTCCTTTTTGGTGCTGGTGATCTATATGCCGGTGCCAGTGCCTGCCGGTATCATATGATTGTAAGGTTGCCATCAATTACAATACCTTCAATCACCTACAATATCTCATTGGAGTGTGCATTTTTCAACAATATCCTTTCTATCTTTCAATGGTGTAATCTATTATTTCTTATGGCTTCTTGTGATCATTGAATTAAGGATGAATATTTGGATTAATGGTAATTGTGGAATTTATCTTATGAAGTTAATTATTCATTGGTAACCCATAAGGAATTCTAGTGTAAGTCTTCTTCTTGTGTTATCATGCATGTTGTGTGTTATGCACTTATTATGTTTATACTTTTTTTGAAAAAAGCTTCACCCTTGTTTGTGGGTTTTCCTTCGGGACTCCTGGTGGGGCATTACAAAAGCCCTCATTAGGGTAACCCAAGAGGCATTAAAATGTAACCATAAAATCCTTTTGGTGAAAGAGCAATCTTGATGAAATAAAAAAGGCACCTAGCAAAACTAAAGTTTCATCAAAAACCCAACATCGATGAAAATAAGAATGGTCTTGCCGAAGCAAAACTTTTCAATGAAAGGATGATGTCGAAAGAATCGAATGAACTCTTGGCAAAGGCAAAGTTTCATCAAAATATGTATTGCGATGGAATCATGCCAAATTTTAGTGAAAGGAACTCGTCGATAAAACAAGGATTTCGATGAATGGGATAAAAAAATTATCAAAGAAGCATGTTCCATCAAAACGAAAAGAAAGTGAGACAATCACATTAGCTTGACCCTCAAAGTATCTATCGAAAGATTGAGTTCAATCTAAGTATCTAGTTTGATGAAAATGGGAATGGTCTCATAGAGATGGTCACATTGATGAAAAGGACATGTCAGTGAAATCCCAAAAGCATTTGCTAAAGCATGAGACTCATCGAAGTGGATATGAAGTGGGGCCCTCTGGCCGAAGTCACAGATCGATGAAATGGAATGAGATCTCATCGAAGTAAAAGGGGTTTCAATGCAAAAAATCTATCAAGTAATGAATTAGAGTACATGGTGAAATGTGACCTTTCATTGAAAATCTAATATCGATGAATTCAATGGATAATTCATCAAAATATGGTTATCGATAGAAAATTCATATCGATAAAAGGTGAAAACAATTGAGTGAAGAGAGAGTTTCATCGAAACAAAATAAATAGTGTTGGGTCTATACTGAAGATGGGCATCGATGAAACTAGGGTATCAAAGAACATGAAAGGAAATTCATCGAAGGTGTATGTTTCATCGAAATAAAAGTTGCCTTTGGGAAATATGGCATGCTCATGCATCAAAAGGCAGAAATCAGCAAAAAAGCATAATCAATCCGCTGGGAAATATTACATGAATTCAAACAAGTCCCATCATAATAAATTCAAAATGAATTTCTTAGTGAACATTGCAATACTCCGAGTAATCAAACTACTCAGATACCAAAATTGTTCAGGGAGACAAATTTGTAAAGGAAAGAAGGAACAGGTGGAGCAGGGGTCACAAAATTCTTCACGAAAAGAAGTAAAAATTGTAAGTGCTTCTCAGAATTTATTTTCTTCTTTTGAATTGAACATCAATATGGAATCTTCATCATCTAGGAAAGTTAAAACAAAGAAGAATAAAGATCCTCATCCTCCTGAAACCAAAGAAGAGAAGCCAAAACAATAGAAAAAGGAAGCTCGACCCTTAGACCAGGACCTAATAGACCAATTACCTCTCTCAAGTCACCAGTCTAGAAAGATTAAGAACAATGATGAGGGATTGGAAGATAGATCTGAAAACATAGGGGACACTTGGATAGAGGTTCGAGGGCATGATTTGTTCATTTTCAGATATGCTAGAAGGTTCGCAGTTGAACCGGTGTGCAATATTTGGAAGATGAATCTAGGGAGACTTGTCGTTCCCAACATCTTTATGAATGTAGAGCTGATAACACCGTTGGTAGACATGTATGACCCACAAATGCAAACCATTTGTGACTATAAAGAGAACTGCCTGTTGCCAATTAGTAAAGAGTATATTGAGAAAATTTTTAGTCTGGAATAGGGGCATGAGGATGAAGTTGATGACAAAACATTGGTGGATGAGTACTTAAAAATGGAGAGAACATATAAATGATGGAGACTCCCACCACACAGACTGAAGACCAAAGGAGCGTTGAATTCGATTGCAGATATTGAAAAAGCCCCATTTGATGTTAACTTGTTTTCTCCCTACTTTAAGCTCCCCTATTATTGTACTGCACATGTGTTGGGCATGGAAGCCTCCCCATTAGTGGACATTTTTGCTATGGTGATTTGTGCCGACAACCAATCAAAGGACCCAAGGACCTTTGATTATGCTTCTTACTTAGCTCGTGCCATCAACCATGGGTTATAAGAATTAAAGCGGGAGAGGGTTAATGTGAATTTCAAATACTACTCTGACCTTATGCATATGTTGTTATACGTTGGTCAAGATATAGGGTTCTAGACTCAAGGTCTGTCCATTAGGGAGTATGATAGAGAAGGAATCTAGAAGCCAGTGCAATTATGGATCTTAGCCTGGGACCAAAGATACATTAACAGCTGTATGCGGGAAAAGTGGGTCAATGAAACTTAAAATGCGAGAAGTGAAGCTCAAAGAGACTTGTCCACACACCCACAGGAATTCTTGGTGCAAGTTATGGAGTCATGAAGAATGACTCAACTTCCCAAGGTTGGTTCCATGGTTCTCTATCTCACAAGGTCCCTCCAACCAATGCCTTTGCTCTCAGATCACTGAGCAAAGTGGTTTAGGGATGACAAATACAAGAACGAGGGATGCTTTTGATTGATTTTAACATGAAAATGCATCCTATCTATGCATGGTTCTACAAATGCAATAAACTAGATTATAAGATGAAAAGATTAGTACTAATACTAATATAACATGATATACTAGTTATATGATTTAAGCTAATGATAAAGGAAATAGTCTAAAATGTTTATTAGATTAATTCCTATTGCAAAGAGACTAGATGTACTAAAAATGAGCATAAATGAGATACTAGAAGCTTGCATGGATTAGTAGATAAATAGTGGATAGTAGATAATAGAGTTTCAAAATGGAGGAAGGAGAGCTCTATTTATAGGGAAAATAGGGCAATGGATGGCCAGGATTGAAAGACTTAATCAAGGGTCAAGTTTGAAAGTTGTCAATCCATGTTTTTAATTTTCACCAATGAAATGGTGACAATTGTCAACATAAGGCTGATTGAGAGGAGAGGTAGGAAGCATTAAATGCTTGAGAAGACCTCATGGTTACCTTAGGAGGTAAGGGTTAAGGTTAGGTTAAGATTATCCATTGGATAAAGCTTTTACCCAAGAGGTAAACTCTTGTGCAAAGGATAAAGGAATAACCATGGTCAAACCAATAAATGCTTGATGAGACCCTTGGGTTACATGGAGGTTAAGTTAGTCAAAAATTCTCTAACCATGCCACTAAGGGTTAGTTAACCATTAATGGTTTAAAGACTTTGGGGACAAATTTGTAAGAGTCCTTCCAAATTTGAGGGTATTCAACAAGTTAGCTTGTTGAATGGATAAACGCTTTAATGCCTTTTGAAGACTTTACTCCAAATTTGAGAAGTGACCTCCTCAAGTTTAGGGAAAAGGGATAATGGATAGGTTTAGGGTTAATTGATTAGGATTAGATGGGTTCTAGAAGAAGTTAGGAAATAGGGTTTAGGATGAAAGTGGGAGATGTAGGAATTTGCAAGTGGATGAGAGAAAATAGAATTAATTAAAATAAATTACTTTATTTCAATTTGGTTGTAAATTGGGAAATTGAATAAATTAGATTTATTCAATTTGGAGTGAACTATTTAATTAAATATAAATTTAATTAAAAGTAGAGAGAAGGGATTTAATTAAATAAAATGATTTATTCAATTAAATGATGAAAGGGGTTCTAGTGAATTTAACTTAAATAAATTGAATAATTTATTTAATTAAATAGAGGAATGTGAGTGATTTAATTAAATTGGATTTAACTAAATATAGGTATGAACATAAAAATGCCATTTAGGAATATGGTCATTTTTATATGTCTACATTTTTCCCCTCTTTGAAGTGACGTGTGTGTACCTGTTGATTCAAAGAAAATGATGTGTCGTCATGCTTCAGTTATGATCAATTTAATGTTGTTTTGAGATTTTCATGTCATGCCCCAGATTTGATAATCGATGCCCTAGATTTGATAGAATGATGTTGATAATGCCCCCTCGGGAGATGAATCAAAAATTTTGAAAATTTGATTTGATTTGGATAATTTTAGTAGCATTTTAAATATTGGTCTATGTTGAATGCGGTAAATTGATTCATCTCCCAATAATGATTTTTGGTAGGTTGGTATGAGACACCACCTGTGATTTTTGCATTCCTCCAGGTAACCCTAATTTTGATTTACCCTATAAAAGGGAAAAAAGTGATTCATTTTTGTCTCATTTGTGCTTGTTGACTTTGGAGATAGTGACATTTGGAGAGAAGTCAACATGTTGATTCCGTATTCTTCTCATCGATTTGAGCGTGTTAGGAGGTACCTGAGGCCTACCACGTATGGACCACTAGTAAGTCAACCATTTTGACCCCTTTTTGATTTTTGATTTTGTCTTTTTTGGTCATTTTTTGAATTTTTTATGCGGATTTTTTTATGTTTTAGCGCGTCGGGTCAAAAGGGTAGCGCATACGCTAAATTTGGTAGCACGTAGGGTTAATCAGATAGGGTAGTGTCCGATAATTTTAGGCTAGCACATCTCTAGGTTAGGTTAGTGTGTATAATTAAGTTAGCGCACCGAGTGCACAAGGTAGCGCAGAGGGTAAAATGAGTAGCGCATAGGGCTTCTAGGGGGTCGCATGGGTAGGTCTAGATAGCACGTAGGTGTGACCTAGCACATAGGGTTACATTCATAGCACATGGAGAGAATAGAATAGCGCGTGGAGAAAATAGAATAGCGCATAGGATAGTTTTAGTGCTTAGGGTATGTTGGATGGTGCTTAGGAAGAAAAGGGTAGCACATAGGTTTTTGCTAGCACATAGGGTAGATTGGGTAGCACATGGAGAGGATAGGTTAGTGCATGATAAACAATTTAGCGCACAGACCAAATTGTTTAGTGCATAGGGAAACATTTTGGTATAGTGTGGTTAGGGAATGAAGAAAATTGGCAGGGTGATACTAGTTCTGCCAGGATAGGTGCAATTTGTCAGTCTGCGTGTCTGTTGTCATTGTTTTGATGAGTTGTCCAATATGAGTTCTGATATATCTTGATTTGATTTGTGATTTTTTAAGTTGATATAGATTTGATGTGAATTTGATATGATGTAGTTTTTTATATGAATTTTTTTGATATGAATTGTGGAGCTTGAGTTGTTTTACAAGCTGATATGGATGTGAAACTTGATTTGTGTTACAAGTTGATATGAAACTTGAGTTGTGTTACAAGTTGATATGAATGTGAAACTTGACTTGTGTTACAAGTTGATATGAGACTTGAGTTGTGTTACAAGTTGATATGATTTGATGGATTGATATGATGTGGAATTTCATTTAGATTTGTTCAAAGTTTTCAAGTTTTTTGAGATGAATTTGATTTTGATATCCATGTGTTGATGAGGAAATTGATATTGGACTTGCTTTGTTTTTGACAGGAGCATCTTGGAGTAGTGTAGTCACGTGAGTGATTTCCGAGACCATGGTCATTGATACCACGATTGACATAGGTAGACAAAGACATTATTGAGAGGTGTGGTCTAACCTCATTGTTGGAGATGCCTCGGTTTATCGTAAACCAAGGTTTATTGATAGCATTGGCTGAGAGGTGGCATAGTCATATGAACACATTTCATTTGGCGACAGGCGAGATTACAGTGACGCCCGAGGATTGTTATTGGATTCTGCGGATTCCTGTGGTAAGTGCATTGCTACCCTACGAGCAAACTAAGGAGAGTGGGACTGAGGCACTTCACCGGATCTTCAAGATGACACTATTTGTGGGTATGAGATCCCCTGGCAAGAGTTTTTGGATTTGGGTTATGCTCCTCTACCATCAGTTCTTGTAGGTTTTATAGGTGGATTGTTATGTCCTGACTGTAGGTCAAAGGGACTATTAGTGGGATGGGGATTGGTGTTGGAGGATATGGTGATGCAGGGTCATTGATTTGCATGGGGGTTGGTGATGCTAGCTCATTTATATAGGGATTTGCATGAGGTAGTGTACTTGGAGTATAGCAGTTTATCAGTTGGAGTGACACTATTACAGGTATGGTCGTGGGAGCATATCCCCGCATCTAGGCCACTAGTAGATAGAGACAGGCCTATTGGATGTGCATACACATATGGGTATAGAGGGATAGTTGTCTAGCATAAGTTGGGCAAACTAGAGCATTGGAGGAGAGTGCTGGATGATATTGATATGATCATTTGGTAACCATATACAGGTTGCGAGGTATGGGCTGAGGATGGGATGGAGATGCCCCATGTTTTCGTGTCCAAGTATCTGATAGGGTGGATGCCCTTTGTTATAGAGAGGGTTTTGCATAGTCGGGTGTTGCGACAGTATGGTCGACAGCAGGGGATTCCACAGGGAGCATGTTTTTATGCTCGACGGAGATAGGACATCCTAGATTGGGGGCCTACGATTGATAACACGATGACAATAGAGGATTTTTTTCACTTAGCCGGCCAGATTTGGGATTATACCCCTGAGATAGTGGATGCAGGGATGACTGATGAGTTTGCAGCCCTCTTTGCAGCACGTGCAATGGCTAGGATATTTGATCCAGCTAAGATGATTCCAGCTTTTGATGATGATGAGGACGTAGATGAGGGAGGTGGAGATGGAGGAGGAGGTGATGGCAGAGATGGTGGAGGAGGTGGCTGAGGTCGGTGAAGAGTTAGAGGGAGATTGGAGTTGGGGAGGAGAGGAGATAGGGGTGGAGATGGTGGTGATAGGGGGATACGAGGGATACGGGCAGAGAGAGCTATGCGGCGAGTGGCAGTGGATAGAGGGAGAGGAGGTTTGGTGATCAGAGCTGGAGGGGAGGAGTAGGTTGGGGAAGTGATAGCGGCAGTGGGAGGGTATGAGGATGTGCAATGACCGGCCCAATGGAGAAGGTCAAATTTTTTACTTCCACCAGCACCAAGGATAGGTAGAGGGACAGGGGGTACCCCTGTAGATGCGGATTCCAATGCATGTGGAGGATGCATAGACTAGATCATTGCAGTTGTTAGTGTAGCATTTGCAGACATAGTTATTGGTGCATCAGCGTCAGATTACATAGCTGACCATAGAGTGGGATACTACCTTGGAGCGATTGGGTCAAGTAGAGGTTCTGGAGAGAGCGGAAACAGGTGGCCCGATGAGAGACACCTTGAGAGATCTAGGTTTGAGGGCCAAGGAGGTAGAGTATTATAGGAGACATTATGAGGATACGGTGCCCAGGGAGCGCCAAGTGCAGAGTTTCACATAGTCAAGATCCAGTCAATCCTGAGAGACTGGGTCGAGGACGGAGAGCAGAGGCATGACAGGGCCTTCTAGACAGGATCCACTTGGAGATCCAGGTGTTGGGACATCTATAGCGAGACCGTCTCCCTCAAGAGGCAGTCATACCTAAGATTCGTTGTCTCCATTGTATTTTCATTATTGTATTGTACTTGGCATAGACATGACATATTTTGTATATTGATCATTTGTTGAGATATATATATGACACCATTTTCTTTGATCCTCATGTGATGTGTTATGGATTATGCTTTCTATATGCTTTTGTTTATTCTATGATGATGCAATGCTTAGATAGATGCATGTGATGCAATTTTTTATGAATATGATGTGATAATGTATGATGCTCTGAGATGTATCTTGAAAATGGGATGTATGATATGCAATGCTGAGAGATGTATCTTGAAGATGAGATGTATGATATGATATGCAACTAATTGAAAATGATATGCAACTAATGGAAAATGATATGCAACTAATTGAAAATGATATGCAACTAATTGTTTTTTTGAGCATCCTCATTCTGTATTTGTCATCCTTGTATAGCCACATGTTGTTTGCTTTCTATATATGTATCATCATTGAGCATTGATTTGTTTGAGATATGTTGAAAATTTATACAAGCATAATGGTATAATTGAACCATAATGACCTGAGAAAAATTTACATGATGTTTGATTTTGCAAGATAGCACAAGCGTCAAGGTATAATTGAACCAGGATGACCTAGGTGCAGATTGTGTATAAACAAACAAGATTAAACCATTTGTATGTGTAAAATGGATTCATGTCTTCAGTGATATGTTGTGAATCACGTCTTGAGACAAGTATTTTCACAGTACAGATGATCACCTCACAAACAGAAAATTAAGAAAATATTGGAGTCTCCCGATGTTCTCTAGCTTTGAAGCATGGCGGAGAAAATTCAGAGGATCCAATAATTTAAAAAGTTGAAGTGCAAAATAGTCAAAAAATTATGCAAGATACAACATTTGATACTTCAAAAAATCATCTATCGGCACTTGTGAATGATTTAGCAATCAATGTTTTGCTTTGTGATTGAGTGAGTTTTGTTTGCTGGATATGATGTTCTGAGTTTGCTTCTAGTTTTGACGGCTTGAACGTGCTATAAGTTTTGACGAATATTGCCCCTAGCTAAGTGTACCTCTTGATGTGGATATGTATAGTGATTACCAAGCCATGGTAAGATGCGATGAAGGAATATGTGGATAAACCAGGATAGTGACTACGCTAAGTATGTCCTGAATGGATATTGTGATGAAAATGTCAGGCAATGGCCAATAGTGCTTTACTGTGGATATAATGATATGGATATAGATAGAGGAGCTATCCTCTCACAATAGCACCTGTTTGCCAGGTTTTCACCAGTTGCTTTTATTGTACCTTTTTATTTGCTTTTTCTTGATTTTTTTTTTTGATGTTTTTGATTTTTTGACTTTTTCGTGCATTTGGACTCCTTTAAGTGTAGTATTTCTTCAGATGGATGTTGTTAGTTGGTTTGTTGAGCACATCTCCTTTGAAAGTTGTCAGCTGATAAGCACCTAATCCATAGGTTGATATGATGACATAGGGACCTAACCAGTTAGGTTCAAATTTTCCTTTCTTTTCTCAATCTTTGCTGATTTCTAGGATTTTCTTTGAGTACTAGGTCACCAACTTTAAAAATTTGGGGAATGACCTTGTGGTTGTAGCTTCTGTACATGCATTGCTAATATGCTTTGAGATGAGTGTAGGCATGCTGACGTCTTTCACCTAGCAATTCAAGTTCTTGAAGTCGGTTAACTCGATACTCTTCATCTGGAATTAAGCCTTTTAGAGAGACTCTGAGAGATGGAATTTCTACCTCCAGGGGTAAAATAGCTTATGATCCATATACCAATGAATATGGTGTAGCTCCCGTGGGTGTCTGGATGCTAGTTCTGTATGCCCAAAGTGTTGGATTAAGCTGTATATGCCAATCTTTGCCTGCATCATTCACACTTTTCTTTAGGATTTTCAATATTGTCTTGTTGGATGCTTCTGCTTGACCATTCCCCTATGGGTAGTAAGGTGTAGAGAAATGATGTTGGATTTTGAATTTTTCACATAGTTCTCGTACATCTTGGTTCTTGAAAGGTCGTCCATTATCTATGATGATAGATCTCATAATACCATATCTGCAGATCAGATAAATAAGGATAAAAGAGGCAATTTCTTTCCCAGTCATTATGGTCATGGGGACTGCTTCAATCCATTTGGTAAAGTATTCCATTGTAGTTACAATGAACTTGTGTCCATTTGAAGATGAAGGATGAATTTTGCCGACTAGGTCTAGTCCCCACTGACAAAAGGGCTAGGATGTCATGAATGGTTGCAGTTACTATGTTGGTGCATGTATAAGATTGCCATGGATTTGGCATTTAGGACACTTCTTTGCAAAGTGATAAGAGTCTTTTTCCATTGTTGACCAATAATATCCCATTCTTAGAAGATTTTTAGCAAGAGTAGTACCACTTGAATGTGTGCCATAGATACCTTCGTGAACCTCATGGAAAGCAGAGTCATATTCATTACGATCAAGGAAATGAAGAAGAGTACCATCTAGACCTTGACAGTATAAAGTATCAGCAGTGGGGGTATAACGGGTGACTTGCTAGATGAAGTTACATTTTTGGTTTCGGGATAGGTCAATGGGTAGGATGTTGTTCTTAAGATAATCATATATTAGTTCATATAATGGAGAATATGAACCAGTCAAGGCATAGATAACATGAGAATCAGAGTGATCATAGGCTAGGGAGAATAGTTGCTCTACCAAGAACTCGTAACAACTCTGTTGCTCTGGGATTTGCAGTAGTGAGGCAATAGTAGCCATTGCATCGGCTGCTTTGTTATCCAACTGTACACACTTAAAAATAATTATTTTAATTATTTTTAATTCCTCACATAATTAATTAATTAATTATGTTAATTCAAATTCTCCTGAATATTAATTAAATATAATTGATATTGTCACTCTAGAATGTGACTGATTTATTTAATAAATCAATCCTTTTCTTTATTCTTCTAAAAATTGAAATCTCCCTCTTAGCTAATTAATTTCAATTAATTAGTTAACCCACATGCTTTTTACAAACCATCTTCTTAATTCATCATTAACCTAATAAAGTCTTCTAGAAGCTCCCTAAACTCACTTAACCTTATTCTTCTAATTTTTAATTCCCTCCACTCATTCTCTCTCCTAATCAAATCCTCCTACAAATCCTAATCCCACCTAACATTTCCTCTAAACCCCCTCCTAATGAGTTTCTAATGGCTAATCATCATGATTAGCCACGAAGTCAACTCCTTGTCCCTTCCATCCACCCACTAGCTTTTAATGCTCTTTTCCTAGGTGAATGTGAGATCTTCAAAATCTCACAATCCTCTAGGCATCTCCTCTCCCAAGGAATTTTTAATTCCTTCTTATTCTTCCAATCCCTAGGATTATCCCTTTTTGGAGAATTTTAAATTCCTCCTCCCCATTCTTCAAGGAATGTCACATCCCTTGCTCCTCTTAAGGCACATTGGAAAGTCTTTCCAATGCACTTTGTTCTTCTCAAGGCACCTTGGGAAGTATCCCCAATGTACCTTGAGGAGTGTGGAGACAAGAACTATCTTTAAGGCATATCTCTTGGTCTCCACACCCTCTCTTGGGCCTTGTGTGAGCTCACAACCAATCCTATCCATCCATTTTTCCTCTCCTCTTCCTATAAATTGAGGATGCCATCCCTTCATTTTTCATCTTGAAGTTTAGTAATCTTATGCTGTCCTTTTGAGCCTAGAAAAATCATTTTAGCATCCGTATCATGTCAAAATCATGCTACATCCACACTTAATCACCTCATCTTCATCATCTTCCAAGATCCATCTCATTTGTGCACAACATTGGAGAGCCATCCACATCAAGCAACCAAAAGGAGCACATCAAGTGGAGCATCACCAAGGGGCGCCTTCACTTCATCAAGCTCAATCCGAAGGAGAAGGTAAAATAGCAATGTGAAATGGTCTCTTCATGATATTTTAGCATTTTTACATGTTTATTTCATTATGTTTTGATCTTTTCCCTTCTAATCTATTTTCCCCTCTTCATTATGGCATGCTCAGTGGGACCCACGTCCCTAAGAACTAATGTTTTTATGATTTTTTTTTTTGGGAGTTGTGAGATGCAGGTTCCGAAATAGCGCGACTGCAAAAAAAGAAAAAGAAATCTTTGGCGGCTTTGTATTTCAGCGCGAGCTCCTCCTCATTCCTCTTCTTCTATCTATCTTCTGTTTCTTTTCTGTTTTTGTTTCTTTTCTGTTTTTGTTTATGTTTTTATTTTTGTTTTTGTGAAAATTTGAATACTTGTTATCTGCTTTTTTTTTTTTTTAATAACCAGTCTAACTGGAGGAATTATTCGATTAACCAAATGTTGTTGTAGGTTGCAAGTTGCCTTGGTGATTCGATTAAACTGTGTGTTTTCGATTTTTAGGCACTAGGCTTAATTAGGAGGATAAATGAATCATTGTCTTTGGTGTTTGTGGAAAGAGTGAAAGTAGGAGAGTATGCTCTTATCTATCTAGACAATCAGAAATCTAGACCTTTGGCACTTTTCTACTCTATTACTTTCTCTGATATTTTCTGCTTTGTTATTTTCTCTATTATCTGCTCTGTTATTTTCTCTGTTATCCGCTATCTGTGCAGTGCAGTTAGGATTAATTTCCATCTTTTTAGTTATGCATCTTAATCCAACCGCTCGCTAATCAATGCGACTACATTTTTTCTGTTTCTGTTATTTGTTTGTTTGCATTTTTTCTGTTTCTATTACTTTTAATTTTGAGTAAAATTTATTTTGTTTTTTCGTCATATCTACTTTATCTTCACTCCATTTTCCTCCAAACTTCACTAGATCCCCCACATTGCCATTTTGCACATTTCCTTCCTCGGGGGCCTTATCCCAAAATCCACTTTTTGAAGCCCCAAAACCCACATTCCTCTATTTTTAGGGTTTGCCATAACTCCTTCCCCTTTTATCCAATCACCTCCAAATTTTCCCATATTGTCCATCTCCAACTTTTTCTTCTTTGTCCCTATTGAACAAATTTTTCCATTCCTTCATCTCTCCTCCAAAATCCCCATTTTTTTGCTCGCTTATCCCTTGGAAAGTAGAAAAAACCTAGTCAAACCCCATTTACCCATCAAATTTTCCTCCAAATCCACATTTGTCATTAGAAAAAAAGTTTTTATTCATGTTTTTCTACATATTCCCAAAAATTCAAAAAAAATAATATTTTTGTCATTTTGTTGTCTTTTGCGGGATTCTTGTTAAGACTCCATTTTTCAAACTACTAATCAAGTTGTTTTGTAGGTTGGCTAAGAAATCCGACCAAACATTGTGCATTTATTTAAGTTAGGCACCTATATGTTAATTAAAATGGAATGAACCATTGTCTTATGTGTCTTTAAGAAAAGCATAAAGGTAGGAGAGTATGCTCTCATCTTACTAGACGATTAGAAATCCAGACCCTCCAACCTTTTCTTGTTTGATTGTGTGTTTACCTCTAGCGGGCCTACCCTCCCAAATTTCTCTTTGAGAAGGTAAGAGGGGAACGATCCAAGTGAATACACCCAGACCTAGGGTTCCCAACTCACTATAATAAATAGGCCATTGACTACGAAAGGGTTAATGGTTGGGGCTATGTGAGAGTTCACTCTCACATTAGGTGCTTAGTAGGATCCTAGAGATCTTAATCACGCTTGCATGACTACTAAGTTCTTGGTTCTTTGTTGGGCTATGGGCCTCAATTATGCTTGCGCAACTTCGAAGGGTAGCTCCTAACAGGAAGACTTACTAAACACCTTGTTCATAGTGGCCAAAAACCTTCTAGTCAGTGGTGCAGGAGGTCGGACCTCCGAAGCCGCCCATATTTTTACGGCCCTTAGTAGAGACACAAATTTTGCCATAAGGAGTTTTCATGGGAATTGATGCTTGGATGCCCTGAGAAGTGAGTGTCGTGGAGGGGAGCCAGTGGGGTCAAGCATCTAAGTGTCCGCTTTGGGTAAGCGTAGCTAGGAAACCGATTGAGATCCAATGACTATTGTCCTTGCCAGCCTTAAGAATGTTGTATATGAGCATGAGTGTCTTTAAGATAATATGCATTTGATCTTTGTGTTTTCTTTGTTTGATACATACTTGCCAAGAGAAGACTAAAAACATGTCACTATCCCCAAACACTTTGTAAAAACACTTGTCAAGACACAAACAATTGTCCAAGTCATTACCCACACAAAGTCCAAAATTGAATCAAAACTTCATCCGTCCCATGTTTCATAAGCCCAAGAGAGAAGCTAAGAGTTCATCCTCTCCATCAACACTCAAGTTTGTCCTTTGAAACACCTAATATCGTCCAAATCAGGGTGGTCGTACCCCTTCATACAACTTGCCATTCGAACCGATCCTCCATTAAAGTCATGTTCATGCCAAAGACAACATAGTCATCAAGTTTCTTCTAAGCCATCACTATCATACCTCCTCCATCAATCATCCTCAAAATTCCTAAGGACTTAGCACATCAAATCAATCTCCCACTATTATCAAATCAATTATCCAAATCCAATCATCCTCTAATTCAAATTAACCTCACGTTAAGGTCACATGCCTTGTGAAATTCCATTTAGACCTCATCATTGATCAATTGGCTCTCATTCTTGAAGGGGAATCCTCTCCGAATACCTTTTGCCTAATCCTTTTGAGTCAATCAAGACTCTTATCTCACGTCTTTACTTTTCTTAGGGTCATTAGTCAACCCTTGGTATAAGAGAGGCCTTTTTAATCATCAATCCAAGGTCTAAATTCTACACAACTTGGCCATCACCTTACTTGTGGTTGCATCCACCACCTAAAATCCTCATCCAAGGACTAAGGTGTCAAATCCTAATCAAATCCGAGCTCTAATCCAAGAACCCCACCAATCAACAAAATCCCTTGTCATCAAAGACAAAATCCAAGATTCCACAAATATCTTGCTAAGTCCTTTCATCACAAATTTCCTCCTCCAAACGTTTCTAAGGTTATTCGTGTATGGTCACAACTTGATCCCAAAAGAAAAATATGGCTGCACACCAATATGGCATGCTAGACATTAGTGTCCTATACAAAGATCCCACACAAGATCCTACTCAAAGTGGGCAACCTAGCAATCAAGATCAAAGCCAAAATCCTAACATGGTTAGCCAAGATGAACTCTCTCCAGAAGTGCAAACTTTCCTAGTGGATTCTTATAACTAAGAGATGATGGAAAAGTTTATTCAACATAATCCTACAGCACTTCTAAAAACTCTCCTTGAAAATGGAGCTCAACTTCTGCTTGAATTTAATAGATCCACTCTCATCCAACAACCACAAGGAGACCTTGTTCCTTCACAAAGTGCTGCACCTATTATTCACACCCAATCAATTTCAGCCCCATCAATCATCCAAGCTCAATCAATGCCATCCATGACACCTCCCACCATAGTATCCATCCCATCTTCTTCCTCCTTACCATCTATACCACTATCAAATCCAATCTCATCCATTCTCCAACACACTTCTATACCACCTCCTCCCATTCAGCCACATATTTCTATTCCACAAACTTCCCTTCCTGCCAACAATGTCTCAAATTTTATCCGGGCCATGCTCAATCCCATCACAATAGTTTGTGGACCACAACCAACTATCACACAAATCCCTGTGACATCGGTCTTCACATCCCACATTCCCATCTCTTCATCATATCAATATATTGGTGGTGGTGCACCTTCTTTGGCTCATCCAATTCTTGAGGAAAATACAATTCATCATTATCAAAGTCCACAACAAGACCTCATCAAGGAAATTCAAGACATGAAAAATATCATCAAGGACATGAAACAAAGGACTAATAAAAGAAAAACTTACTTGTTCAAAGAGTTTTTCCCTTGTCCTTACGACCCATCCATATTAGTTACACCCTACCCCCCAGGATTTGAGATCCCCCAATTCACCAAGTATGAAGGCAAAGGAGACCCCCATGACCATGTCTGAGAATTCCACATCTAATGCGAGGAAGTCTCCTATAGTGACCTTTATCTTTGCAGACTCTTTCACAAGAGTCTCACGGGAGATGCCCTGGCATGGTTCTCATCTCTACCACAAGGTTCCATTGTCTCCTTTCCAGACTTGGCAAAAAAAATTGTGGCCCACTATGCTTACAACATGGTTAATGATGTTTCTATGATGGACCTATGCAATACAAAACAAAGGCCTAGAGAAACCTTCCCCAATTTTCTACAAAGATGGTGACATCTTATCAAGAAATTCCTGTGGGACATGCCAGAACAACATCAAATTGAACTATTTCAAAAGAACTTGGTACCTGAACTTTTGAGACCCTTAATATCCCAATGTATCAAATCCTTCCAAAAATTGACCGATAAGGGCCTCGCCCTCAAACATGTCTTATTGGAAGAAGGAACCTTGAAACATTACCAAAAATTGACACAAAGTTCTTATCATAATGACAAACCAAAATTCTGGTCTAAAAACAAAAATGTGGTCAATGATGGTGTAACTGACGCAAAGCGGGTTCAAACAGTGGCTACTCCCCAAAAATACACCACCAATAATCATCAATTCAATAATAAAAAAAACCAAAATCAATCCCAAAAACCTCACAACAATATCTCAATCCAGGGACAACCACCCCAATCGAATAACCGGACTCCAAGAGACTTCACTCCTCTAGCTGAGCCTATTGAAATGGTGTTTCAAAAACTTGTCCAAGCAGGTGTAGTGGTCAATCACTCGCTCGTTTGACCCCAATCAACCTAAACCAAGATGGTATAATGAAAATGAGTATTGTGAATACCATCGTATCAAGGGACATGATACACGAAAGTGTATGAAGCTCAAAATCTACATACAAGATCTCATTGATAGGGGTGAGATTGAAGTAGCAAACGCAAAACCTGGTAATAACAATGACAAACTTAAAATGTACTAGGAACCATTCCCGAAGCATGATAAAGGAAAAGGCTCATCATCTAACGCAATGGGTCATGACTACGCTAATCACATAACCGGCTTTGATTTTTTAGTAGGTTGCATTGAACCCTGCAGACACTCATGTCAATGTCATAACCATCCAAGGAGTTAATCCTCCTTCTTCCCAAAGCAGACCAAATCTTGCTAGGATAGTCATTCAAGATGCCATGCCTTCCACCTCCCATTTCCATAATGACTGCAATGTAACTACATGCCAAGGTAAAGTCACCATCCAAGGAGTCCCTACCCCACCAAACCCCCTGCCCATGTCTTCCACCCGCCGATATGACCTCCTTGACCAACTTGGGAAGACCCCCGCACAGATCTCCATTTTGGAACTTCTCAAGACTTCCCCGGTCCATAGGGAAATTTTGGAACAAGCCTTTCTCAAATCACGTATTCCTGATAACATCAACACCACCCAATTCCAAGCCCTCATTGGAAATCTCGCTACCTAGCAACACCTTGTATTTACCTCCAAAGATGCTCCCGTAGATGAAGACCATAACAAACCTTTGCACATCAAAGCTCTTATCCACAAGCATAAGGTCAAACATATCCTGATAGATGGTGGATCTGGGCTTAATCTGTGTACATACAAATTAATAAAACAATTGGGACTTTTTGAGGATCTGATAGACACATCAGGAAGGATCACAATAAAGGCATATGATGATGCGGAAAGAATTTCAAAGGGCATGATCAACTTACCTCTTTAAGTGGGCCCCATTACAATTAAAACCCCTTGCCAAGTACTAGATCTTGATCTCCCCTACAACATTCTCCTCGTGTGTCCATGGATTTATTCCTTGCAAGCCGTACCCTCCACTTATCACCAATGTATCAAATTCCCCTATAATGGAGGAGAGATCACTATCAAAGGTGATCCCCAACCTTTTCAATATTGCAAACTATTAGAGGGGAAGCATCTGTATCATTGCCCACTAAATATACCCTCGCCAATGACTCCATTTGACACATCAAATGTTGCCTCCACTTCATCCCTACCAGATAATCAAATCAAGATCTTGGACAATGGCTCTGGAGAATACAAATTGGAGGATGTCTTATTAATAGGCAACCTCCCTCTCTCTCCTAAGTCATTTGGAAGACCAAAAGAGCTCAAAAAGGACTCGAAACCAATCATACAATGCCAAAATACCATCTTCCAGTGATGGGGCCCACTTAATGAGGAGAGCCTTGAAGTGGATGTCTCTTCCTGGTTGTACCGAGAAGAGGATGATGATCCAACAAAAATATCCAAAAAAATGTACCCAAAAGCATCTGTCATGGTTGAAAGAATGGGTTACAAAGGACATGGCATGGGACCAGAGGAGAAAGGAAGAAAAGCACCCATAAATCCTATCTCCTACAGATACAACAGAGGCTTGGGGTACACCCCGGTGCCTAAGATTACTATCGATGGTGCCCCTTCTAGTCCTTCTTCAGGTATCAAAAGCGCTAACGAAGAGGAATTACACGAAATGCCTTATGAATACAAGAAAGATATCTTCTTTGACACTTACATAAATACCATCACCCCATAACCCCTCCCACTTCACACGAGCTACATCTTGTCCATCCTGAACTCATTGACTAGGGCCAACAAGACAAACCCACTTTAGATATCCGCACCGACGATAATGCTCTCATTACTCTCCCGACGGCGTGAAACCTAGAAGATTGTAACAAAATCGAGGGTATTCAACTACATGAAAAGGGATACTTTGGTAGTCAAGTCAATACCCTTAGCCACAAAAAAGATAATAAAAGGAAAAGACATGATTCCCTAGGTGAAAACCTCCCTGAGGCACCTTTGGATGAATAAAAAATAAAAACAAAGGGCATATCCAAAAGTGAAAACCTGGAAAAAGGCACTTGATGATGAGGGATTTGACCTCCCTACCATTGGTTACCTTCCTCAGGACAAATCAAATTTGCTGATAAAAGAAATAGACAACATCAACATGGGTACCGAAGTCATTCCGAAAAATGTGCTCATTGCCAAATCCCTCATAGAAAAGGAGAAACAAGATTTCATCAACTTCCTTACAGAGGTAAAAATTAATTTTGCATGGTCCTATGCCAATATGCTAGGGTTGGATCCTACCTTGGTGGTTCACAATCTTGTTGTCCACCCAGATGCAAAACCTATAAAACAAAACCTGCACAAAATGCACCCACATATTGCACTCCTGGTCAAGGTGGAACTCCAAAAGATGTTAGACACAGAGTTTATCAACCTAGTAGATTATGCTA
This sequence comes from Cryptomeria japonica, assembly GCF_030272615.1. Lineage (NCBI taxonomy): Eukaryota > Viridiplantae > Streptophyta > Pinopsida > Cupressales > Cupressaceae > Cryptomeria > Cryptomeria japonica. The sequence goes on along the minus strand of NC_081409.1, from coordinate 779,088,950 downwards.
AATGGGTCTCCAACATTGTACCTATCGAAAAACTTGTTGGGGGCATCCACATTTGCACATATTTCTGAGATCTAAATAGAGCTTGTCCTAAAGATGATTTCCCGCTCCCCAATATAGACATGATTGTGGACCTTACAACAGGACATGAAATCCTATCGCTAATGGATGGGTTTTCCAGATACAACCAAATCAGGATAGTAGATGAGGATCAGCATAATACCGCATTCACAACACCATGGGGTACTTTCTATTACCGGGTCATACCTTTCGGCCTTAAAAATGTTGGAGCTACATATCAACGTGCAATGACAACAAATTTTCATGACCTCTTACACAAAATTATGGAGGACCATGTGGATGATCTACTAGGAAAATCTAGGACAAGACAAGAACACATCCCCATTCTAAAGCAGATCTTTGAAAGACTAGAAAAATACAAACTATGGTTGAATCCAAAAAAGTGTGTGTTTGGAGTCACATCGGGAAAACTACTAGGATTCATTATTTCCCGCAGAGGCATCAAGGTTGATCCCGCAAAGGTAAAAGCTATTATGGAAATTCCTCTACTAAAAACTCTTAGACAACTACGCAGTCTCCAGGGAAAACTCCAATCTGTCAAGCATTTCATTTCACAACTAGCAGATAAGTGCCATCCATTTGCACACCTCCTGCACAAAGACACAAAATTCAAATGGGATTGCTTATATCAAAAGGCCTTTGAGAAATTAAAATAATATCTAGCATCACCTCTAGTTTTGATGCCACCTACCCTTAGAAAATCCCTCATTTTGTACATATGTGCTACTACAGTGGCATTGGGGGCATTACTGGCACAAACAAATGATCAAGGGAAGGAACTGGTGCAAGGGCAAAAGACTAAAATTAATAATTTCCTCTTCAATCAATTTCATGTTTTTGATTCAAGGTGTTGTAAGGGATCTTAGAATCCCATGTTCATGTTTAGTTTTGATAATAAAGTCCTCATAGTCCATTTTTGTAAGGCCTAGTGGCCTAGGGTGCTTTATAAACCCTATGGTCAACTATGGTCAAAAGGACTTAGGATGTGTGGATTTACTGATTCAAGTGTATTTTGGTCTAATTAGGTCCAAAATAATATGTTTAGGCTCCTAGGTTTGTGTTTGAAGATAGTTTGTTGGCAAAATACAAAATTGTCAAAAATTGACAAAATGTTGTCAATATTGGTGAACAACTTTTTGAAAAGTTGTTAAAATCATTTCCTAACATTCACAACCACCTGATTTAGGTTGTAACATTTTGGGATGGCTATATAATTCCTCAAAAAACCAATTTGGAGGGTTTTTGGTTGGATATGGTGAAAGTTGATAATTTGAAGCAATAAAAAATTCTGTATTTTTCTGCACATTTGTTGTTATTTCGGTTGGTATAGGCTTGTATGATCTAAAAACTAGAAAATTATTTCATGGTGAGTTAGAGGGGTGAGATACCTTTCATTTTAGTCCAACTAGAGCATTGAAAGTGGAGAAATAAGCGAGATATTGAAGTTTTAGTGAAGACAGCCTGTGAAAGGGCATAAACCTAGGGTTTCACTTTTCTTTTCCCTTTTCTTCCATTTTAACCATGGAAAAAATCTGAAACTTGGTTGGATGGAATACTTGGGGCTGTAATTTAATATTTTCTTTGTTTCAGACCTAGAGGAAGTGTTTGGAAAGAGCATGAATTAAAAGAAGCCAGACATCTCTATGTGGCTGGCAATGCAAAAGTGGTAAAAAGACACAACAGTCCCCATAACTTTTGATGGGTTGCAAAATAGAGTCTAAAACCTTGGAATTGGTGTGTATTTGGATTCCCCAAGGTTCTCAAGTTGTAATTTTTCTATGTTTTCATGTCTAAAGGGTACTTCCTTCATTAAGTGCCTTATTTAGCCCTTCTAATCCTACACGAGGGTTTCTTAGAAGTAGGGTTTATTGGATGTTCCAAGACCTGCCCCTTTGGGAAAAGTGATGTCCATAGTATAGTATAAGGTGTGTGAAATAAAAACTAATAGTCCTTTGGATATTTTTTGAGTAATGCTACAAAGTTGGTTTTGTGGGTTAGTAGGCTTGTAGTGCCAAATTGGGCTTTGTTGCCTTGGAGTCTTGGGGTACCAAACCAAAGGGTTGTTTTGTATCTCTTGTGGTATTTGGAACTTTTAAAACCTATTTTGAACCTTTGAAAGTGTAAAAATCAATTGGGAGGAGTCGTGAGCAACTTGAGCAAGTTTTGAGCACTTTTGCCTGTGGGGTTTGATAGCCAATTTTGATAACCTTTACATAATGTCTCAGTGTGGGTTATGGGGATTAAAATTCATGTGTTGAGATATTGATATGATGCTCATAAAGGTGTGAGGTCTGGTTGGAGAGATTCCTAAGTGAGGGGGATTGTCACTTATTGCAGAAAGTGCGTAACTTGAAGGCATTTTCAAGTTGTTTGAACCATATCTCTACATCAATTGGTATCAGAGCAAGTGTGATCCTTAGGAGAAGGATTGTTTCAGTTTAGCCATGTTAGGGGAAGAAGAAGAGGGTGAGTTGTCCTTAAGGATGACTAATGCACAGATAGTGAAGTTTTTGAAGGATCAAAACTTGGTTCACAAGATTGATTCCTTGCAGAAGGAGGTTGATAGACTTAATGGGGAACTTCGTAAGAAAAGTGATAGAAACTCTGATGTTGTTGAAGAGGGGAGTGATGAGGAACCCCTTGAGCAAGATGAAGAAGAAGAAGTGTCTGCTGATCAGAGACTACTTGTGAAGACCTTGAAGGCCATGGAGAGAAGGACCATGGATGTTAGGTTGGACCTACCTTCCTATGATGGAAACTTGAATCCAAATGCTGTTGTGGATTAGATTGATGCCCTCATAGGCTTCTTTGAATGTGAAGACATACCTGAAAGTCAGAGAGTTAAGATTGCTAAGTCTAAGTTGAAGGGACCAGCCCTTACATGGTGGAATTTCACTCAAGATGATAGGGTGAAGGAGAAGAAGAATCCAGTGACCACTTGGAAGAAGATGGTTGCATTGATCAGGGATGCATATGTTCCTGATGATTATGAAGTCCAACTTCATAAGAGGAGAATGAGTTTGAGACAAAAGGAGATGAGTGTCTCAGATTATACTCAAGAGTTCCATAAATTGGTGATGAAGTCCAAGGTAGTGGAGCCTGAATATGTGAATCTTGCAAGATATTTGCAAGGGTTGAGAATTACCATTCAAGATGAACTCAATCTAAGCAGACCTCCCACAGTCCAAAAATGCTTTCAACTTGCTTTGAAGGTTGAGGAGAAACTCAAGAGGAAGAGTGATCAAGGTGGAAGAGGGAGAGGGAAAAAAGACTTTGGAAATAGGGGCAGAAATATGTCTCAAGGAAGAGGACAAGGTTCCAAAGACCTTGGTGAATCAAGTCAAGGAAATGAACAAGGGGAAGGCAGCTCTAGAGGATCTTTCAGAGGAAAGAGAGGCAGCTTTAGAGGAAGAAGTGGTAGAAGAGGCCTAGAAGGCATCAAGTGCTATAGGTGTCATCAAATGGGACATGTTGCATCCAAGTGTCCTGAGAAGGCAAACAAGCAAGGTGAAAGGAGAGAAAATTAGATGAGGACACCCATAGTGTTCACTCTCATGGATCCTTTATACAACCTGAGCAAGGAGAAATCATGATGATGAGGAAGACCTTGATAATAGCACCAAGTCCACCAGAGCCACCCCAAAGGAAAGCACTCTTTAGGACTACTTGTAGAAGTCGTGACAAAGTGTGTAGTGTGGTGATTGATTCAGGTTCTACTGATAATTTGTTGTCCATTGAGACAGTAGAGAAACTGAAATTGAAGAGGATTAAGCATCCAAGACCCTACAAGGTATCATGGCTTACAAAGGGGCAACAAACCATCATTGAAGAACAAGCATGGGTGGAGTTTTCTATTGGCAAGTACAAGGACAAGGTACTTTGTGACATTGTACCCATGGATGCATGCCATTTGCTGCTTGGAAGGCCATGGCAATATGACATGAAGTCAAGGCATGATGGTGAGAAGAACACATACACCATCTGGTATAAAGGTGAGAAGGTAACTTTACTACCCCTACCTGATAATGGTGAAGAAGAAAAAGACTCTAAAATCATGTTTTTAAGTGAGAAAGAGTTTTTAGAATTCTTGAAAGAGGAGGATACTCCTTTTTATGCTTTGGTTGTGTTGCCAAAATAGGAAGAAAAGAAGGTACACAAAAAGAAGGAAGAATCTAGGAGTGTAGGACCAAAGGAGGTGGCTGATTTGCATGAGACCTACAAAGACATTGTAACCAAGGAGTTACCTGATTCCTTACCTCCTATTAGAGAAATTAGCCATAACGTTGATCTGATTCTAGGGGCTACACTTCCCAATAAGGCTGCCTATAAGTTAACACCCCAACAGAATGAGGAAATGGCAAGACAAATCCAGGAACTCTTAGATAAGGGTTTGATTTCTAAAAGTATGAGTCCATGTGCTGTTCCAGCCATGCTAGCACCTAAGAAAGAAGGTACATGGAGGTTATGTATAGACTCAAGGGCCATTAATAGGATCACTATCAGGTATAGGTTCCCTATGCCTAGGATTGAGGACTTGTTGGACCATCTAGGGGGTGCAAGGTGGTATTCAAAGGTGGATTTGAAGAGCAGGTATCATCAGATCAGAATAAGGGCTGGAGATGAATGGAAGACAGCCTTTAAGACTAATGAAGGCCTCTATGAGTGGAAGGTTATGCCTTTTGGTTTGTCCAATGCACCTAGTACATTCATGAGACTCATGAATGAAGTATTGAAACCTTTTCTTGGTAAATTTGTGATTGTTTACTTGCATGATATTCTTATTTTCAGTAAGGATAGAGATGAACATGTGAAACATTTGAATTTGGTCCTAAAAAGGTTGCAAGAGGCTAAGCTCCTAATCCATATAGACAAGTGTCTTTTCATGCAGGAAGAATTGGTGTATCTTGGTTTCATTATTTCAGGTGGAAGCATCAAGATGGATCCTGAAAAGGTAGAGAGCATCTTGAATTGGCCTTCTCCAAGGTCAATGACAAAAGTGAGAAGCTTCCATGGCTTGGCTTCCTTCTATAGTAAGTTTATAAGAGGATTTAGCCAAGTGTGTACACCTATCCTGGAAACCATCAAAGGGGGGCAAAAGTGCAAGCTTCTGTGGACCAAGGAAGTTGAGGAGGCTTTTCAAAGTCTCAAATAGAAGGTAGCCAAGTAGCCTATTCTTGCTTTTCCAGATTTTCAAAAAAATTTTACTATAGAATGTGATGCATCTAATGTGGCAATAGGGGCTGTTTTGAGTCAAGAGGGTAGGCCCATTGCATTCTTTAGTGAAAAGCTTAATGAGGCAAAGAGGAAGTATTCCTCATATGATTTGGAAATGTATGCATTAGTACAGGCTTTGAAAAAGTGAAGGCATTGCCTCCTTCCAAAAGAATTTGTTGTATTTACAGATAATCAGGCACTTAGCTTCTTGAACAGTCAAGAGAAGTTGAGTCACAAGCACATGAAGTGGGTAGAATCTATCCAAGCCTATACCTTTACCATAAAACACAAAAAGGGAGTTGCAAACAAGGTAGTAGATGCCTTGAGTAGAAGATCCTTGACAATACAAGAGGTGAAATTGCAAAGTGTGGGGATTGACTCCTTGAAAGGTATGTATGAAGGTGATGAAGACTTTCATGAAATCTATAAATTTTGTTCAGATTTTTCTGAGGCATACCATGTTGAATATGCTGATTACTTGATCCAAGATGGTTTGTTGTTCAAAGGACATCAATTGTGCATTCCTAGGTGTTCTATGAGAGAAAATATTGTGAAAGAAAAGCATTGTGGCAGCATGAGTGGACATTTTGGGTTGGATAAAACCCTTGAACAGGTAAGAAGACATTATTTTTGGCCTAAAATGCAGGTTGATGTAAGGAGATTTGTGGAAACTTGCACCATTTGTCAAAAGGCCAAGGGCACTTCCACCAATGCTGGTTTGTATCAGCCATTACCCATACCTCCAAGGCCTTGGGAGAGTTGTAGTATGGATTTTGTAATGGGGCTACCTAGGACACAAAAAGGATTTGATAGCATCTTTGTTGTCGTAGATAGGTTTAGTAAGATGGCACATTTCTTGCCATGTAAGTCCACTAGTGATGCAACCTATGTAGCAAATTTGTTTTTCAAAGAAATTGTAAGAATTCATGGGCTTCCTCAAGCCATTGTATCTGACAGGGATGCAAAGTTCATTGGCCATTTTTGGAGAACCTTATGGAAAAGGTTAGGAACAAATTTGAATTTCAGTTCAGCCTACCAACCACAAACAGATGGTCAGACTGAAGTTGTTAATAGGTCCTTGGGAAACCTATTAAGATGTTTGAAAAAGCAATATGGAGAGAAGTGGGATGTTGTGCTTCCACAAGCTAAGTTTGCTTTCAATGATTCAGTGAATAGGAGTATAGGTAAGAGTCCTTTTCAGATTGTGTATGGTCAAAACCCAAGAGGCATTCTTGAGTTGAGGGATCTTCCACAAGATGGGTAGGTTAGTGCTCATGGAGAGCAATTTGCTGATAGCATGAAGGAGATCCATGATCAAGTGCAGTTGGCACTCCAAAAAAGTTCTCAGAAGTACAAGGAGATTGCTGATAAAAAGAGAAGAGATGTCCAATTTCAAGTGGATGATATGGTGTGGGTGTATCTGAGGAAGGAAAGGTTGCCAAGGGGGAAGCACACTAAGTTACTCATGAAGAAAGTGGGTCCTTGTAAAGTATTGAAAAAGCATGGGTTGAATGCCTATGAGATTTCTCTTCCTCCCGATCTTGGTATTTCTCCTATTTTCAATGTATGTGATCTAACACCATATAAAGGTAATGCTGTTGCAAGTATGGACTTTCAGATTGAAGAAGTTCAAGAGGATATGGCTGCCATACCTCATCATGCACCAAAGAAACTTGAGAAAATCATTGATGAGAAAGTCATCAAGAAGAACAGAAAAAAGAGTACAAACAATACCTCATGAAATGGGTAGGAAACCCTATTGAAGAGGTTGTGTGGATGGATGAGGTAGAGATTCTGAAGCATGGTACTTCATTGGACCAACTTATCTCATGTGGAAATGAGATCAGCCCACCCCGGGAGTATGGTGCAGGGGCGCAAGACTAAAATTAATAATTTCCTCTTCAATGAATTTCATGTTTTTGATTCAAGGTGTTTTAAGGGATCTTATAATCCCATGTTCATGTTTAGTTTTGATAATAAAGTCCTCATAGTCCATTTTTGTAAGGCCTAGTGGCCTAGGGTGCTTTATAAACCCTATGGTCAACTATGGTCAAAAGGACTTAGGATGTGTGTATTTACTGATTCAAGTGTATTTTGGTCTAATTAGGTCCAAAATAATATGTTTAGGCTCCTAGGTTTGTGTTTGAAGATAGTTTGTTGGCAAAATACAAAATTGTCAAAAATTGACAAAATGTTGTCAATATTGGTGAACAACTTTTTGAAAAGTTGTTAAAATCATTTCCTAACATTCACAACCACCTGATTTAGGTTTTAAAATGTTGGTATGGCTATATAATTCCTCAACAAACCAATTTTGAGGGTTGTTGGCTGGATATGGTGAAAGTTGATAATTTGAAGCAATAAAAAATTCTATATTTTCCTGCACATTTGCTGTTATTTCGGTTGGTACAGGCTTGTATGATCTAAAAACTAGAAAATTATTTCATGGTGAGTTAGAGGGGTGAGATACCTTTCATTTTAGTCCAACTAGAGCATTGAAAGTGGAGAAATAAGCGAGATATTGAAGTTTTAGTGAAGACAGCTTGTGAAAGGGCATAAACCTAGGGTTTCACTTTTCTTTTCCCTTTTCTTCCATTTTAACAATGGAAAAAATCTGAAACTTGGTTGGATGGAATACTTGGGGCTGTAATTTAATATTTTCTTTGTTTCAGACCTAGAGGAAGTGTTTGGAAAGAGCATGAATTAAAAGAAGCCAGACATCTCTATGTGGCTGGCAATGCAAAAGTGGTAAAAAGACACAACAGTCCCCATAACTTTTGATGGGTTGCAAAATAGAGTCTAAAACCTTGGAATTGGTGTGTATTTGGATTCCCCAAGGTGCTCAAGTTGTAATTTTTCTATGTTTTCATTTCTAAAGGGTACTTCCTTCATTAAGTGCCTTATTTAGCCCTTCTAATCCTACACGAGGGTTTCTTAGAAGTAGGGTTTATTGGATGTTCCAAGACCTGCCCCTTTGGGAAAAGTGCTGTCCATAGTATAGTATAAGGTGTGTGAAATAAAAACTAATATTCCTTTGGATATTTTTTGAGTAATGCTACAAAGTTGGTTTTGTGGGTTAGTAGGCTTGTAGTGCCAAATTGGGCTTTGTTGCCTTGGAGTCTTGGGGTACCAAACCAAAGGGTTGTTTTGTATCTCTTGTGGTATTTGGAACTTTTAAAACCTATTTTTAACCTTTGAAAGCGTAAAAATCAATTGGGAGGAGTCGTGAGCAACTTGAGCAAGTTTTGAGCACTTTTGCCTGTGGGGTTTGATAGCCAATTTTGATAACCTTTACATAATGTCTCAGTGTGGGTTATGGGGATTAAAATTCATGTGTTGAGATATTGATATGATGCTCATAAAGGTGTGAGGTCTGGTTGGAGAGATTCCTAAGTGAGGGGGATTGTCACTTATTGCAGAAAGTGAGTAACTTGAAGGCATTTTCAAGTTGTTTGAACCATATCTCTACATCAGGAACACGCCATTTACTACATTAGTCAGAAATTTGTAGGATATGAACTCAATTACACCCCCATTGAAAGAGCATGTTTGGCATTAGTATTTAGCACACAAAAACTTCAACACTATATGCTGAACAACAAAACAAAGCTAATTGTCAAGGTAGACCCGCTTAAATATCTCTTGTCTAAAGCTGCTCTCACTGGCAGAACCGCTAAATGGGTCATGCTCCTAAGTGATTTTGACATGAAATATGTGGACAAAAAGGCAATCAAGGGACAATTCATTGTAGATCAATTGGCTGAAGCTCCACTTCCAGGTGACCATCCTATTCTCACAGAATTACTAGATGAGTTCATTATGAATGTTTCCACATCCTCCACATGGCAATTATACTTTGATGGATCTTGCACTCAAAATGGATCGGGGGTAGAAATATTATTGGTTAAACCTAAAGGAGATGGCATCCCCAAATCATACAAAATAGCCTTAGCATGTACCAATAACATAGCAGAATATGAGGCACTCATCACAGGTTTGCGTCTAGCTATCCACTGGAAAATAAAAGTGTTACAATTTTATGGTGATTCTCAGCTCGTTATAAAACAAGTTGATGCTCTGCAAAAAGGATTAGAAAATCTGTTTGATGGCAACACACACAAGAGCACAAGAAACAAACGTTAGTGTTAGCAACAAAAGATTATCCTAAACAGGCATATCAAGAGAGATATTAAGCATGAAATAGAAAGCATATAAACATAAAATGAAATAGCTAATCAAGATGCTCATAGTTGCTCCTCCCTTGTTCCTCTCCTCTCCAAGTCCCAAATGAGTGTAGCTCTCAGCTTTTAGCACTAGCCATGGATGCCATATGGAGATTCAAGATGGTTGAATATGATAAGCAAATACTATGCAAGAGTAGATAGTGATGCTATGAAAAAGCTCTATGCTAATGCCAGTATAACAACAATACTCTAAAATGCTTCTCTCTTTGCTTGAGGAGAAGGGTTCTATTTATAGAAGAAATGGGGAAATGAAGGGTTAAGATTGAGCAATCTTAACAAGGGTTAGGATTGAAAGTTGGGGATCCATGTGCACAATTGGCACCAATAAAATGGTGACAAGTGTCAACATAGGATTGGGTTGAGAGAAGAGGTTGGAGGCATTAAAGGCCTGAGAAGACCTCATGGTTATCTAGAAGGTAAGGGTCAAGTCTAAATTAAGATTACCCATTGGATTAAGAGTTAATCCAAGGATAAACCTTTGTGCAAATGTTTAAGAGATAATCATGGTCAAAGCATTAATGGCCTGATGAGACCTTTGGGTTGGGTAGAGGTTGAGTCAAAACAAATGTTTTAACCATGTGGGAGGGTTGAATTAACCATTAATGGTTATTAGAGACTTTGGGGATTAAGTGGTTGAAGGTTGAAAGCTTTCAAAGGTTATCCAAGACTTTGAGCCATTTAGTGGTTGAAGGTTGGAAGCTTTCAAAGGTTATCCAAGACTTTGAGGGTTAATTTGTTGAACACACAAAGCATTAATTGCTTTTCAAAGACTTTGGAGTCTTTGAGAAGTGACTCCAATTTGCTTAGGAATGTGACAATATTTAGGGGATGGATTAGGCTAATTAGGAAGGGTTTAGAAGAATTTAGAAGGGGTTTAGGCATGCAAGTGGATTTTGTAGGAAAATGCAAGTGGGAGAAATTTTGGTATTTTCAATTAAAATAAAATCATTTATTTCAATTAAATGGTGTAATTTGCATTTGGATAAATATTCAAATAAATATTAATTTATTTAAATGAGAAAAATGAAGATAAAGCATTTAAAATGCTTGAAGACTTTGAGGGAAACCATTAAAGGCTTGAAGACTTTAAGGAAAACCATTAAAGTCTTAAGAAGACTATAGAAGGAAGCCATCAAGTTTGAAGACTTTAAAGCCATCAAGTTTGACTACTTTAAGGGAAACCATTAAAGGTTTCAAGTGGGTGAGGATAAATAGGATTTTAAATAAATAATTTATTTAAAATAGTTGTGCAACTTGCTTTTGTAGGAAAATACAAGTGGGTGGAGGATAAAGGTGATTTAAATAAATTATTTATTTAAAATAATTGTGCAATTTGCATTTGTAGGAAAATGCAAGTGGGTGGAGGATAAAGGTGATTTAAATAAATGATTTATTTATTTAAATGTGCAACTTGCATTTGTAGGAAAATACAAGTGGGTAGAGGATAAAGGTGATTTAAATAAATGTTAATTTATTTAAATGTGAGAGGTGGGATTTTGGAGGATTTAAATAAATATTAATTTATTTAAATGTGAGAGAAGATTTAATTAAATAAATATGATTTATTTATTTAATTAATGGTCTGAATTTGGTTAAGTGAATTAAATCAAATAAATTGAATAATTTATTTAATTAATAGGAGAAGAGGGTTAAGATGAATTAATTAAATATTAATTTAATTAATTATTAATTGATGGTTAAATAATCAAATAAATACTAAGTATTTATTTAATTAAGTGGACAGATTTATGTGACTACATTTGCCCCTCTTTGAGACGGTGCAGTTTATCGCATCGTTTCAAAGAAAGAAAAATAGGTGTGAAGAAATGCCCCATAAAATGTAAATTTAATGGGTGGTATGCCCCCTCGAGGGATGGGCCGATTTTTTTTTGAAAAATCGGGCGATCTCTCGAAAAAGAATGAAAAGCGAAGGGGAGGTAGAATAGAAGAAATTAGAACTAATGATGAAAGAATGGGAGAAAATGGAGTGAATATGAAGAAACAACAAGCCAGCGAATACCCTGAGGTCATGCAAGAGATACATAGCAGATGTAGTGTGGGGTTTGGATTGATGCTATACAATTGATCAAAATTGTTTGGACAATCTGGTGCAATCGGTTTAATTGCCCCGGTCAAGTCAAAGCGTGACAGTTGATGTCAGTTGGTCGCTTGGACATGATAAAGTCTGAGTAAGTGAATCAAAGTGACCTGATGTGACTTAGACAATTGATGTAATTGCCCGATGAAGTCAAGGTATATGAAGCAAAATACTCGTTGAGACTTAGACAATTGATGTAATTGTCCGTTGGATTGTGTTTGAAGCAAAATGATGCTCTGCAAAAAGGATTAGAAAATCTGTTTGATGGCAACACACACAAGAGCACAAGAAACAAACGTTAGTGTTAGCAACAAAAGATTATCCTAAACAGGCATATCAAGAGAGATATTAAGCATGAAATAGAAAGCATATAAACATAAAATGAAATAGCTAATCAAGATGCTCATAGTTGCTCCTCCCTTGTTCCTCTCCTCTCCAAGTCCCAAACGAGTGTAGCTCTCAGCTTTTAGCACTAGCCATGGATGCCATATGGAGATTCAAGATGGTTGAATATGACAAGAAAATACTATGCAAGAGTAGATAGTGATGCTATGAAAAAGCTCTATGCTAATGCCAGTATAACAACAATACTCTAAAAAAATGCTTCTCCTTTTGCTTGAGGAGAAGGGTTCTATTTATAGAAGAAATAGGGAAATGAAGGGTTAAGATTGAATGGTTTAATCAAGGGCCAAGTTTGAAAGTTGGGGATCCATGTGCACAATTGGCACCAATAAAATGGTGACAAGTGTCAACATAGGATTGGGTTGAGAGAAGAGGTTGGAGGCATTAAAGGCCTGAGAAGACCTCATGGTTATCTAGAAGGTAAGGGTCAAGTCTAAATTAAGATTACCCATTGGATTAAGAGTTAATCCAAGGATAAACCTTTGTGCAAATGTTTAAGAGATAATCATGGTCAAAGCATTAAAGGCTTGATGAGACCTTTGGGTTGGGTAGAGGTTGAGTCAAAACAAATGTTTTAACCATGTGGGAGGGTTTGAGGTAACCATTAATGGTTATTGGAGACTTTGGGGATTAAGTGGTTGAAGGTTGAAAGCTTTCAAAGGTTATCAAAGACTTTGAGCCATTTAGTGGTTGAAGGTTGGAAGCTTTCAAAGGTTATCCAAGACTTTGAGGGTTAATTTGTTGAACACACAAAGCATTAATTGCTTTTCAAAGACTTTGGAGTCTTTGAGAAGTGACTCCAATTTGCTTAGGAATGTGACAATATTTAGGGGATGGATTAGGCTAATTAGGAAGGGTTTATAAGAATCTAGAAGGGGTTTAGGCATACAAGTGGATTTTGTAGGAAAATGCAAGTGGGAGAAATTTTGGTATTTTCAATTAAAATAAAATCATTTATTTCAATTAAATGGTGTAATTTGCATTTGGATAAATATTCAAATAAATATTAATTTATTTAAATGAGAAAAATGAAGATAAAGCATTAAAATGCTTGAAGACTTTGAGGGAAACCATTAAAGGCTTGAAGACTTTAAGGAAACCCATTAAAGTCTTAAGAAGACTATAGAAGGAAGCCATCAAGTTTGAAGACTTTAAAGCCATCAAGTTTGACTACTTTAAGGGAAACCATTAAAGGTTTCAAGTGGGTGAGGATAAATAGGATTTTAAATAAATAATTTATTTAAAATAGTTGTGCAACTTGCTTTTGTAGGAAAATACAAGTGGGTGGAGGATAAAGGTGATTTAAATAAATGATTTATTTAAAATAATTGTGCAACTTGCATTTGTAGGAAAATGCAAGTGGGTGGAGGATAAAGGTGATTTAAATAAATGATTTATTTATTTAAATGTGAGAGGTGGGATTTTGGGGGTTTTAAATAAATATTAATTTATTTAAATGTGAGAGAAGATTTAATTAAATAAATATGATTTATTTATTTAATTAATGGTCTGAATTTGGTTAAGTGAATTAAATCAAATAAATTGAATAATTTATTTAATTAATAGGAGAATAGGGTTAAGATGAATTAATTAAATATTAATTTAATTAATTATTAATTGATGGTTAAATAATCAAATAAATACTAAGTATTCATTTAATTAAGTGGACAGATTTATGTGACTACATTTGCCCCTCTTTGAGACGGTGCAGTTTATCGCATCGTTTCAAAGAAAGAAAAATAGGTGTGAAGAAATGCCCCATAAAATGTAAATTTAATGGGTGGTATGCCCCCTCGAGAGATGGGCCGAATTTTTTTTGAAAAATCGGGCGATCTCTCGAAAAAGAATGCAAAGTGGAGGGGAGGTAGAATAGAAGAAATTAGAACTAATGATGAAAGAATGGGAGAAAATGGAGTGAATATGAAGAAACAACAAGCCAGCGAGTACCCTGAGGTCATGCAAGAGATACATAGCAGATGTAGTGTGGGGTTTGGATTGATGCTATACAATTGATCAAAATTGGTTGGACAATCTGGTGCAATCGGTTGAATTGCCCCGGTCAAGTCAAAGCGTGACAGTTGATGTCAGTTGGTCACTTGGACATGATAAAGTCTGAGTAAGTGAATCAAAGTGACCTGATGTGACTTAGACAATTGATGTAATTGCCCGATGAAGTCAAGGTATATGAAGAAAAATACTCGTTGAGACGTAGACAATTGATGTAATTGTCCGTTGGATTGTGTTTGATTGGTTGATCAATTGATAGTGTGTGCATGTGATGGATGGCTGTGGGGAATCATGGCAGTCCCGTTGAGACTAGGTCATTATGATAAATGCCTGATGTAGTCTAGGATTACCATAATCGATTACCTGTTGAGACCCGAAGATACTTGATCAGAGTATCTGTTGATAGTCTAGGTGTGTGGGAGTCGATGTATCTGTGTAGACAGAGTAACTGGCTTAATTTTGTGGATGACTTAGGATAGGAAACACAATCCCTCCTATTTAGAGATGGATGGTGATGAACGTGGCTTGATTAGGTTGATTGGGACATGATGTAGGGTAGGTGATGGTGATTATCGAGATGGGGAGGGTGGGGGGGGTTCAATGTTAGATAGAAGAAATGGAGGACCTATTACATTCCTATGGAAGAAGAGGAAAAATAGAGTATCCATTGTCATTACTATGTATGAATGATATGCAGCTATTTATGAATGTATGGATGGATGGAATGCAACGGAATGCAATATATACAAATGAGATGGAATGATGATCCATGGTGCATTATTTTTCATCATTGAGCTTTAAAATGTTGTAAGAAAATACAAGCAACTTGACATAAAGATTCAAGATGACCAGAGTCTTTCTTACATGGATTTTGATATAGCAAGTTAATACAAGCAACTTGATATAATGGATCAAGTTGACCTGAGTATTGCTTGCGGAACAGACAAGGATTATCTTCGTTCATGCATGACTTGGATCGTCCTCCTTGATCTTAGGCTGATCATATCCTGAGACAAGTTCATACCGTACTAAGAGATAAAAAAACCTTTATCCAGTTTGGATGAGGTAGGAGGAACCAAAGAAAGAGAATTGTACCTGCAAACAAACAATATATACATAAAGAATAAAAGAATATGGATCCTTGGTAATGGTTCATGCTCATATGGTCGAGGTATACGCTGTAGTCAGCAAGCCGTAGTGATCTATGATTGCATTTGGCATAAGATCACATAGCCTAGTGAACTTCCCACGTAGACACCATTAGTACATGCCCCAGAACTTCATCGGAAATAATGCACAAACGATACAAAACAATGTTGAAAAGATCCCGATACAGATAAACGAACGATTTGTACTCACAAATCAACCAAGTATTTGATAGCTTAACATAATTTTCTTGTCAAAGAAAACGTCATCTTGTCTTTTTTTTTGATAAGGAAGGATGCATCCTTGTTTTTAAAGACAGTTTCTGATTTGTTGGATGTGGATTGTGTTGGTCAAGTGATAAGTGGTCATTTGTGTGAGTATTTTGTATCTGATCGGATGAATATGTACAAGGTGTTGCCATGTTTTGGTGTGATTTTCGATGGGTTTTTCGATGTTTTTGGATTTTGTGTAATAGTTTTTGAATGTTTGTGGATTTTGTGAGTCATTTTTGAATGTTTTTGATATTTTCTGGGACATTTTTGAATGTTTTTGATATTTTTTATGATTGCCTGAATGAAGAGCGTAATGACACATAAGACAATGTAGAATCCACTTCCATCAATAGGTTAAGGGTATTGCCCCCAGTTTTTAGACCTGACTATGAAAAGGTGGGATGCTAGACGCATGGAGTACTTTCTTAATGACAGATGAATAACAAGCCATGGCTTTGGATGGATGGATGTATGTATGAAGTAAATGTGATCGCAACAAGTCTGAAAAGATAATGGAGCCATTGCCTTTACGAGTGGCGCCTGTTTGCCAGGTTTTCACCATCGCACTTACCCAAGGTGCCACCGGAGTGGTTGTTCACCGTTTGGATGCATGATTTTTCTTTACTTTTTTTGAATGTTTTTGTATTTTCTTTAGGACATTTTCTGAATGTTTTTGATATTTTCTGATATGTAGGGGAGCCTGATGCTCTGTACACCTTAGGTATAAAACCTTTTGAGGTGCATGCTGTTGATTGGATCTGCAAGCGGTTCTCCTTCTGATGTAGCCAACTGATATGCCCCGGACCCAAATACAGCAGTGACAACATATGGGCCGAGCCAATTTGATTCAAACTTGCCTTGATGTTCTCTATTTGGTTGGTTGCGAGGATTTTCGCGAAGAACAAGATCACCTACCTCAAATGTACGAGATCTAACTCGGTGATTGTAGCTTCTACTCATGCGCTGCTGATAGGCTTTGAGGTGATTGTATGCAGCTTGTCGCTTCTCATCTAGTAACTCTAAGTCCTGAAGACGAGATACTCTATATGCTTCATCATCGATGAGATTGTGCAATGAAACTCGTAAGGATGGTATCTCGACCTCAATAGGTAAGATAGCTTCTGCACCATAGACCAATGAATAAGGAGTTGCACCTGTAGGGGTTCGAATGCTAGTTCGGTATGCCCATAATGTTGGATTCAATTGAACATGCCAATCACGACCGGCATCATTGACTGTCTTCTTTAGGATTCTTAATATGTTTTTATTGGATGCTTCGGCCTGACCATTGCCTTGTGGGTAATAGGGAGTGGAAAAGCGGTGTTGGATATGAAATTTCTCACAAAGCTCACGGACATCCTGATTTTTGAAAGGAAGACCGTTATCTGTGACAATGGACATGGGTACACCATACCAACAGATGATGTAATTGAGGATGAATGAGGCGATCTGCTTGTCGGTGACTTGGGTAAGTGGAACAGCTTCGATCCACTTTGTGAAATATTTGGTGGCGGTAATAATGAATTTATGGCCATTGGATGAAGATGGATGAATCTTACCCACAAGGTCAAGGCCCCATTGACAGAAAGGCCATGGTGTCGTGATTGGCTGCAGTTCCTGTGCTGGTGCATGTATCAGGTCACCATGAACTTGGCATTTTTTGCACTTCCTAACAAAGTAGTAGGAATCCTTTTCCATAGATGGCCAATAGTATCCAGCTCGCATGAGTTTCTTGGCTAGTGACGGACCACTTGAGTGAGTCCTGCAAATTCCTTCATGTACCTCTTCCAAAGCCTTTGTTATCTCACCTTGTTCTAGACATCGAAGGAGAGTACCATCAAGACTGCGTCGGTATAGGGTTTCGGCAATAATGGTATATCGAGCAGTTCGGCGAATGAAGGTTTTACGTTGGTTATTTGATTGGTTGGGAGGAAGGGTGTGATCACGGAGATAAGTGTAGAACTCACCATACCATGGGGATTCAGAACCGACAAGGTGACATATCATGTCGGATTCGGGGATATCATAAGCGAGAATCCAAAGCTGTTCTACCAAGAACTCATAGCGTGTTGAATTCTGTGGAAGATCTAAGAGAGATGCGATGGTAGCCATGGCGTCAGCAGCTCGATTCTGATCTCTTAGTATCTGCTCAAAAGTGATAGTAGTAAATGATGTCTTTAGAGTGTCCACCATTTGCTTATATGGCATGAGTTTATCATCCTTGGTCTGATACTCATCTGTTGCTTGTCGAATGACCAGTTGTGAGTCGCCATATACTTGTAGTTCTTTTAGTTTCCATTGTATGGCTAGCCTAAGTCCTGTGATCAAAGCCTCATACTCTGCTATGTTGTTTGTGCATGGAAATGTGAGCCTGTAAGACTTCGGGATGCTATCACCTTGAGGTGTGATAAACAGAATGCCTGCCCCCGAGCCATGCCTAGTGTATGAACCATCAAAATATAGTTTCCATGGCTGTGCTTCTGTGATCATGAATATCTCTTCATCTGGAAAATTGGAAATGAGAGGATGATCGCCTATGAGTGGTGCATCGGCCAATTGATCTGCAATGACCTGACCTTTGATAGCTTTACGGTCCACATACTCAATGTCAAATTCACTTAGAATCATCACCCATTTGGCCAAGCGGCCTGTCAATGCTGCTTTGCTGAGTAAATACTTGAGTGGATCAATCTTTGCAATGAGTTGCACCTTGTGTGTTAACAGATAGTGCCTCAGTTTAGTGGCTGCCAAGATTACTGCTAGGCAAGCTCGCTCAATAGGTGTGTAATTGAGTTCATAGCCCACCAGTGTGCGAGAGATGTAGTATACAGCACACTCTTTTCCTTCTGCATTATGTTGTGCCAGTAGTACACCCAATGCTGTACTTGTTGCTGAGATATAGAGCAATAATGGTCTACTTGGATCTGGTGGCATCAGCAATGGTGGATTCATGAGATAGTCTTTAAGCGCCTGAAATGCTTGCTGGCATCTGTCATCCCACTGAAAGTGGATGTTCTTGTGTAGCAGGTGTGTGAATGGGTGACACTTATCAGCCAATTGTGCAATGAATCTGCGGATAGATTGAAGCCGTCCTTGTAGTGTTCTTAGCTGACTGATATTCTTTGGAGGTGGCATGTCCATGATTGCCTTAACCTTTGCTGGATCGACCTCAATACCTTTGCTTGAGACAATGTATCCTAGAAGCTTCCCAGAGGTCACTCCGAAGACACATTTCTTTGGGTTGAGTCGAACATGGTACTGTTCCAGTCTATCAAAGATTTTATCTAAGATGTGAAGATGTCCTTCTCTAGTAAGTGATTTTGCTAGTAAATCATCCACATAATCTTCCATTATAGTATGCATCATGTCATGGAAGATGGTGGTCATTGCTCTTTGATAGGTCACTCCTGCATTCTTTAGACCAAAAGGCATTACATTCCAGCAGTATGTGCCCCATGGACATGTGAAGGCTGTCTTATGTTGGTCCTCTGGTGCGATCTTTATTTGATTGTATCCTGAAAAGCCATCCATGAGTGAAAGCATGGCATGTCCTGCAGTCAAATCCACTATGATGTCGATATTTGGTAGAGGGAAATCATCCTTAGGACATGCCTTATTCAGATCTCTGAAGTCTGTACAAATGCGGATGCCCCCTTTTGGTTTGCCAACTGGTACAATGTTGGAGATCCATTCTGCATAATCAATTGGTCTAATGAAACCAACATCCAGGAGTTTCTTGAGTTCTGTTTTGACTAGCATGGTAATCTGAGGATGCATCTTACGAAGCTTTTGCTTGACAGGTTTGGCTCCTTTTGCTACTGTGAGATGATGCATGACTAAATCAGGATCAAGCCCAGGCATGTCTGCATATGACCATGCAAAGTTGATCTGACGCTGTTGGAAGAACTCTATAAATTGAGGCTGTTCCTCTGGAGTGAGAAGAGATGCCAGATGTATGATATGAGGGTTTTCAGGAGTCCCCACATTGTATTCTTTAGTCTCCTCAATGAGAATCGTCGATCGTTCCTGTTGTGTACTAGCAGGGAGAATGTCAAACCCTTCATCCTCAAGTGCCTCAGAGAGGTTTTCACCGTTGGATACACTCTTTCTTTTTACTTTTGTTGGATCAAACAGTGCCACAGTGTGGTTTTCACTGGAAGATCCATGTTTTAATGTTATATTTTTGCAACTGAAGGGTTTGGCATCCGCCCCGAAGTATGCTGCGCTATTAAGTTCAATGGCGAATCCAGCTTTGTGATCCCCGCTTGGTAGATTATCCCTTAATTCCAAAAAGTCAATGATAGCCTCATCGTTTTGGAAGAGGTCAAGACATGGGGGATTTGGTTGATTCCATTCAATGAGTTCAGGGTGGATAATGGGCATTACCTCATCGATTAAGTTAAGTTCCTTAGATGTATCAGTGAGGGTTAAGACAGTGTGGTGAAGGTCATTGATGGTACTCTCCCTGTCAGGATGAGACGTAGGGTCTGTGGAAGATGTTTCCAGCTCAGGTACCCAAGTGGTTTTTATCTGTGCTTCTCCGTAAACAGGGATGTCTTTGCGTGGCGGAGGTGGTGATGTGTCTTCCTCATCTAAAGTGTTAAGCTGTACAGAATCAAATTCCCACTCATGTGAGTCAATCTCTGAATCACTTTCCAGCATCCGATTGCTATACCATACTGGGATGTCGCTGGAGTTGAATACTGTAGGCGTGATTGGTTTATGGACCTTTGTAGTAATCGGTGTTGCAGGAAGTTTGGTGGGGATCAAGGAATCTGGCACAAGGAGTAGTGGTAATATTGACTCAGTTGCTTTTGCTGATACTGTCGGTGCCATAGATGCTGCTGCGGGTTTTGATAGAGTTGCTGCTGCTACTGGTATTATTGATGTGATGGGTGCTGCGGATGGGAGTATTGGTTCGATTGGTGGGATGTTTGGTATTATAGATGGTGGTGGGTTTGTGAGCCTCGATGGGGCAGTGGGGATAGTGTTTGATGGTGCTTTGATTATGAAAGGTGTCCTCTTTGCAGTAGGTGGGCAAAATGGTTTGCTAGGTTTTCCTTTAAATCTGAGTTTAGGAAGGATCTCTTTTTCAAAGCCTAGGCCTGTATTACCTTTGGGCTTGAACTCTGGCAGCAGCGGTTCATGTCGTCCTTGTTTGCAGTATCCCAAAGCACTCTGACCATCATATCCCATTCTTTGCATAATGAGGAGGCCTTTGCCATACTGTTTTGTAGGAAGTGTAACTCGCGGTATGTCAGTGGTGATGGGATCTTTATAGATCCAGTCCGCTAGGTCCTCATCTTGTGTTTCTTCCTCTTGACTCCTTCCAAGGACGAAAGGCGTCCAAGCACATGCTGGCATGATTAGTCGTTGCTGGAGTAACTGTTGTGGTTTACCATGTGTTTTAGGAGAAGTGGGCATTTGTCCCACACAAAAGAGTTGACTTAAGTTGTATTCTCCAGGACCTTCCTCTGCGATTTTCATCTTAAGCTTTTCTTGCTTGGGTATAGGGGTGTTTGAACTAGCAAGAGAGGCGGGATTTACATATGATGTGGAGGAAATGGCTTCCCTATTATTAGGAATAGTAATTTCTGGTTGATGGCTGATATTATGGCAAAATGCAAAGGGATTTGCATCGCCCAGGATTGTGATCTCTGCACCATTATGTGGGAACTTGATACATTGATGGTAGGTAGATGGAACAGCTTGCATGGCATGTATCCAAGGTCTCCCTAATAATAGATTATATGGCAGAGGAAAGTCCAGAACCTGACAAATGATATGCTTTACCACAGGGCCCACTTGGATTGGTAGTACCACAGCTCCTTTGGATGAACGCTCTGCATCATCATAGGCTTTGATGGTGATCTTCTTACGAGGATCCACTGATTCTATTGCATATCCCAATGCTGTGACCAACTGTAGTGTGCAAATGTTTAGGCCTGCTCCATTATCGATCAAGACTCGCTTGATCCTGTGTTGGTTGACGAAGCCTTCAATGTGGAGTGAGGCGTTATGAGGTTGCTGGAAGGAAGAGTTGTCACTTTCAGAAAAAGTGAGACAAGGTGATGACTTTAGACTTCCAACCATGGCTTGAAATTGGTCCGTATTTAGATTTGCAGGGACTGACGCCTCTTGGAGTGCTTGATCCAAGATTGTTTTATGAGAGGGTGACAGACGCAAAAGCTCCAAAATGGATATAAGTGCAGGGGTTTTGTCTAATTGTTCCACAAGATTGTACTGCTTTGGGACGGAAGTGGTGCCTTGTGGAGCTGCCTTGATGGTGACCTTGCCACGACGTGTAACAACATTGCAATTTGAGGTGGGATTTTTGAAGGTTATGGTTGCAATTTGTTCACTGGCATCATACAGGTGATTTACAGTGTAATTATACGCAGCTTGCGTATAATCAGTGGTATCAGGACCTCAACTGGACGTCGAAGGACCCCTTTGATCTTGCGATGGAAGTGGATTCTTGAACATCTGATGATCATTATTGGTTGTTTTTGGGTCACGCCCTTCAATTTCAATTTCTCCTCGGTCAATAAGATCCTGAATGAGATCTTTCAATCGGTGACAATTACTTGTCTTGTGTCCTCTTCCTTGATGGAACTCACAGTGTTCAGTATCTTTCCACCATGCTGGTTTGACTTGAGGCTCATAGTTTGATAGCTTAGGTAGAGTGACCAAATTTTGAGAGAGGAGTTGTCGCAACACTGTTTCAATGGGTTCCCCTAAGGGAGTGTATGTGCGTTTTTGTTTTTGTGGACGAGGTCTTGGTTCATCATGAGATGTGATGCGACCTTGATTAAGAGGAACATTTGTGTTATTTTGAGGTGGAGGATTTTGTCCTGCAAACCGAACCACAGGTTGTGCATTTTGGACAGTCCGAGCATCCACAACTCCATCGTTGACGATGTTCTTATTCTTGTTCCAGAAGTTCGGTTTATCGCTATTGAAGCGCGGGCGAGGAGCATCTTTTGGTTCATTAAAGATTTTGATGAGTCCTTTTTTGATGAGTGCCCTTTCACATTTTATACCCTTGGTGATCATATCGTTAAAAGAGTCTGTGTCTTTGACATCCAGGTGAAATTCCATTTCTTCGTTTAAGTTGGAAATGAAAATTTCCACTAGTTCTTGTTCAGGTAACTGAAGAGAACGTCTGCTAGACATTTGGCGCCATCGTTGCAGGAATACTGAGAATAATTCACCTGGTTTTTGTTTGGTGTTGCATAGATCAGCCATGGTGATGTCGCGTTCAATATTATAAGAGTAATGAGATAGGAACTTCTGGATGAGTTCCTCAAATGTTCTAATGCCACCTGGAAGTCGGGAAAACCATGATGTGGTTGTTCCTCCCAAGCTTTGGGGAAAAAGGCGCATTAGGTATGTGTCCTCATAAGCTACTTCAAGACAAGCAGAATGAAATTCTCGGACATGATCACGGGGATCCCCCTTTCCTCTATATTTTTCAAATTTGGGTGTTTCAAACCCGCGTGGAAAGGGTGGCATATAAAGATTCCTATCAAACGGATAGGGACAGATGTCGTTAAGTGAAAATTGATTGGTCTTAACACCACTATGAAGTTGTTGGGCGAGATTCGCGACTTGTTGCCGCAACATCTCCATTTCATTTGGAGGAGGAGGTGGTGGGTTACCTCGAGGGATGTTATATCTGATGGGATCTCTACGTCTTTCCTCCTCATGGCGACTTTGTCTTTCTGATGCTTGTCTTAATTGGGCAAGATCAAAGTCTGAGGGGAGTTTGGCTCCTTCTTGAGCAAGTCTTAAGAAGTGAGCATCCGCATTGCTCCTGAGAATTTCATCAAATAATCTGTTAAAGTGAGGGTTATGCTGAACCCTTTCGATTGTTGAAGGAGTGGGACTACTTGGGTTTTCATCATTTACATTTCCTCCAAGTGCTTCTTGAAATTCATTGAGGTTGTCCTCTTCTTCCTCAATTTCTATTTCTCGTTGCCTTGATCGCGATCGGGTTTGAGCCATTTTGTTTGCAAGTTTGTGTTGAAGTTGATTGAAGATGATGATGAGTTGTTCGATGAAAGATGGATGATTAGTGGATTGTAGATCTCTAGCACTCTAAAGGTAAATGTAACCAGATTTCTTTCTTTGAATTGCTTGTTTGTTTTGATGAGTTTGGATGTGATAAGGTGTAGAGAAATCTGAGATGTGTTACAGATTTTGACTACCTAGCAATGAGAGGATTCACTCATGAACTAGTTTTAACCTGCGTAGATGTGTCTCTTAGGATGAGCTTATCCTAGATGTAGAAACAATCTAAAAGTGATGTGATGTGTTTGATTTCAAGCAATATCTAAAAAAGGAATCTTGGGACAAGAACCTCTTAATGTTTTGAGAGTTTTGGGATGAATTGATGATGGAAAAATGATGTATGAATGAGATGATGGATGTTTTGTTTTCAACTTTAATAAAAACTTTGTGTTACAAATGGAACAAACTCTACTTCTTCCCTTTCAGACGTTGGTGGCACTTCTCGAGCTGTGTTGTAGGTTATACAGATGTTTGGGAAGAAATTGGGATTAATCTTTCCTCCTTGATTTTTGTGATAACTCAGAGCTCTATATTGCATAAAAGCTCTGCGGTTCAATGATTCTGAATCAAACTCGTTTGTTTTACCTTGAAGGTATAGACGCATGCGATGTAGAAAGACTCTATGGGAGACAAAGATTTGTCGATTGAGATAGAAGAATTTCCTCCTTTTGATCAAAGCCTTTGAGCTTAGTGGTCTCCTTTTCAAGGTGATATTCTGATGACACTTCTTCTTTCGCAAGATGTGAAGAATGGTCATAAAATTTGTCTCTTTGTTGTTTTGCACTTTGTTTTTGGTACTTTTGGTTGTTTTTGAGAAATGTTGGATGAATACTTTGTTTTTGGGATTGATTTTCTGATTTTTCCTTGACAAGAAAACAAAGCAAGCACACAAACACAAGAATGTTGCCTCCAAAGGCACAAATGAGTATGGGTCTAGATCAACCCAATCTTTGGACTTGTATATGACCCTTCCTTTAGATTTATTTTAAAGTGTATTTCCAAAGCCTGAAGTCGGCTCAATTTGCACTAGGTCTGTAAAACGAACACACTTCAAACACTTTTTATCCCTAAGGTCAAATGGCCAGTTGTGATAAATTTAGCCCACATCTTGATATTTCTTCGACTTTGGTACTACATACCTTATGAATCCCGCCGTGGCAGGTAAGGATGTGATATACTAAATCTTTCACGAGCATAACAAATAGATGATCCCTATGATGGGGGAGTCACCACTTTTATCAAGTCACAAGTGACTTTTCAAAAAGCTATGTTTCTACTCAAGGAAATATGTATGGTGAGTATCTTGGGAGCAAAACCATCTATGCTCTTGCACTAAATTATACCTCAAATATCCTCAATCAATAGAACGGGTGAGCTACTACTTAAAGGTGTTTAGTCATATTCGATGGCTTTGGACATAAGTTCATTCTGCAGTGACTCACTTAAGAGCCTTGTAACTGGTGGTGGGGCCCATTTGTCCTTTCGGCCAGTTACACTGTAGGAACAGCTATACCCAAGGCTACAGCTTTCGCTCTCACCTGATTTCTATAGTGGCTCGAAGGATTTACCGCTCGAGGTCGTTCCCAAGAGTATCGATCCCTTGGCAGGCCTCTCTTAAAAAAATAAAATTTTGAGTGTTACTAACACTTTTCTCTTGCACCTAGGACCACGAGAGCCAAGGGAGAGGATAGTGTGTGTTAGAAGTAGGTCCACTCGACTGACTTTTGTGCACAAGCGTGCCAAACATGAAATTCACTTGTTCTTTTTAATCCATCATGGCAATATGATCTAACTATTTGGAGATGTTGCTCCAACAGTCATGGTGTTCTTTTTAACTTCAAAGGCAATGTGTTTTGTAATCTAGAATTTTGAAAATCCTGGTCAACTTAATGAAAAACACGTTTTGCTTTGAAGGAAAATTGCTTTGAAAATGAGACAAGTTGATTGTGAATTTTATTTGCACCAAAAATGGAAGTGTGGATTGTGAGTTTTATCTTGATGCAAGAAATAAAATTTGCCTTGTTGATTTTAAGCACCAAAACGAAGTTTGTTTCCTAACTTGCAAAAAAAAAAAAAAAATAAAGTTGTTTTTGTATAAGTTTGTGGTTCTTTTTACCTTTGAATAATGAAATTCTTTTTAAGAGCCCCAAACAAATGTGTGATTCTTTTTCAAAAGCCCAAATTTGAAATGTGAAGTTAATTTTAAACCAAAATAAAAAGTGAATTCATTTTTAAAACCAACTTCAAAAACAAGTTAGTAAAAAATATAAATCTACTCTTTAATCTAATTTAAATCTGCACAAAAGAGAAAAATAGTTAGTTAAATCTGCCTATTTGGTGGGCTTCTACAAGCCTAAATTTTTTTTTTTTTTTTTTGGTTACAAGGTGATTTGTACAACGTTTTGTTACAATAGCGCTAGTCTGCGTTTGAACAGAGGCACTATTTAACACAAACGTATTAAAAGAAAGGGAAAGACAGAGAAGGGAAAAGCACTGAAACAGGGGGAATAGCGCCAAAATAATGCCAAACGCACCAAAACAGTGTCAAAATCGCAACCTGTGTGACATTTTCAACATTCAAACATGTTATTGGTTAAAAAAAAAAAAAAAATGATCTTTTTGGTGTTTGGATTCACGTCGGGTTCACCAAATGATGCTCTGCAAAAAGGATTAGAAAATCTGTTTGATGGCAACACACACAAGAGCACAAGAAACAAACGTTAGTGTTAGCAACAAAAGATTATCCTAAACAGGCATATCAAGAGAGATATTAAGCATGAAATAGAAAGCATATAAACATAAAATGAAATAGCTAATCAAGATGCTCATAGTTGCTCCTCCCTTGTTCCTCTCCTCTCCAAGTCCCAAATGAGTGTAGCTCTCAGCTTTTAGCACTAGCCATGGATGCCATATGGAGATTCAAGATGGTTGAATATGATAAGCAAATACTATGCAAGAGTAGATAGTGATGCTATGAAAAAGCTCTATGCTAATGCCAGTATAACAACAATACTCTAAAATGCTTCTCTCTTTGCTTGAGGAGAAGGGTTCTATTTATAGAAGAAATGGGGAAATGAAGGGTTAAGATTGAGCAATCTTAACAAGGGTTAGGATTGAAAGTTGGGGATCCATGTGCACAATTGGCACCAATAAAATGGTGACAAGTGTCAACATAGGATTGGGTTGAGAGAAGAGGTTGGAGGCATTAAAGGCCTGAGAAGACCTCATGGTTATCTAGAAGGTAAGGGTCAAGTCTAAATTAAGATTACCCATTGGATTAAGAGTTAATCCAAGGATAAACCTTTGTGCAAATGTTTAAGAGATAATCATGGTCAAAGCATTAATGGCCTGATGAGACCTTTGGGTTGGGTAGAGGTTGAGTCAAAACAAATGTTTTAACCATGTGGGAGGGTTGAATTAACCATTAATGGTTATTGGAGACTTTGGGGATTAAGTGGTTGAAGGTTGAAAGCTTTCAAAGGTTATCCAAGACTTTGAGCCATTTAGTGGTTGAAGGTTGGAAGCTTTCAAAGGTTATCCAAGACTTTGAGGGTTAATTTGTTGAACACACAAAGCATTAATTGCTTTTCAAAGACTTTGGAGTCTTTGAGAAGTGACTCCAATTTGCTTAGGAATGTGACAATATTTAGGGGATGGATTAGGCTAATTAGGAAGGGTTTAGAAGAATTTAGAAGGGGTTTAGGCATGCAAGTGGATTTTGTAGGAAAATGCAAGTGGGAGAAATTTTGGTATTTTCAATTAAAATAAAATCATTTATTTCAATTAAATGGTGTAATTTGCATTTGGATAAATATTCAAATAAATATTAATTTATTTAAATGAGAAAAATGAAGATAAAGCATTTAAAATGCTTGAAGACTTTGAGGGAAACCATTAAAGGCTTGAAGACTTTAAGGAAAACCATTAAAGTCTTAAGAAGACTATAGAAGGAAGCCATCAAGTTTGAAGACTTTAAAGCCATCAAGTTTGACTACTTTAAGGGAAACCATTAAAGGTTTCAAGTGGGTGAGGATAAATAGGATTTTAAATAAATAATTTATTTAAAATAGTTGTGCAACTTGCTTTTGTAGGAAAATACAAGTGGGTGGAGGATAAAGGTGATTTAAATAAATTATTTATTTAAAATAATTGTGCAATTTGCATTTGTAGGAAAATGCAAGTGGGTGGAGGATAAAGGTGATTTAAATAAATGATTTATTTATTTAAATGTGCAACTTGCATTTGTAGGAAAATACAAGTGGGTAGAGGATAAAGGTGATTTAAATAAATGTTAATTTATTTAAATGTGAGAGGTGGGATTTTGGAGGATTTAAATAAATATTAATTTATTTAAATGTGAGAGAAGATTTAATTAAATAAATATGATTTATTTATTTAATTAATGGTCTGAATTTGGTTAAGTGAATTAAATCAAATAAATTGAATAATTTATTTAATTAATAGGAGAAGAGGGTTAAGATGAATTAATTAAATATTAATTTAATTAATTATTAATTGATGGTTAAATAATCAAATAAATACTAAGTATTTATTTAATTAAGTGGACAGATTTATGTGACTACACAAGTCAATGATGAGTACCAGACAAAAGATGCTAACCTCCTTCCTTACCATACCATGGTTGAAGATCTTAAGCAACATTTCACAGCAATCACATTTAATCAAATCCCACGAACAAACAATAGGGCTGCAGATGTAATGGCCACCATTGGCTCCCTCCTTCAAATGCCAGCACACAATCAGAAATGTGAGTTCTTGGTTGAGAAATTGTTTATACTGACATATGACCTACCAAAGTCTCAAATGGTGTGTGTTCTAATTAGTCATGAGTCCCCTTGGTACCAAGAAACCTTTGCTTTCCTCAAAGACAACACCATTCCCCCACATCTCACTAAAACCCAACAACAAACCTTCATCCACCGATGTTCTCATTACACCATCCTTGGAGACAGTCTATTCAGAAGGCATTTCGATGGTTCCCTCCTAAGGTTCTGAGATAAACAAGAGGTAGAATGGGCATTACATGAAGTAAATGAAGGTATCTGTGGGGCACACTCAAGTGGGCTCACATTGGCTAAAAAAATTTTTAGAACAGGATACTATTGGCCTAAAATGGAAGAAGATGCATACAACTATGTCAAGAAATGCATCCCTTGCCAGCAACATGGCGACAAGATTCATGCACCGTCACAAGAATTGCAACCATTTATTACACCCTAGCCCTTCTCACAATGGGGGCTCGATCTCATTGGGAAAATCCACCCTTCATCCTCCAACGGACATAAGTTTATTATAACCGCCACCGAATACTTCACCAAGTGGGTAGAGGCTATCCCTCTTACTTTCACCACCAGCAAGCAAATATCCAAATTCATCCTGAACTATCTAATCTACCAGTATGGCATCCCAAAAGTTATTATCACAGATAATGGAAAACAATTTAAAAACTAGGATGTCAAAGAACTCTACCAAAAATTCAACATCCAACATCGCTTGTCCACCCCATATTATCCCCAAGGCAATGACCAAGCTGAGGCTTCTAATAAAACCTTAATCAAACTCCTCAAAAAGACAGTCAATAAAGCTGGCCGCGATTGACACCTCCAACTCCATCCCGCTTTGTGGGCCTACCGCACCTCCATCCGCACCCCCACAAGCGCCACCCCTTATTCCCTGGTCTTTGGCTCCAAAGCCATCCTTCCCCTTGAGATTGAGATCCCCTCTCTAAGGGTATCGCTACAAGACATCCTACTAGAGGAAGAATACAAAATTGCCCGCTTACAAGAGCTAGAATTGTTGGATGAAAGGTGCCTCAAGACCTTGAACCATCTCCAGGTATATCAGGAACCGCCTGCGGATGAGTTATCACAAAAAATTTAGAACCCAAGAATTCCAAGTTGGTGATCTTGTCCTCATGGAGAATCAGAAAAATCTACAAGAAAGAGAAAAGAAAGACAAGTTCGAGCCTAATTGGCTTGGACCATATGTAATCACAGCAAAATATGGATCAGGAGCTTATCAATTGGCTACTCTTGAAGGTGATCCTTTGGATGATCCAATTAATATCATGCATCTCAAAATATTTTATGCTTAGTCCTCAAAAAGTCTTAAATTGTCAAAAAAAATCAAGAAAAAAATTTTAAAAAAAAAAAAAATGAGAAAAAGATCCTGAAAAAATCATCACTTTGGTGAAAACCTGGCAAACAGGCGCCTTATGACACAAAAAAATTAAAAAAGAAAAACAATTCATCCATTAGTGAAAACCACTTGGTGGTGCTATGGACAAGTACCTTGGTGAAAACCTCTGTGCAGGTGCCAAGGTAAATAACCAAATCCACTGTCTATCTGATCGACACTGCAAATCACCCGCCATTTAGTCCACCCATTCACAGCATTCCTTCTCTTCCACCTCCTAATAAAACCCATATGTGTTGATGAGTCTTCGCCTAAGTCATGAACAAGGAGTATCCCATTAAAACTAAGCTTTCATGCCTCCACGTGAGCTTTAAGAAGTCTTTAGAACAATCCCAAATCCACTAGTCACTCTCCAAAACCATAGAATCACTTGCCTAATCCAAAAGCCCACTTTGCCTTAGGGATGAATCCTTCCCTCGCCTAGAAACGTAATTCGTCATCCTAGTTCTACTCTTGGCAAGAGGTATCATTTGGTCACAAAGAAGTGACTTGTTAGATTTTGTTAGAACTTTTCATATAAATTTGCATCTTTTGCCCTATGACTGCCACTATTTATGACTGCTTGGGTTCTTCCATATCCAAGTACGTTATGATAGGCACATACTGGGCATATTCCATAGTATGGCATGTTTTGGATCCCTCTTGTATAAACTGGTGACCTGGTACTAGTGTTTATCAACACTTACCTTCGCATGTACAAGAGGTATTGGTGTGTTTGAGGGTTTCCTTGCACGCACCCACAACTTTGTATTAGTGTTTCTTAACACTTGCATTGTTGTGTGCAAGAAATTCCTGTTTGTCTACAAAGTCAGTCCATGCCCTGGGTTTCTCATGGCATCCTGATTTCTATAATCAGTGGTGCAAGCCACTCAAGGCAACATCAAACTAGGTTGGCTCTCCACATTTGTTATGCACAAAATCTCACCATCATTCCATCAAATCCTAAACTCAATAATCCCATGGAGTTCTCAATTTCCCCCATCTTCCCCCATGGTCTCGCCTCTCCTGTTCTTCTTTCCAAATTCTTCACGACTGCTTCATATTTCTTCCTCATTTATCCCTTCCACTCTGATTCTTCTTCCTCATTTTTCGAGAATTTTTCATCTTTTTTTTGAAAAAATTCTTGAGGGGGCATACACCTCCCATGCTTTACACTAGGGCATCCTTTTCTTCTTCTATCTTCTACACATCGCCAAAATGTAGACACTTCAAAATAATTATTTTTAAATTCCTCACATAATTAATTCTGATTTTGATCATGTCTTATACAGGATGAATCCTTCCTGAAACCAGACACTCTGATCATGTCTTATACAAGATGAATCCTTCCTGAAACTAGACGCTCTGATCATGTCTTATATAGGATGAATCCTTCCTGAAACTAGACGTTGTGATCAGTCATGTCTTATACAGGATGAATCCTTCCTGAAACCAGACGTTGCGCTCTAATCATGTCTTATACAGGATGAATCCTTCCCGAAACTAGACGTTGTGATTAGTCATGTCTTATATAGGATGAATCCTTCCTGAAACAAGACGTTGCGCTATGATCATGTCTTATACAAGATGAATCCTTCCTGAAACTAGACATTGTGATCAGTCATGTCTTATACAGGATGAATCCTTTCTGAAACTAGACTGAATCTAGATCTTACCAATCAAATCAATATCATCATCAAAAAACAAGATTATTCTTTGAATCAACGCATCATCACACCTCGCTTCAAAGAGGGGCAAAATGTAGACACTTAAAAAAAATTATTTTAATTATTTTTAATTCCTCACATAATTAATTAATTAATTATGTTAATTCAAATTCTCCTGAATATTAATTAAATATAATTGATATTGTCACCATAGTATGTGACTGATTTATTTAATAAATCAATCATTTTCTTTATTCTTTTAAAAATTGAAATCTCCCTCTTAGCTAATTAATTTCAATTAATTAGTTAACCCACATGCTTTCTACAAACCATCTTATTAATTCATCATTAACCTAATAAAGTCTTCTAGAAGCTCCCTAAACTCACTTAACCTTATTCTTCTAATTTTTAATTCCCTCCACTTGTTCTCTCTCCTAGTCAAATCCTCCTACAAATCCTAATCCCACCTAACATTTCCTATAAACCCCCTCCTAATGAGTTTCTAATGGCTAATCATCATGATTAGCCATGAAATCAACTCCTTGTCCCTTCCATCCAACCAGTAGCTTTTAATGCTCTTTTCCTAGGTGAATGTGAGATCTTCAAAATTTCACAATCCTCTAGGCATCTCCTCTTCCAAGAAATTTTTAATTCCTTCTTATTCCTCCAATCCCCATGATTATCCCTTTTTGGAGAATTTTAAATTCCTCCTCCCCATTCTTCAAGGAATGTCACATCCCTTGCTCCCCTCAAGGCACATTGGGAAGTCTTCCCAGTGCACTTTTCTCTTCTCAAGGCACCTTGGGAAGTCTCCCCAATGTACCTTGAGGAGTGTGGAGACAAGAAATGTCTTTAAGGCATATCTCTTGGTCTCCACACCCTCTCTTGGGCCTTGTGTGAGCTCACAAGCAATCCTAGCCCTTCATCTTGAATCCATCCTAGCCATCCATTTTTCCTCTCCTCTTCCTATAAATTGAGGATGCCATCCCTTCATTTTTCATCTCGAAGTTTAGTAATCTTATGCTGTCTTTTTGAGCCTAGAAAAATCATTTTAGCATCCTTATCATGTCAAAATCATCCTACATCCACACTTAATCATCTCATCTTCATCATCTTCCAAGATCCATCTCATTTGCGCACAACATTGGAGAGTCATCCACATCAAGCAAGCAAAAGGAGCACATCAAGTGGAGCATCACCAAGGGGCACCTTCACTTCATCAAGCTCAATCCGAAGGAGAAGGTAAAATAGCAATGTGAAATGGTCTCTTCATGATATTTTAGCATTTTTACATGTTTATTTTATTATGTTTTGATCATTTCCCTTCTAATTTGTTTTCCCCTCTTCACCAACCTTGGTATTTATTCAAAGGAGATGTGTACAAAGTATTGCTTGGAGTCATCCACCATTCGCTTGTATGGTTGCATCTTTTTGTCCTTTGTCTGATAGTCATTGTTGACTTGATTGATGACTAGTTGTGAATCTCTGTAGACCTGTAACTCTATGATTCTCCATTCTACGGCCATTTTGATGCCTATAACCAATGCCTCATATTCAAGCACATTATTTGTGCATGGAAATATAAGCCTATATGATCTTGGTATAGTGTGTCCATCGGGAGTGATGAACAGAATTCCAGCACCCGAGCCATGTTGTGTGTAGGACCCATCAAAGTATAAGGTCCATTGTTTTGTAGAAATAGCAAGAACGCCCCTGTCCAGAAATTTTGTCCCCATAGTTTGTTTTCTAGGTAGTGGTGTTTCAGCCAGTTGATCTGTGATTTCTTGTCCTTTGATATCTCTTCATTCTATGTAGTGGATATCAAATTCACTGAGAATCATGACCCATTTAGCCAATCTGCCTGTAAGAGCTGCCTTGCTGAGTAGATATTTGAGGGGATCAATTTTTGCAACTAGCTTAATTGTGTGTGCTAGCATGTAATGTCAGAACTTTTGAGAGGCAAATACTACTGTTAGACAAGCCTTCTCAATGAATGTATAGTTTAGCTCATATCCGTTCAATGTCCTACTGATGTAGTATATAGCTCGTTCCTTGTCTTGTTGATATTCTTGTGCTAACAATGCCCCCAATGATATATCTGTTGTTGAAATGTAGAGAATGAGTGGCTTCCCTGCTATTGGTGGTACTAGAACTAGTGGGTTCATTAGATACTATTTGATTTGATAGAAAGATTCTGCACATTTGGCCTCCCATCTGAATGGTACATTTTTATGTAGCAGATGATTAAATGAGAGACTTTTATCTGCTAGTTGAGCGATAAATCACCTAATTGATTGGAGTCATCCTTGTAGAGATCTAAGCTAGCTAATGTTCTTTGGTGGTGGCATCTCCATAATGGCTTGTAGCTTTGCTGGATCCACTTCAATACCTTTAGCTGAAACTATGTAGCCTAGTAACTTTCCGGATGTAATACCGAAGACACACTTCTTAGGGTTGAGCCTAACTTGGAATTTCTCTAATCTGTCAAAAATCTTTTCTAAGATGCTAAGATGTTCTGCTCTGGTGAAGGATTTAGCTATTAAATCATCCACATGGTCTTCCATGAAGGTATGCATCATATCATGAAAGATTATTTTCATTGCTCGTTGATAAGATGCACCTGCATTCTTTAAGCCAAAAGACATAACATTCCAACAGTATGTTCCCCAAGGATAGGTAAACGTTGTTCTATCTTGATCTTCTGGGGCTATCTTGATTTGATTGTAGCCTAAGAAACCGTCCATTAGTGATAGCATTGCATGGCCTGCTATGAGGTCTGCAATTCTGTCGATACTGGGTAAAGGAAAGTTGTCCTTTGGATAGGCTTTGTTGGCATCTCTGAAATCAGTGCATATTCTGATACTACCATTTGGTTTTGATACTGGAATGATGTTGGAAATCCATTCAGCATAGTTGATAGGTCGAATGAATCCAACATCTAATAGTTTCTTGAGTTTAGCTTTAACCATGAGTGTCACATGTGGATTCATCTTTCATAGTTTTTGTTTAACTGGCTTAGCTTCTGGAGTAATGGACAAGTGATGCATGATTAATTATGGATCAATCCCGGGCATATCTACATATGACCAAGCAAAGTTGATTTGTTTTTCTTTAAAAAACTTGATAAAGTCTAATCTTTCTTCCTCTGTTAGAGATTCCGCAAGGTGTATGTTTTTGGTTGTTTCTATAGTACCAATGTTGATTGATTGAGTGGGCTCAATCAATATGGGTGATCGCTCATGGTAATGCTCTGGAAGAGTGTCAAGTCTCCCATCTTTAGGTGCCTTAAAAAGGTTTTCACCCTTAGATGTGTCCTTTATTTTTACTTTTTTGTGATCCATTGCTGCCATTGACTGGTTTTCAGTAATAGATCCTTTATTTGATTCATTTTTGCGACTGAGAGACTTGGCACTCGCTGGATTGTAGATGTCGTTACTTTGTTCATTGGTAGAGTCTATGTCTAGGTTAACAGTACACAAGTAATGGATAATGGATTTGTCATTTGGTAAAATTGGTATATCATGTATTTCAGGTTCGTTCTAGTCTATGAGGTCGGGAAAGACAAGTGGTAAGGAGTCGTTTGGCGGATCAAGTTCTGCTGCTGTAAGTGTCAGGATGGAGATATCTTCATGATTGGCCTGGGTGTTAAAGAAGTTAAGGATTTTGGTGAGGTCTTCAATGGTATCATCTTCCGTATAGACTTGTTCATAATGACGTTGCTCATTTTCCTTGGCATCATAGATATTTTGTGGACCAAATTCAAGCGGTCTATATTCTGTGCTGCATGCTTCTTGAGAAATGGGTGTACGACTGTCTTTTGTACAAATATGTTCAGTAGCATTAGAACAACTACCCCATTCATATTCATTGGAATCAGTCTCAGAGGTAGTATCCCAGATTCTAGCAGAGCTGTGAACTAGTATGTTGTGGGGTGAGAATAGGTCTTTGATGATTGATACAAGTTTAATAGTTTTCTCGGACTCTGTGTCAGATCCTGCTTCTACTCTTTGTATTTGTTCATATACTGTCCCTCCTTGAGGATGAATGATTCTATTAGGAGGTGATTCTTCTTTGTTGGATATTGGTTTTTGCACATGATGTACTTCTATAGATGCTACCTTCTTTTGAATGATGGGCTTCACTTGATGTTGCTTCCTTTTGTGATGTTCATGTTCCTTACGGATTGTCTCTGCTAACTCAAATAATGCCTCTTGCCAGGATTCTTCTTTGTACTTGTTCTTCACCTTCCACTGAGGTTTTTGATATTTGCATGGTGTCCTTCTTGGTAGTAAAGTGAGTTCAAAGCCCAATCCTATTTTGTCTTTACTGAACTATGAATGAGGATATATTGGTTCTGTGATGCCTTCTTTACATTTTCTGATAGGTCCTTTGCCATTATATCCCATTTGTTGCATGATTAAGTAGCCTTTTCCATACAGGTGTGTTGGTATAACTACTTCCATAGTAGCTACTCTGTTATCTTCTTCTTCATCCTTGCATAACCAGCTAAGGATGTCCTTTTCTTATGATTCATGTTCTAGAGTGCCGAGCTAGATGAATGCACCATCAAACTTGGTGATGGGCTGAGTTGCTTGATGTGTTGACATTGTAGGTAATCCATGAGATTTAGGTGATGTTGGTAAGTTGGTCAAACACATGGGTTCCAAAGAGTATTCTCCCATGCCGTGCTCTTTGATTTTTTAGTTTTTTCTTGAAATCTCTAGACTTTTCCTATTGAAGATCTAGTGCTAAGGAATTTTGTTTTTCTCTATTATGTGGAACCAAGTTGTCTTGGGCTACCCCCATTGCATTTCAATGTTGAAATGGATTGTGATCAACTGATATAGAAACCTCCTACCCATTATAGGGAAATTTGACACACTGGTGATATGTAGAAGGAACTACTTGCATTTCATGTATCCAGGGTCGACCTAATAAGATATTGTATGTGAGATCTATGTCTAAGAACTGGCACATAGTATCCTTTTGTATCGGTCCTACCTAAAGAGGAAACATCATTGTCCCCTTAGATGATCTTTCCACATCATCATATGCTTTTATAGTAATCTTTTTGCATGGATAAATAGACTCCTCAGAGAAGCCCAATGCATGGATAAGTTTTAAGGTACAAATATTAAGTCCAACTCCTCCATCTATTAATACTCATTTAACTCGGTGTTTATAGACTATGACTTCAATATGGAGAGGAGTATTATGTGGATGGCTCAACTCCATGCTCAGAAAAAGTGAGATTATGATGCCCTATCATATGAGTGACCATGACTTGGAATTTGTCAGCATCTAGATCTTGAGGTACATTTGTTTCTAATAACGCTTGTTCCAATATGTCTTTGTGTTTCGGCAAAAGTTTTAGCAACTCTAGTATGGATATTTGAGCAGGAGTTTTGCGCAATTGATTGACTAGATCATATTGAATTTTGGGTACAGTGTTTATTGTTGACATATGTCCCTTCAAGACATATTTTTGAACCCTGGTTGTTACGTTGATAGATTCATGATCATGCTTATCTCAGATTGTGATGACGCTTACTTGATTGTCTACAGCTGATATATGATTGATGGTGTTATTGTAGATGTGATTGATACAAGCTCCACGTGTATCATTTGAGGTTGAAGCTCCATCCTTGTTGTAGTTTGGAAGAGGATTCTTAAAGGCTTCATGGTCACCATTTGTCTTGAGACCATCAACTGTTAAATCACCTCTATCAATCATATCCTGAACAATGTTTTTTAGTCTCATACAATCATTTGTTTGATGACCTTTGTTGCGATGAAAATCACAAAAGTGTGAGTCATTCAACCAAGGTGGTTTTATTTGTGGTTCAAAATTGTTGATTGCTGGTAAGGAGATAATTTTGTTTGCTAGGAGTTCTCTGAATGCTGATTCCAGTGATTGTCCCAATGGTGTGTAGATACGTTTTTGAAAATTGTTGGTGTTACCTCGTGAATTGTTATTAGGCCCTCGATTTGTGTTATTGTTATGAGCATTGTTGGTATTGCTTGCGTTATTGGTGTTGGGTTGACCTTGATTGGTATTCGGTGCGTAAGTGTTAATGTCTGGGTTAGCACCTTTGGGATTCTTTGTATCTTGAGGATTACCTGATAATGCGAGCACGGGCTATTTGGATTTTGGATCATTTGATTCATTGCCTCCTTCATTTCCATTGTTTTTGTTTCTGGTCTAGAATCTAGATTTGTCTAAGTTGTTGCTGTTTTGATTGTTGTAGTTGGATGAACTTGTTCCTTCTTTGAAGAATTTTAGCATTCCTTTCTTGACACATGCTTCTTCCACTTGAATGCCATTCTCAATCAATTTAGCAAAAGATGGTATGTATTGGAGCTTGAGTCTGTAACTCATCTCACTATTTAAGTTGTCGATGAAAATTTCCATTTTTTCTTTTTCAAGGATATCTCAAGGATATCTTGAAACCATACGTCTCCAACATTGAAGGAATACCATGAATGTTTCATTGTTTCTCTGTTTGGTGTTACATATGTCTAGCATGGTGATGGAATGTTGAATGTTATAGGAATATTGCGTTATGAATTTGTTGACTAGTTCATCGAATGATTTGACAGGAGGTGTGATTTTGGATAACCATTCCATTGTTTGCCCTCCCAAGCTTCTTGGGAATAACCTCATCAAATAGGTATCATCATGAGAAAATTCGAAACTCATTATATAGAATTCTTGAACATGATCATGGGGGTCACCTTTTCCATCATACTTGTCAAATTTAGGAACATCTGAGTTTGGAGGAAAAGGTGCCATGTTCAATCTTCTGTCAAATGGATAAGGACAAATTTCATTTAATGAATACCGTACTGTTGTTCCTTGTTGCATGTCTTGCATTTGTCTTTGTAACATTTGCATTTGTTGAGTAAGAGCAACCAAAGGTGCATTATTTTGTCAAGGGAAGAATTCTTCCCTTGCATTAGTTCTTAGTTGAAATGGTGTGTGGAATGGTATGATTTTCTCCGAGATGTTTTGCTCGGGTATATTCTATTCTAGTATATTTTGTTCAGGTATGTTTTGTTCAGGGTCACGGGCTTCTTCTTCTCTTTGTCATTCTTGATATTCGTAATGTCAAGATCCTATTCCAAAAATGTTTGTGTCTAAATCCTCCAAAAGTTTAACTCCTTTACTTGTGAGCATGAGCAGATATTTTTCATTGTCATTTTCCATGAGTCTTTCCACAAGCCTTTGAAATGAAGTGCTTTCTTGACATTCTTGAAGAATTTCATCAATAATTTTAGGGTCCTCTAGATGCGGACCTTCAAAAGGATTAGATAACCTTCGATTCATGCTTGATTCTGGTGTTGTTTTGCTTTGTTTGTTTTGTTGAGAGTGAGTGACAATAGGCATCTTAGAAATATTTGGGGGTTGGTGGTGGTAACCTTGGGAAGTTATAAGTGATACACTAGTCGGGAAAGAATGTTGGATTGATCTTTCCTTCATGATTTATTTGTTGATTGAATGCAGATTTTTGACAAAATGCTCTACTCTTCAAAGGTTCCTTGTCAAATTTGTTTGTTTTGTTTTAAATATATAATCGTACATGACGAAGGAATGTTCGATGAGATTTAAAGAGTTGATGATTGATGTATAAAAATTTATTTCTTTTGGCAAGTTTCGAAGAACTTGGTTGTTGTTTCTTCAACTTAGTGTTATGATAAATATTCTTTCTTCTCAAAATATGAGGATTAGTCATGCACAAGCGATCAATGATTTCCTTTGAGTTGTTTTGGATTCAGTTGAGTTTGTTTTGGAAACTCAAGTTTTACTTTATCAAAGTGAAGGTTTAGATTCCCCCTCACGAAAAAGTGCGTCAAATGATATGGAATAGAGCTTTCCCGATATGGAAACTCGATTTGACAACTAGGAGTTTTGAAATAAGTGTGTTTTGGGATAGAAATCCGCTTGATTGAAAGGACCTATTTTCCACTTATGATGATATTTCCTGATTTTGATAGGATAGATATGTTTATCATGTGACCAGTTTTAGATTTTGGACAACTTTTGTTTGATGAGAAACTCGCGTCGGAAATAGTTTTTGATACTTTGTTTTTGGTGTTCTGATTTGACGAAGTTTAGGCTGATGAAAGGAAGTTTCCGAAAATGTTTTCAAAATTTTCCCATTTGACCTCTGTTTTGCCCCCTGTTTTTGTGATTTTGACGATACGCTAAAACAGAGACACTATGCGCTTTAGAAAGTTCTCAACATGCTAGCAAAAAGACTCCACGTGCTATGTTGCCCCTTGCTACGCACTAACTGGTTTAAACTAGTTAATTTGTTTTAGTTTTTGCTTTCACAAGATCATGTGCTAATATGAGCCGCCGAAGCACTATTGTTTATACTCTACGTGCTAAAGATTGACTTCCATGCGCTAAGCTGCTGCTTCAATGCACTAAACTATTTTTAGGATGCGCTGACTGTAACTGTTGGTTTTAGATTCTGATGAAGCACTACTATTAAGACTTTATGCACTAAAGATAAGGTTTGATGCCCTAAAATATGGTTTCCATGCACTAAGATGTTGCTCTTATGTGCTAAACTGCCCTGACTTGGTTGTTTTCCACACTTTTAGAACTTTTTTTTGAGTTTTTAGTGATGATAGATGATTTTCTGAAGTAACAAATGAAGGCACGACACCAAAGAGACAATCATTTTACTTAATCTAAACAATAACTGTATGTTTTGTGAGGATGTGTTCAAATCCTCAATGTTTCAACAAGTTTGGATACAAAGAATATACTTCAAAAAGACTCTTTATTCAAAGGTCATAAGTAATACCATAGCCCACTAGTCTCGATACTCCGTCAGCTCAAACAGCTGTCTCACCCTCTAGAGGGCGTCCATTTTTTTGTCTTTTGCCAGAAATTAACTCAAAGTGAATTGCTTCACAATTGAGTAGTTATCTTGGGAGATATATGATGAGCGATCTTGGGGGCGGATTCTTCCCCACCCTTGCACTATGATATTACAAATGTCTGGTTACTAACTCAGCTCCAAGTTTCTAATGCTAAGGTTCGTAATCGAGCTTCCTGTTTAGCTGTCAGTGATAAAGTCCCTTAGGAGGCTTCCCAACCTTTAGAACAAAGGCTTTACGTATCTCAAGGATACTGGGGGAAGGCTAATCGCTAGGCGCAATCATTGGAAAGGACTTTCTTCACTTTCCACATTTGATTATAGTGGGTTGGAACACTTGGCTTCAAAGCTGTTTCCCACTTAGGTCATTCCCTTTACACCGGCCAAAAAAATGGCTTTAAGAGTTTTTCAACCCCTCGGGAAGGTTGGCCTGGTAAATGATTTAATGCAATAAACACTGAAAGTGTAAGAGTGGGCTGGATTTTTGATCACCCAGTTAAGGGGAGAGCATATTCCTTCCACTTTCGAGACAAGGCAAACAAGTGTTCCTTTTAACTCTTCATTGCAATGATTTGTTAAATGTCATATGGAGATGTTGCTCAACAAAAACATGGTGTTTATTTTATCCCTTTAAAGCAATGATTTTCTAATTTAGGAAAAGAACCTGGTCAACAAAGCAAAATTTTGATTTTGGTGGTCAACAAAAGAAATCGATCAAAAGTGGAAGGACTTCCCTCTTTAACTTGAAAACAAAAATTTGACAAATGAGGTTGATTCTACTTTGCAGAAATTTGAAGTTGATCCTTTTAAACACCAAAGGATGGTGAGGTTGCTTTTAAAACTTTTTGCAAAAATGAAAGATGGTCTTGTTCCTTTTAATAACCCAAAAGGAAATTTTCTTCTTCTATGAAAGCAATAAAGAGTTTGATTGTGGTTCTTTTTAGGTACCCCAAATGAAAGGTGAGTTTAGTTTTAAGAAAAATTAAAAGAAGTTGAAATTTTAACGAACTTAACTAAGTTAGTAAAAAATCTAAACTATCTTAATGATCCCAAAATTTAGCTCCTATCTGTAAGAAAATTGTTAGAACCCTACAAAATGACAAACAAAATTGTTAGATAATTTGTGGACTTCAACAAGTCTAATTTCGCATTTGGTTACAGTTTTATTATTATTATTATTATTATTATTTGCCTCTGTCTGTGATGCGCTATAGAACAAAGTGTACACACTACAATGTAATCCGGATGCGCTATCAGATAGGTCCGACACGCTAAACTATTTTTTAGATGCGCTACTTTGTTTTTCTCCTATGCCGAGACCTACAGGAAAAGATTAGTGAGGATGATGCACTAAGGTAAGGACTTCATGCGCTATATTATAGACCCCACGTGCTAAATAGTGTTCTGGATGCACTGAAGAATCCACCGAATGCTCTAAGCGATGTTCCCGACGCGCTAATTCCTGTTTCCCGCATACCTACAAAAGTGCTTATTTTTTAAAACTGATTTGATTAATGGGGTAGAGCCCCACGGTGGGCACCAAAAATGTATGCAAGAAAAGTGGGTCAATGAAACTTAAAATGCAAAAAGTAAAGGTCAAAGAGACTTGTCCACACACCCACAGGACTTCTTGGTGCAAGTTATGGAGTCATGAATAATGACTCAACTTCCCAAGGTTGGTTCCATGGTTCTCTATCTCACAAGGTCCCTCCAACCAATGTCTTTGCTCTCAAATCACTGAGAAAAGTGGTTTAGGGATGATAAATGCAAGAACGCGGGATGCTTTTGACTGATTTTAACATGAAAATGCATCCTATCTATGCATGATTCTACAAATGCAATAAACTAGATTATAAGATGACAAGATTAGTAGTAATACTAATCTAACATGATATACTAGTTATATGATTTAAGCTAGTGATAAAGGAAATAGTCTCAAATGTTTATTAGATTAATTCCTATTGCAAAGAGAGACTAGATGTGCTAAAAATGAGCATAAATGAGATACTAGAAGCTTGCATGGATTAGTAGATAAGAGATTTTCAAAATGGAGGAAGGAGAGCTCTATTTATAGGGAAAATAGGGCAATGGATGGCCAGGATTGAAAGACTTAATCAAGGGTCAAGTTTGAAAGTTGTCAATCCATGTTTTTAATTTTCACCAATGAAATGGTGACAATTGTCAACATAAGGCTGGTTGAGAGGAGAGGTAGGAAGCATTAAATGCTTGAGAAGACCTCATGGTTACCTTAGGAGGTAAGGGTTAAGGTTAGGTTAAGATTATCCATTGGATAAAGCTTTTACCCAAGAGGTAGACTCTTGTGCAAAGGATAAAGGAATAACCATGGTCAAACCAATAAATGCTTGATGAGACCCTTGGGTTACATGGAGGTTAAGTTAGTCAAAAAGTCTCTAACCATGCCACTAAGGGTCAATTAACCATTAATGGTTTAAAGACTTTGGAGACAAATTTGTAAGAGTCCTTCCAAATTTGGGGGTATTCAACAAGTTAGCTTGTTGAATGGATAAAGGCTTTAATGTCTTTTAAAGACTTTACTCCAAATTTGAGAAGTGACCTCCTCAAGTTTAGGGAAAAGGGATAATGGATAGGTTTAGGGTTAATTGATTAGGATTAGATGGGTTCTAGAAGAAGTTAGGAAATAAGGTTTAGGATGCAAGTGGGAGATGTAGGATTTTGCAAGTGGATGAGGGAAAATAGAATTAATTAAAATAAATTACTTTATTTCAATTTGGTTGTAAATTGGAAAATTGAATAAATTAGATTTATTCAATTTGGAGTGAACTATTTAATTAAATATATATTTAATTAAAAGTAGAGAGAAGGGATTTAATTAAATAAAAGATTTATTCAATTAAATGATGAAAGGGGTTCTAGTGAATTTAACTTAAGTAAATTGAATAATTTATTTAATTAAATAGAGGAATGTGAGTGATTTAATTAAATTGGATTTAACTAAATAGAAGAATGAACATAAAATATC